>NW_020230045.1:1916750-2344872 GCF_003227715.2 Harpegnathos saltator | reverse complement strand
ATCGACGGAGAAGGCTGGATATCGACGGAGAAAGGTTGGAAACTTTAACCTTCGATATCTCCTAAACGGTTAGAGATACACGGCTTCGGACAGGTACCAAATTAAAGCCCTTTCAAAACCCTACATTTTGGACTACATGGACGACCCTCTACTCCCAATAGAAGCGGAGATATCGACGGAGGATGAAGGCTGGATATCGACGGAGAAAGGTTAGAAAACTTTAACCTTCGATATCTCCTAAACGGTTAGAGATACAGGCTTCGGACAGGTACCAAATTAAAGCCCTTTCAAAACCCTACATTTTGGACTACAATGACGACCCTCTACTCCCAATAGAAGCGGAGATATCGACGAATGAAGGCTGGATATCGACGGAGAAAGGTTAGAAAACTTTAACCTTCGATATCTCCTAAACGGTTAGAGATACAGGCTTCGGACAGGTACCAAATTAAAGCCCTTTCAAAACCCTACATTTTGGACTACAATGACGACCCTCTACTCCCAATAGAAGCGGAGATATCGACGATGAAGGCTGGATATCGACGGAGAAAGGTTAGAAAACTTTAACCTTCGATATCTCCTAAACGGTTAGAGATACAGGCTTCGGACAGGTACCAAATTAAAGCCCTTTCAAAACCCTACATTTTGGACTACATGACGACCCTCTACTCCCAATAGAAGCGGAGATATCGACGAATGAAGGCTGGATATCGACGGAGAAAGGTTAGAAAACTTTAACCTTCGATATCTCCTAAACGGTTAGAGATACAGGCTTCGGACAGGTACCAAATTAAAGCCCTTTCAAAACCCTACATTTTGGACTACAATGACGACCCTCTACTCCCAATAGAAGCGGAGATATCGACGGATGAAGGCTGGATATCGACGGAGAAAGGTTAGAAAACTTTAACCTTCGATATCTCCTAAACGGTTAGAGATACAGGCTTCGGACAGGTACCAAATTAAAGCCCTTTCAAAACCCTACATTTTGGACTACAATGACGACCCTCTACTCCCAATAGAAGCGGAGATATCGACGGATGAAGGCTGGATATCGACGGAGAAAGGTTAGAAAACTTTAACCTTCGATATCTCCTAAACGGTTAGAGATACAGGCTTCGGACAGGTACCAAATTAAAGCCCTTTCAAAACCCTACATTTTGGACTACATGGACGACCTCTACTCCCAATAGAAGCGGAGATATCGACGATGAAGGCTGGATATCGACGGAGAAAGGTTAGAAAACTTTAACCTTCGATATCTCCTAAACGGTTAGAGATACAGGCTTCGGACAGGTACCAAATTAAAGCCCTTTCAAAACCCTACATTTTGGACTACATGGACGACCCTCTACTCCCAATAGAAGCGGAGATATCGACGATGAAGGCTGGATATCGACGGAGAAAGGTTAGAAAACTTTAACCTTCGATATCTCCTAAACGGTTAGAGATACAGGCTTCGGACAGGTACCAAATTAAAGCCCTTTCAAAACCCTACATTTTGGACTACAATGACGACCCTCTACTCCCAATAGAAGCGGAGATATCGACGGAGAAAGGTTGGAAAACTTTAACCTTCGATATCTCCTAAACGGTTAGAGATACAGGCTTCGGACAGGTACCAAATTAAAGCCCTTTCAAAACCCTACATTTTGGACTACAATGACGACCCTCTACTCCCAATAGAAGCGGAGATATCGACGGATGAAGGCTGGATATCGACGGAGAAAGGTTAGAAAACTTTAACCTTCGATATCTCCTAAACGGTTAGAGATACAGGCTTCGGACAGGTACCAAATTAAAGCCCTTTCAAAACCCTACATTTTGGACTACATGGACGACCCTCTACTCCCAATAGAAGCGGAGATATCGACGGATGAAGGCTGGATATCGACGGAGAAAGGTTAGAAAACTTTAACCTTCGATATCTCCTAAACGGTTAGAGATACAGGCTTCGGACAGGTACCAAATTAAAGCCCTTTCAAAACCCTACATTTTGGACTACAATGACGACCCTCTACTCCCAATAGAAGCGGAGATATCGACGGATGAAGGCTGGATATCGACGGAGAAAGGTTAGAAAACTTTAACCTTCGATATCTCCTAAACGGTTAGAGATACAGGCTTCGGACAGGTACCAAATTAAAGCCCTTTCAAAACCCTACATTTTGGACTACATGGACGACCCTCTACTCCCAATAGAAGCGGAGATATCGACGGAGAAAGGTTGGAAAACTTTAACCTTCGATATCTCCTAAACGGTTAGAGATACAGGCTTCGGACAGGTACCAAATTAAAGCCCTTTCAAAACCCTACATTTTGGACTACAATGACGACCCTCTACTCCCAATAGAAGCGGAGATATCGACGGATGAAGGCTGGATATCGACGGAGAAAGGTTAGAAAACTTTAACCTTCGATATCTCCTAAACGGTTAGAGATACAGGCTTCGGACAGGTACCAAATTAAAGCCCTTTCAAAACCCTACATTTTGGACTACATGGACGACCCTCTACTCCCAATAGAAGCGGAGATATCGACGGATGAAGGCTGGATATCGACGGAGAAAGGTTAGAAAACTTTAACCTTCGATATCTCCTAAACGGTTAGAGATACAGGCTTCGGACAGGTACCAAATTAAAGCCCTTTCAAAACCCTACATTTTGGACTACATGACGACCCTCTACTCCCAATAGAAGCGGAGATATCGACGATGAAGGCTGGATATCGACGGAGAAAGGTTAGAAAACTTTAACCTTCGATATCTCCTAAACGGTTAGAGATACAGGCTTCGGACAGGTACCAAATTAAAGCCCTTTCAAAACCCTACATTTTGGACTACAATGACGACCCTCTACTCCCAATAGAAGCGGAGATATCGACGGATGAAGGCTGGATATCGACGGAGAAAGGTTAGAAAACTTTAACCTTCGATATCTCCTAAACGGTTAGAGATACAGGCTTCGGACAGGTACCAAATTAAAGCCCTTTCAAAACCCTACATTTTGGACTACAATGACGACCCTCTACTCCCAATAGAAGCGGAGATATCGACGGATGAAGGCTGGATATCGACGGAGAAAGGTTAGAAAACTTTAACCTTCGATATCTCCTAAACGGTTAGAGATACAGGCTTCGGACAGGTACCAAATTAAAGCCCTTTCAAAACCCTACATTTTGGACTACAATGACGACCCTCTACTCCCAATAGAAGCGGAGATATCGACGGATGAAGGCTGGATATCGACGGAGAAAGGTTAGAAAACTTTAACCTTCGATATCTCCTAAACGGTTAGAGATACAGGCTTCGGACAGGTACCAAATTAAAGCCCTTTCAAAACCCTACATTTTGGACTACAATGACGACCCTCTACTCCCAATAGAAGCGGAGATATCGACGGATGAAGGCTGGATATCGACGGAGAAAGGTTAGAAAACTTTAACCTTCGATATCTCCTAAACGGTTAGAGATACAGGCTTCGGACAGGTACCAAATTAAAGCCCTTTCAAAACCCTACATTTTGGACTACAATGACGACCCTCTACTCCCAATAGAAGCGGAGATATCGACGGATGAAGGCTGGATATCGACGGAGAAAGGTTAGAAAACTTTAACCTTCGATATCTCCTAAACGGTTAGAGATACAGGCTTCGGACAGGTACCAAATTAAAGCCCTTTCAAAACCCTACATTTTGGACTACAATGACGACCCTCTACTCCCAATAGAAGCGGAGATATCGACGATGAAGGCTGGATATCGACGGAGAAAGGTTAGAAAACTTTAACCTTCGATATCTCCTAAACGGTTAGAGATACAGGCTTCGGACAGGTACCAAATTAAAGCCCTTTCAAAACCCTACATTTTGGACTACAATGACGACCCTCTACTCCCAATAGAAGCGGAGATATCGACGGAGAAAGGTTAGAAAACTTTAACCTTCGATATCTCCTAAACGGTTAGAGATACAGGCTTCGGACAGGTACCAAATTAAAGCCCTTTCAAAACCCTACATTTTGGACTACATGACGACCCTCTACTCCCAATAGAAGCGGAGATATCGACGGATGAAGGCTGGATATCGACGGAGAAAGGTTAGAAAACTTTAACCTTCGATATCTCCTAAACGGTTAGAGATACAGGCTTCGGACAGGTACCAAATTAAAGCCCTTTCAAAACCCTACATTTTGGACTACAATGACGACCCTCTACTCCCAATAGAAGCGGAGATATCGACGGAGAAAAGGTTGGAAAACTTTAACCTTCGATATCTCCTAAACGGTTAGAGATACAGGCTTCGGACAGGTACCAAATTAAAGCCCTTTCAAAACCCTACATTTTGGACTACATGACGACCCTCTACTCCCAATAGAAGCGGAGATATCGACGGAGAAAGGTTAGAAAACTTTAACCTTCGATATCTCCTAAACGGTTAGAGATACAGGCTTCGGACAGGTACCAAATTAAAGCCCTTTCAAAACCCTACATTTTGGACTACAATGACGACCCTCTACTCCCAATAGAAGCGGAGATATCGACGGAGAAAGGTTAGAAAACTTTAACCTTCGATATCTCCTAAACGGTTAGAGATACAGGCTTCGGACAGGTACCAAATTAAAGCCCTTTCAAAACCCTACATTTTGGACTACAATGACGACCCTCTACTCCCAATAGAAGATATCGACGGAGAAAGGTTAGAAAACTTTAACCTTCGATATCTCCTAAACGGTTAGAGATACAGGCTTCGGACAGGTACCAAATTAAAGCCCTTTCAAAACCCTACATTTTGGACTACAATGACGACCCTCTACTCCCAATAGAAGCGGAGATATCGACGGATGAAGGCTGGATATCGACGGAGAAAGGTTAGAAAACTTTAACCTTCGATATCTCCTAAACGGTTAGAGATACAGGCTTCGGACAGGTACCAAATTAAAGCCCTTTCAAAACCCTACATTTTGGACTACAATGACGACCCTCTACTCCCAATAGAAGCGGAGATATCGACGGATGAAGGCTGGATATCGACGGAGAAAGGTTAGAAAACTTTAACCTTCGATATCTCCTAAACGGTTAGAGATACAGGCTTCGGACAGGTACCAAATTAAAGCCCTTTCAAAACCCTACATTTTGGACTACAATGACGACCCTCTACTCCCAATAGAAGCGGAGATATCAAGGCTGGATATCGACGGAGAAAGGTTAGAAAACTTTAACCTTCGATATCTCCTAAACGGTTAGAGATACAGGCTTCGGACAGGTACCAAATTAAAGCCCTTTCAAAACCCTACATTTTGGACTACAATGACGACCCTCTACTCCCAATAGAAGCGGAGATATCGACGGATGAAGGCTGGATATCGACGGAGAAAGGTTAGAAAACTTTAACCTTCGATATCTCCTAAACGGTTAGAGATACAGGCTTCGGACAGGTACCAAATTAAAGCCCTTTCAAAACCCTACATTTTGGACTACAATGACGACCCTCTACTCCCAATAGAAGCGGAGATATCGACGAATGAAGGCTGGATATCGACGGAGAAAGGTTAGAAAACTTTAACCTTCGATATCTCCTAAACGGTTAGAGATACAGGCTTCGGACAGGTACCAAATTAAAGCCCTTTCAAAACCCTACATTTTGGACTACAATGACGACCCTCTACTCCCAATAGAAGCGGAGATATCGACGGATGAAGGCTGGATATCGACGGAGAAAGGTTAGAAAACTTTAACCTTCGATATCTCCTAAACGGTTAGAGATACAGGCTTCGGACAGGTACCAAATTAAAGCCCTTTCAAAACCCTACATTTTTGGACTACATGGACGACCCTCTACTCCCAATAGAAGCGGAGATATCGACGAATGAAGGCTGGATATCGACGGAGAAAGGTTAGAAAACTTTAACCTTCGATATCTCCTAAACGGTTAGAGATACAGGCTTCGGAACAGGTACCAAATTAAAGCCCTTTCAAAACCCTACATTTTGGACTACAATGACGACCCTCTACTCCCAATAGAAGCGGAGATATCGACGAATGAAAGGCTGGATATCGACGGAGAAAGGTTAGAAAACTTTAACCTTCGATATCTCCTAAACGTTAGAAAAATGATACAGGCTTCGGACAGGTACCAAATTAAAGCCCTTTCAAAACCCTACATTTTGGACTACAATGACGACCCTCTACTCCCAATAGAAGCGGAGATATCGACGGATGAAGGCTGGATATCGACGGGAGAAAGGTTAGAAAACTTTAACCTTCGATATCTCCTAAACGGTTAGAGATACAGGCTTCGGACAGGTACCAAATTAAAAGCCCTTTCAAAACCCTACATTTTGGACTACATGGACGACCCTCTACTCCCAATAGAAGCGGAGATATCGACGGATGAAGGCTGGATATCGACGGAGAAAGGTTAGAAAACTTTAACCTTCGATATCTCCTAAACGGTTAGAGATACAGGCTTCGGACAGGTACCAAATTAAAGCCCTTTCAAAACCCTACATTTTGGACTACAATGACGACCCTCTACTCCCAATAGAAGCGGAGATATCGACGATGAAGGCTGGATATCGACGGAGAAAGGTTAGAAAACTTTAACCTTCGATATCTCCTAAACGGTTAGAGATACAGGCTTCGGACAGGTACCAAATTAAAGCCCTTTCAAAACCCTACATTTTGGACTACAATGACGACCCTCTACTCCCAATAGAAGCGGAGATATCGACGGATGAAGGCTGGATATCGACGGAGAAAGGTTAGAAAACTTTAACCTTCGATATCTCCTAAACGGTTAGAGATACAGGCTTCGGACAGGTACCAAATTAAAGCCCTTTCAAAACCCTACATTTTGGACTACAATGACGACCCTCTACTCCCAATAGAAGCGGAGATATCGACGGATGAAGGCTGGATATCGACGGAGAAAGGTTAGAAAACTTTAACCTTCGATATCTCCTAAACGGTTAGAGATACAGGCTTCGGACAGGTACCAAATTAAAGCCCTTTCAAAACCCTACATTTTGGACTACAATGACGACCCTCTACTCCCAATAGAAGCGGAGATATCGACGGATGAAGGCTGGATATCGACGGAGAAAGGTTAGAAAACTTTAACCTTCGATATCTCCTAAACGGTTAGAGATACAGGCTTCGGACAGGTACCAAATTAAAGCCCTTTCAAAACCCTACATTTTGGACTACAATGACGACCCTCTACTCCCAATAGAAGCGGAGATATCGACGGATGAAGGCTGGATATCGACGGAGAAAGGTTAGAAAACTTTAACCTTCGATATCTCCTAAACGGTTAGAGATACAGGCTTCGGACAGGTACCAAATTAAAGCCCTTTCAAAACCCTACATTTTGGACTACAATGACGACCCTCTACTCCCAATAGAAGCGGAGATATCGACGGATGAAGGCTGGATATCGACGGAGAAAGGTTAGAAAACTTTAACCTTCGATATCTCCTAAACGGTTAGAGATACAGGCTTCGGACAGGTACCAAATTAAAGCCCTTTCAAAACCCTACATTTTGGAACGACCCTCTACTCCCAATAGAAGCGGAGATATCGACGGATGAAGGCTGGATATCGACGGAGAAAGGTTAGAAAACTTTAACCTTCGATATCTCCTAAACGGTTAGAGATACAGGCTTCGGACAGGTACCAAATTAAAGCCCTTTCAAAACCCTACATTTTGGACTACATGGACGACCCTCTACTCCCAATAGAAGCGGAGATATCGACGAATGAAGGCTGGATATCGACGGAGAAAGGTTAGAAAACTTTAACCTTCGATATCTCCTAAACGGTTAGAGATACAGGCTTCGGACAGGTACCAAATTAAAGCCCTTTCAAAACCCTACATTTTGGACTACAATGGACGACCCTCTACTCCCAATAGAAGCGGAGATATCGACGGATGAAGGCTGGATATCGACGGAGAAAGGTTAGAAAACTTTAACCTTCGATATCTCCTAAACGGTTAGAGATACAGGCTTCGGACAGGTACCAAATTAAAGCCCTTTCAAAACCCTACATTTTGGACTACAATGACGACCCTCTACTCCCAATAGAAGCGGAGATATCGACGAATGAATGAAGGCTGGATATCGACGGAGAAAGGTTAGAAAACTTTAACCTTCGATATCTCCTAAACGGTTAGAGATACAGGCTTCGGACAGGTACCAAATTAAAGCCCTTTCAAAACCCTACATTTTGGACTACAATGACGACCCTCTACTCCCAATAGAAGCGGAGATATCGACGGATGAAGGCTGGATATCGACGGAGAAAGGTTAGAAAACTTTAACCTTCGATATCTCCTAAACGGTTAGAGATACAGGCTTCGGACAGGTACCAAATTAAAGCCCTTTCAAAACCCTACATTTTGGACTACAATGACGACCCTCTACTCCCAATAGAAGCGGAGATATCGACGGAATGAAGGCTGGATATCGACGAAAAATGGTTAGAAAACTTTAACCTTCGATATCTCCTAAACGGTTAGAGATACAGGCTTCGGACAGGTACCAAATTAAAGCCCTTTCAAAACCCTACATTTTGGACTACATGACGACCCTCTACTCCCAATAGAAGCGGAGATATCGACGAATGAAGGCTGGATATCGACGGAGAAAGGTTAGAAAACTTTAACCTTCGATATCTCCTAAACGGTTAGAGATACAGGCTTCGGACAGGTACCAAATTAAAGCCCTTTCAAAACCCTACATTTTGGACTACATGACGACCCTCTACTCCCAATAGAAGCGGAGATATCGACGGATGAAGCTGGATATCGACGGAGAAAGGTTAGAAAACTTTAACCTTCGATATCTCCTAAACGGTTAGAGATACAGGCTTCGGACAGGTACCAAATTAAAGCCCTTTCAAAACCCTACATTTTGGACTACAATGACGACCCTCTACTCCCAATAGAAGCGGAGATATCGACGGATGAAGGCTGGATATCGACGGAGAAAGGTTAGAAAACTTTAACCTTCGATATCTCCTAAACGGTTAGAGATACAGGCTTCGGACAGGTACCAAATTAAAGCCCTTTCAAAACCCTACATTTTGGACTACAATGACGACCCTCTACTCCCAATAGAAGCGGAGATATCGACGGATGAAGGCTGGATATCGACGGAGAAAGGTTAGAAAACTTTAACCTTCGATATCTCCTAAACGGTTAGAGATACAGGCTTCGGACAGGTACCAAATTAAAGCCCTTTCAAAACCCTACATTTTGGACTACAATGACGACCTGACGACCCTCTACTCCCAATAGAAGCGGAGATATCGACGATGAAGGCTGGATATCGACGGAGAAAGGTTAGAAAACTTTAACCTTCGATATCTCCTAAACGGTTAGAGATACAGGCTTCGGACAGGTACCAAATTAAAGCCCTTTCAAAACCCTACATTTTGGACTACAATGACGACCTCTACTCCCAATAGAAGCGGAGATATCGACGAATAAGGCTGATATCGACGGAGAAAGGTTAGAAAACTTTAACCTTCGATATCTCCTAAACGGTTAGAGATACAGGCTTCGGACAGGTACCAAATTAAAGCCCTTTCAAAACCCTACATTTTGGACTACATGACGCCCCTCTACTCCCAATAGAAGCGGAGATATCGACGGATGAAGGCTGGATATCGACGGAGAAAGGTTAGAAAACTTTAACCTTCGATATCTCCTAAACGGTTAGAGATACAGGCTTCGGACAGGTACCAAATTAAAGCCCTTTCAAAACCCTACATTTTGGACTACAATGACGACCCTCTACTCCCAATAGAAGCGGAGATATCGACGGATGAAGGCTGGATATCGACGGAGAAAGGTTAGAAAACTTTAACCTTCGATATCTCCTAAACGGTTAGAGATACAGGCTTCGGACAGGTACCAAATTAAAGCCCTTTCAAAACCCTACATTTTGGACACAATGGACGCCCCTCTACTCCCAATAGAAGCGGAGATATCGACGGATGAAGGCTGGATATCGACGGAGAAAGGTTAGAAAACTTTAACCTTCGATATCTCCTAAACGGTTAGAGATACAGGCTTCGGACAGGTACCAAATTAAAGCCCTTTCAAAACCCTACATTTTGGACTACAATGGACGACCCTCTACTCCCAATAGAAGCGGAGATATCGACGAATGAAGGCTGGATATCGACGGAGAAAGGTTAAAAACTTTAACCTTCGATATCTCCTAAACGGTTAGAGATACAGGCTTCGGACAGGTACCAAATTAAAGCCCTTTCAAAAACCCTACATTTTGGACTACAATGACGACCCTCTACTCCCAATAGAAGCGGAGATATCGACGGATGAAGGCTGGATATCGACGGAGAAAGGTTAGAAAACTTTAACCTTCGATATCTCCTAAACGGTTAGAGATACAGGCTTCGGACAGGTACCAAATTAAAGCCCTTTCAAAACCCTACATTTTGGACTACATGGACGACCCTCTACTCCCAATAGAAGCGGAGATATCGACGAATGAAGGCTGGATATCGACGGAGAAAGGTTAGAAAACTTTAACCTTCGATATCTCCTAAACGGTTAGAGATACAGGCTTCGGACAGGTACCAAATTAAAGCCCTTTCAAAACCCTACATTTTGGACTACAATGACGACCCTCTACTCCCAATAGAAGCGGAGATATCGACGGATGAAGGCTGGATATCGACGGAGAAAGGTTAGAAAACTTTAACCTTCGATATCTCCTAAACGGTTAGAGATACAGGCTTCGGACAGGTACCAAATTAAAGCCCTTTCAAAACCCTACATTTTGGACTACATGGACGACCCTCTACTCCCAATAGAAGCGGAGATATCGACGAATGAAGGCTGGATATCGACGGAAAAGGTTAGAAAACTTTAACCTTCGATATCTCCTAAACGGTTAGAGATACAGGCTTCGGACAGGTACCAAATTAAAGCCCTTTCAAAACCCTACATTTTGGACTACATGGACGACCCTCTACTCCCAATAGAAGCGGAGATATCGACGGATGAAGCTGGATATCGACGGAGAAAGGTTGGAAAACTTTAACCTTCGATATCTCCTAAACGGTTAGAGATACAGGCTTCGGACAGGTACCAAATTAAAGCCCTTTCAAAACCCTACATTTTGGACTACATGGACGACCCTCTACTCCCAATAGAAGCGGAGATATCGACGGAGAAGGGGTTGGGAAAAAAACTTTAACCTTCGATATCTCCTAAACGGTTAGAGATACAGGCTTCGGACAGGTACCAAATTAAAGCCCTTTCAAAACCCTACATTTTGGACTACATGGACGACCCTCTACTCCCAATAGAAGCGGAGATATCGACGAATGAAGGCTGGATATCGACGGAGAAAGGTTAGAAAACTTTAACCTTCGATATCTCCTAAACGGTTAGAGATACAGGCTTCGGACAGGTACCAAATTAAAGCCCTTTCAAAACCCTACATTTTGGACTACATGGACGACCCTCTACTCCCAATAGAAGCGGAGATATCGACGAATGAAGGCTGGATATCGACGGAAAAAGGTTAGAAAACTTTAACCTTCGATATCTCCTAAACGGTTAGAGATACAGGCTTCGGACAGGTACCAAATTAAAGCCCTTTCAAAACCCTACATTTTGGACTACATGGACGACCCCTACTCCCAATAGAAGCGGAGATATCGACGGAGAAAGGTTGGAAAACTTTAACCTTCGATATCTCCTAAACGGTTAGAGATACAGGCTTCGGACAGGTACCAAATTAAAGCCCTTTCAAAACCCTACATTTTGGACTACACGTACGACACTCTACTCCCAATAGAAGCGGAGATATCGACGAATGAA
Source organism: Harpegnathos saltator (assembly GCF_003227715.2). Classification (NCBI taxonomy): domain Eukaryota; kingdom Metazoa; phylum Arthropoda; class Insecta; order Hymenoptera; family Formicidae; genus Harpegnathos; species Harpegnathos saltator. The sequence goes on along the minus strand of NW_020230045.1, from coordinate 2,333,019 downwards.
GGCTGGATATCGACGGAGAAATGTTAGAAAACTTAACCTTCGATATCTCCTAAACGGTTAGAGATACAGGCTTCGGACAGGTACCAAATTAAAGCCCTTTCAAAACCCTACATTTTGACTACAAGACGACCCTCTACTCCCAATAGAAGCGGAGATATCGACGGATGAAGGCTGGATATCGACGGAGAAAGGTTAGAAAACTTTAACCTTCGATATCTCCTAAACGGTTAGAGATACAGGCTTCGGACAGGTACCAAATTAAAGCCCTTTCAAAACCCTACATTTTGGACTACAATGACGACCCTCTACTCCCAATAGAAGCGGAGATATCGACGAATGAAGGCTGGATATCGACGGAAAAAGGTTAGAAAACTTTAACCTTCGATATCTCCTAAACGGTTAGAGATACAGGCTTCGGACAGGTACCAAATTAAAGCCCTTTCAAAACCCTACATTTGGACTACATGGACGACTCTCTACTCCCAGTAGAAGCGGAGATATCGACGGAGAAAGGTTGGAAAACTTTAACCTTCGATATCTCCTAAACGGTTAGAGATACAGGCTTCGGACAGGTACCAAATTAAAGCCCTTTCAAAACCCTACATTTTGGACTACAATGACGACCCTCTACTCCCAATAGAAGCGGAGATATCGACGGACAAAGGCTGGATATCGACGGAGAAAGGTTAGAAAACTTTAACCTTCGATATCTCCTAAACGGTTAGAGATACAGGCTTCGGACAGGTACCAAATTAAAGCCCTTTCAAAACCCTACATTTTGGACTACAATGACGACCCTCTACTCCCAATAGAAGCGGAGATATCGACGGATGAAGGCTGGATATCGACGGAGAAAGGTTAGAAAACTTTAACTTTCGATATCTCCTAAACGGTTATAGATACAGGCTTCGGACAGGTACCAAATTAAAGCCCTTTCAAAACCCTACATTTTGGACTACATGGACGACCCTCTACTCCCAATAGAAGCGGAGATATCGACGAATGAAGGCTGGATATCGACGGAGAAAGGTTAGAAAACTTTAACCTTCGATATCTCCTAAACGGTTAGAGATACAGGCTTCGGACAGGTACCAAATTAAAGCCCTTTCAAAACCCTACATTTTGGACTACAATGACGACCCTCTACTCCCAATAGAAGCGGAGATATCGACGGATGAAGGCTGGATATCGACGGAGAAAGGTTAGAAAACTTTAACCTTCGATATCTCCTAAACGGTTAGAGATACAGGCTTCGGACAGGTACCAAATTAAAGCCCTTTCAAAACCCTACATTTTGGACTACATGGACGACCCTCTACTCCCAATAGAAGCGGAGATATCGACGAATGAAGGCTGGATATCGACGGAAAAGGTTAGAAAACTTTAACCTTCGATATCTCCTAAACGGTTAGAGATACAGGCTTCGGACAGGTACCAAATTAAAGCCCTTTCAAAACCCTACATTTTGGACTACGTGGACGACTCTCTACTCCCAGTAGAAGCGGAGATATCGACGGATGAAGACTGGATATCGACGGAGAAAGGTTGGAAATCTTTAACCTTCGATATCTCCTAAACGGTTAGAGATACAGGCTTCGGACAGGTACCAAATTAAAGCCCTTTCAAAACCCTACATTTTGGACTACATGGACGACTCTCTACTCCCAGTAGAAGCGGAGATATCGACGGAGAAAGGTTGGAAAACTTTAACCTTCGATATCTCCTAAACGGTTAGAGATACAGGCCTGGCTCTGGTACCAAATTAAAATCCTTTCAAAACCCTACATTTTGCCGTAAATGGCGACTCTCTACTCCCAGTAGAAGCGGAGATATCACCGGAGAAAGGTTGGAATACTTTAATCTTCGATATCTCCTAAACGGTTAGAGATACAGGCCTGGCTCTGGTACCAAATTAAAGTTCTCTCAAAACCCTACATTTTCGACTACATGGACGACTCTCTACTCCCAGTAGAAGCGGAGATATCGACGGAGGAAGGCTGGATATCGACGGAGAATGGCTGGAAAACTTTAACCTTCGATATCTCCTAAACGGTTAGATATACAGGCCCGGCTCTGGTACCAAATTAAAGTCCTTTCAAAACCCTACATTTTGCCGTAAATGGCTACTCTCTACTCCCAGTAGAAGCGGAGATATCAACGGAGAAAGGTTGGAAAACTTTAATCTTCGATATCTCCTAAACGGTTAGAGATACAGGCCTGGCTCTGGTACCAAATTAATGTCCTCTCAAAACCCTACATTTTCGACTACATGGACGACTCTGTACTCCCAGTAGAAGCGGAGATATCGACGGAGGAAGTCTGGATATCGACGGAGAATGGCTGGAAAACTTTAACCTTCGATATCTCCTAAACGGTTAGATATACTGGCGTGGCTCTGGTACCAAATTAAAGTCCTTTCAAAACCCTACATTTTGCCGAAAATGGCGACTCTCTACTCCCAGTAGAAGCGGAGATATCAACGGAGAAAGGTTGGAATACTTTAATCTTCGATATCTCCTAAACGGTTAGAGATACAGGCCTGGCTCTGGTACCAAATTAAAGTCCTCTCAAAACCCTACATTTTCGACTACATGGACGACTCTGTACTCCCAGTAGAAGCGGAGATACCGACGGAGGAATGCTGGATATCGACGGAGAATGGCTGTAAAACTTTAACCTTCGATATCTCCTAAACGGTTAGATATACAGGCCTGGCTCTTGTACCAAATTAAAGTCCTTTCAAAACCCTACATTTTGCCGTAAATGGGGACTCTCTACTCCCAGTAGAAGCGGAGATATCAACGGAGAAATGTTGGAAACTTTAATCTTCGATATCTCCTAAACGGTTAGAGATACAGGCCTGGCTCTGGTACCAAATTAAAGTCCTCTCAAAACCCTACATTTTCGACTACATGGACGACTCTCTACTTCCAGTAGAAGCGGAGATATCGACGGAGGAAGGCTGGATATCGACGGAGAATAGCTGGAAAACTTTAACCTTCGATATCTCCTAAACGGTTAGAGATACAGGCCTGGCTCTGGTACCAAATTAAAGTCCTTTCAAAACCCTACATTTTGCCGTAAATGGCGACTCTCTACTCCCAGTAGAAGCGGAGATATCACCGGAGAAAGGTTGGAATACTTTAATCTTCGATATCTCCTAAACGGTTAGAGATACAGGCCTGGCTCTGGTACCAAATTAAAGTCCTCTCAAAACCCTACATTTTCGACTACACGAACGACTCTCTACTCCGAGTAGAAGCGGAGATATCGACGGAGGAAGGCTGGATATCGACGGAGAATGGCTGGAAAACTTTAACCTTCGATATCTCCTAAACGGTTAGATATACTGGCGTGGCTCTGGTACCAAATTAAAGTCCTTTCAAAACCCTACATTTTGCCGAAAATGGCGACTCTCTACTCCCAGTAGAAGCGGAGATATCAACGGAGAAAGGTTGGAATACTTTAATCTTCGATATCTCCTAAACGCTTAGAGATACAGGCCTGGCTCTGGTACCAAATTAAAGTCCTCTCAAAACCCTACATTTTCGACTACATTGACGACTCTCTACGTCCAGTAGAAGCGGAGATATCAACGGAGAAAAATTGGAAATCTTTAACCTTCGATATCTCCTAAACGGCTAGAGAGACAGGCCTGTCTCTGGCACCAAAATAAAGTCCTCTCAAACCCCTACATTTTCCCATAAATGACGACTCTCTACTACCAGTAGAAACGGAGATATCAACGGAGAAAGGTGGGAAAACTTTAACCTTCGATATCTCCTAAACGGCTAGAGATATAGGCCTGTTTCTGACACCAAAATAAAGTCCAAAATAAAGAGTTTAGTCGGAATCGATTGCTATTGATCATCTCGTTGGATTCACGCCTAGAGTGAAACGTCAGTCTCGGCCGTGTGTCGGGAAGCACAATCTCGGCAACGTTGCGAATCAGAGCGAGATGGAGCGAACACATTCCCTCTCTTTCTCTGTTTCGCTTAGCTCGTCAAAACAAGTCGAGCATAGGGAGGGACCTCAGACGGATAGATGGGAGCAGTTTCTCTGTGTGTGTGTGCCGACTACATTCTTACATAGAAACGTACGGCAATTGAAAATGTTTAAACATATACCCTGAGATTCTATCTGTTGCGTATGACACGTGTGTGTGTGTGTGTGTGTGTGTGTGTGAGTGCGTTTATGCACACGTATGTCACGCACACTTTCAATGCAACACATGCACACGGATACAACTGCGCTAAAAACGCCTGCCGGAGTATAAATAAATACTAACGTAACGCTGAAATATTTTGGAAAAATAATTTTGGGTACACACAAAATATTATTATCATATATTTATATATCGATATAAATCGTATATAATCTTCATGATATTAATCATATGCAATCTCGATTCTTATTTTTTTTGTGCATGTTAACATGTTAATTCATGTTACAAATGAATAACAATGCGCGAGACCATGCTTGTCAAGTACGCTATTATGGTTGTAGCACGGACATAAACCGCCTGAAAGTGGATGTAGCACGGACAGCCACCAGATGCAGGTTTTACCGTCGAGACCTAAAAGTGGATGTAGCATCGTAGTTCCCCTCTCAAAATGGATGCAGATAGCGCCCATTCCCAGTGCGAAAAATCGGTGTCGCCGAAAACGCCGTGTTGGCCGCTCTCAGCTTCCTCTCTGTAGAGAGTTAGGAGCCCCTGCGCACAACACAACTCGTAACCTGCGTCATAACTAAGTACGGAGGCAACTGAGAACAGCGCCACAAGCGGGATACTCCGGAAACTGAGTCGACCAATCGCGGTGATTCATTTCTTTCTGCAGTGGAACTATTTATCTGCACAAAGTGTATGAGGTGCGGATGAAAGCAGTCGATGGTCACAGATGTCTATACTATACTAGATTGCTAACTTCGATCTTTGACCTATACAAGAGCTGTGTCCCGCCTATTTTCCGGTTCGGCCATGAAAACCGCCAAAACATGGTGGCGGTGTGTGTTTTTAGTGCGTACGTGAGTATCCGATGCGTGTGTAGTAGTGCTGTACTGTAAGTATGTGATACCTGATGTGTCTACACTGATGTGTCGTATCTACTGCTATTTAATTAGTAAAACTGCAAATATATAAACGAGATAATGCCAAGTACATGTTGCATTGTTAATTATAATAATACGAATAAAAAAGGATATCACTTATTTAAGTAAGTAGAATACATTTATATATAATAAATGTTCGAGGTTTGTAATATGTGAGGGTTATCTTGCAATTAAACATTGTTAATATTATTAATATTATTAATATTAGAATGTATTCACTTACAAAAACAACGAAAGATAGAAATCCTGCAAGTAACAGACACAAATTTACAAAATTAATATTATTTAATAATACATAAGTTGCATTTTATTCTTTATATGTATGTAAAAAATATTAATACAAATACTTTGACATATTTTGAACTGTATATATTCAATTTAATTTTAACCTTTACCAAACACTTAGATTAGCAACACCTTATTAATACACACATCTTTAAATGATATTCTTTCTTGTTCGTATTTTTGAAATTTACAATACTTATTCGGCATTATCTCGTTTGTAGATTTGCAGTTTTACTAACATAAATAGTAGTAGACACATCAGGTGTCACATACGCACTACCACGCACTACTACATACGCATCGGGTATTCACATACACACTACAAATACACACCGCCGCCATGCTTGGCGGTCTTCATGGCCGAACCGGAAAATGGGCGGGACCCAGCTCTTTTGAGAAGTTAGCAATCTAGTATAGTATAGACATCTGTGTCGATGGTAGATCGATTTTATTCGGAGCTACACGCAGTGTAATAAGACAGTGGTCACGTTCAGCGAAAAAAACTGCTCAGCTACCGTTCCGTAGTAAACGTCTCTGATTGGTACGTCTGTTCGGACCTGCCAAAGATTTAAAAGTATTCTCCAATCATGAACATTTATTGCTGAGTGGTGAACAGTTATAGCGGAGTAATTTTCTCCTCTGAACATGACCAGTAATGGTACAATCTGATGCAATAACCGGATCGCTTCATTGCACTCTATTATACCCGACTGTACTGTAAATAAAAGGTGGCGTTCTATGAGCAATGATTAATTCAAACTGCGATTATACACGTGCCTCGTATATATATATTTCGTGTCCCACCATTATACAAAAATTCAACAAGTTTTGGCGTGCAGTCCTCCTGACAAACAAACTTTAGTGCATTGTGAAGCAACGAAATCGTATGACGTTTGAACAGCTTATAAATGTGCGTCGGTCGTCGGTATGAGTCGTTATCATCGTGATATTACGGCGAATTTGTGAAGTTGACGACGAAAAGAATAGTATTCGGCGGCGAGGTAGCATCGTGACATCGCCGGAATGGCAGTAAACAAGATCCCGCGTTTGATCCTGAGGCTGTTGATACTGATGAGCCTGTACGTGGCCGCTCATGACAGTGTCAATGCCACCGTCAAGTGTCAATTTGAGAGGCCCATGCGGAAACAGGTGCCAGCAGAGCCGTTAAACGGCATGTGTCTACGAGACATCGCTGTACACGTATCCAAAATGCTGCGGTCCGTCATCGTCGCCGAGGAGCTCGGTGTGCATTCTTTCCAGGAGATGATAGATAAGATGGAGTTCACGCAAATATCCGGCAACTTGATCGTGAAACTGAACTCGTTGGTGGATAAATTCAACAATAAACTCAGGGCATACATCGATGTTCTCAAGCAGAGTTACAACACGATACATCCTGTCCTGTGTAAGACACAGGATTATTCCGTTTATTCTAGTCAAATGGTTGGTCTAAATATTATGCAGGATAAAGTTTCAGATGTGTGCACTCGAATTGTAGCAGGTATTTCTTATTGTCAGATATAAGCAATATAATTGTAATATCTTGCATGTATAGTCTAATTATGATTGCAGTACTCACAACAAGCACAAGGTTTCAAGAATGGAAAAATTTGCATATTCTGCCAGTAAGCCAACCAGGTACAATATGTGGGCCACCCACATTGGCACATAATATTGGCCCTCTTGTGTTATCTCAATATTGTAGCGAAAAGAATGTCATCCTGCTTCTGGAACATGGCACATTTATGTCAGAAACTGATTTTGCCTTGACTCAAATGGCAGCCAAAACTATTATAGATATGTTGTCCGAGACTGATAATGTGGCAGTTGTAGGTCTTGCCAGTACTATTCCCTTATATTGCAAAGATGGCTTATTGAAAGCAACAGATATAAATAAGTTTCAGCTAGCCCGTTATATTGATAGTTTAACCAGAACAGGTAATCCATATTGTGTTTGTAATATTTACAAAAAAAGAAAAATATATATATATATATATTGGTCCTAATGTTTCTTTAGATATTAATCAAACAATAAAAATGGAGCTTGTGTGGAAAATACTTGAGAGAAAATTAACACAAAATCTAAAACATGAAGTGGTTATTATATACTTAACTAACAGGTTGAGGGATCCATTGAATATACAAGCAGTTCCTGATGCTATTTCAGAAATATTTAAATTTTACTTCAAGACAATACTTATTCTTCCAGGTAAATTGAATGTACTAATTGGTTTTTTCATAATCATAAGAGAAGCATTTTTTAAATTAGATTTTATTTTTAGAACAACAATCACATCTTGGTATTAAAGAATCCCTAAGCAATGACAGTGTCATAGTTCTCCCAACACAAAATATCCTTGGATATGAAATAGGAAAGCTATTTTCTTGCTTGCAATGTCCTGATCAGCGCAAGAAAGATTATCACATATCAGACCCATATTTTGAGCCATATAGCAAGACGATGATACTGTCTATTGGACAGATCACGAATGTGGCATTGCTGTCTTTAGACGTGAAATTGCGCGACCTTCTCGATGACATAACATATTTTAATGCTGGTCCTGATATACATGCTATACTCTTCGACAGCAAAGGTGTAGTTTGGATGCATAAAAATTTCCCCAGGACCGAGACGGTAATCGAGCAACAGCTTAAAGTGCATTTACAAGATATTGAAAATATAGATAGTACACTAGTGGAGAAAATGATAGACGAGACCGAAGGTGTCTTAAGTGCGAAAACGAAGTTGGGCGAGCAGGTAAGTCAACAAATGAAATGATTCAGCAATAAAAATTCAATTTAATAAAAAGGGAAAATTATATTATAATTTATGGTACAGAGGCAGTACAGATGGAAGCATTTAATTTATGAAGATTTAATAATATGCTTAGTATCGACGACTGAAGAAGCAGTATTGCCCGTTGCAAAAACTGTACCTTCGCTACCAATGGACATATTACATCATCGTCTCGATCTGATGCTTCAAACTATCGTTAACAAAGACACACTCTGCGTCTATAGAAACAGAATTATCACTTATTGTAAGAAAATTAACATTTTCGTTTAATTATATATATAATAGGTTGCCGTTTACAGACATCGAGAAAGATTTTTTTTTTCCTTTTTTCTTTTTAGCAACGGGGGTAGTTTATCTCTCACCATGGTGTTTTCAGTCTCCAATGGAGCAATTGAAATTGTTGGAAACTGGTTCAGCTGTGACTGTACAAAGTTACATGGCGTACATAAAAGATCTCACAGGTCTCTTGGCCAATCCTGGTTTGCATCCGTCCGTGAAGCCGGATGTAGCGACCTTAGCGCAAGTTTTAGAACATTTCAAAAAGCAACATACCGAAAGTTTAATAAATAAATTTATAGTACGAAGGTGAATAATTTCGTTGCATGATCACACTAATAATAGCTCAGGATTGTATCTGCATGTGCTCATTCTATTTATTATTTCAGATATGTTGTCAGTACAGTCAGTGGCGTGTTGGAAATATTTCCGGGATTAGTATTGGATTCTGGTTTTGACCCCAAAAGACGGATGTGGTACGGAAAAGCGCTGGAGCATCCCGACAAAGTAGTCTTGACTCCACCTTATTTAGACGCGGGTGGATCAGGTTACGTGATCACTCTCAGTCAAACTGTTAAGGTCTCTCTAGCGAAAAATGCAAATGCCGATTACGTCATCGCTATCCTAGCCATGGACGTTTCCATGGGCTACATCGCGAGACAGCTGTCGAATATGTTTTCGTTCTGTAATTATGCGACTGTGAAGTGCTTCCTGATGGATGATAAAGGTTACTTGGTGTCTCACCCTTCGCTGTTGGAGGCGACAGGCAAGATAGAACAGCAACATTTGACGCACAAGGAACTGTTGATCGCTAACGACATCTTGAATCATGGATTGTTCGTGAAAAAGAAATCGTGCGCTAATCACTTAGACGGCACGGTGCAACGATATTATCAGTTCAATACGTCGCTCGACGAAGTGCTCACCAATATGGCACATGGCGAGCACTGTGTCAAATATCAAGTAGCCGCTATACCAGGCACCAACCTGTTTATTGGAGTTGTCAATATGACAACACAGTGCAGTCAGCTTAGAGCTTTCTGTCCTTGTAGCACGGTAAGCTCGTGGTTTATCGCATTTTGTTTCTGTTCTTACATTTCTTCATAAAATTAATGTATTTTTTTTCATTAAACATCACAGATGGATCATTCGTGTCTAAACTGTAAGAGCATGGAACAAACTGGTTGCGAATGCCCCTGCGAGTGTTCGCTGTACACTTCTAGCTGCACACAACAGAATACGGACAATCTAAGTTCCTGCCAGCCTTTATACGAGCAAGGTTCGAGTCTACAGACTCCGTGGATACAGCCAGTAAATATAAAATCATGCCCGTCCGTTGATTGCAAGTCGTACACCACGGAAAAAGACTGTCTGGGCATCGTGGATTGTCAATGGTGTCATATCGACTCTGACGGCGAGACTATTTTGCAACATCCATTTTGCTCCGACATGTCCGTATGTTTCAAGGGAATATTCGGGTCTTTGATACCCTACACTGATGGCACTTATAGTGAGTTCGTCTTTCCTTCTTCCCATTATACTCGTTCGTTTCCTAATAGCCATAGTCTTATAACGAAACTACTTTTCTAGATTCACAATCGGCGGACGAGATCGAGACACGAGAATGGCCATCAGTCGGGCCGGTGGCTGGTGGAATCCTCGCGTTGGTTCTCATTCTAGGTGTCATCCTCTTCTGCTACAGGCTGCGATCGGTACACTCGAGCCTGGAGCATCAATGCTTACACCTACATACCTCACCCGATACGTTGCGCATGACGCACATCGAGGGCGATCCAGAGCCCACGGAATTGGACCAGGTGAAGAACAACTTGGACTGCCTCGCGAGGGACAATATCGCGCCGGTATCACCGTACAGGGTCTCCACCAATTACAGAAGACCGCCCGGCGGAGATAGCGATCACGGTTACAGCACGATGACACCACACGACGATTCCGAGCAGCAGACATTCGTGGAACCTCTGCTGGTGGTCGGCAACAATGTAGAGCCAGACTTAAACAGGCAGTCTACCGGAGTGCCTTCTCCTATGACGTACTTAGGTTCGCCTCACCACGTTTTAGCGCCTGTCACCGTCCACCGTAATATGGAGACAAATTATTGCTAGCGAAACTGCCATTTACTTGAAGAATTAAGTAAGACACTTGCACAGCGTCGTTTTCGATGCGTTGTTCAATCTTAGCATTTCGACTCCTGCCTGTTGAAGTTGCATTATTTTTATTGCAATCTTAAAGTTAAGGTAATATAATACGCATGTTTTAACATTAGAACGATTGATCGAGATAATTTCGATTGCCAAGTTTCTTCACGATCACATATTTATTTACTTTTTTCTTATATTGCAAACTAAGATGTTTACAAACATCAAGTGGCTCTTATTATTTGATGGTAAATGTCCCGGGCGAGTTCCAAATGCAAAAGTATATTGTTTATTATGGATGGGACCATATTATCTCGCTCTAAATCGCCCAAAATCGATCGTTTTAATGTTAATGACATGTAGAAATTTATTACTTACAATCTTTAATATGTAGAAGATATGAATAACGTTACGTATTACTTCATTGTAAGAGTAGTTTTTATTATCGGTAAGCGACGATAAGCACAGATCTTTCCATTATTGACGAGCTTAAGAGAGTATTTGTAACTTTTGTTACCTAACTGAACTTTTGTAAACTGTACCTAACTGAAGCCTTCCACAAGTGCTACTAACAGTTTACGGGTTGTGAGGATTTCACGAAACTATATAGGTAGCTACGTTGAACAAGGGACTTAATATAAAGTACGATAGTACTTTAGTACTACAGTAGATAATTACACTACAGTAGGGTGAATTATCTACGCAGTTTTAATTGCTAACGTACGACTTGAAATTGTGTAAAAACATGCTATTTTACTATAAGTAAATATTGCAGCTTGCCAAGTAGTATTTTATAACGTGACGAGAAGTTAGCGAGATAGTAACGATATATTCAAATAGGTGCTATATACAATCGTAGTAATGTAAGTTGAGAGATTTAAATAAGATCGTATCGTTATTATTGTTGATTATAGAAAAATGACGTTAACGAGAAATATTAGCGCTATTGGTAGCGACTTTTTATTTTGTTAGAGAATGAGTAAACTTTAGCTCACTGTCCGAAATACTGCCATCATATATCGCTATTGAGTCACATATAATTCAGCCTATAATAGTAATAATAGTAAGAAACAAAAGCGGAGATTTATTTTTTCTAAGTTTTTTTTCTTCTTTTTCTTTTTTGTTTATAATTTTTTGTTTATAAGTAGGATTATAAGACTGCTGGCAGTTAACTGTAACTCCATGACTTATTCCTAGAAACATCATTTTCTTTTTCATTTTCTGTCTATTTTTTTTTTTTTTGCGTACTTATCATGATTGAAACAAGTAACAGTGCCAAAATGCGATAGAAGTTTGTGAGCGGTGAGAGTAACTTTACAAAACTGTATATACATGTCCGTATTCTGATCGCACATTTACTAGATGTGCTCTCTTGATTCTCAAGCTGCAATAATATAAGTTTTACACACGACAGGGCTTAGAATCAGATGGATACATTTAACGCAAAAATGTGCCGTTACAATATAGGCCACAGAATCTACGTTATCTTTTATATTTATGATTTCTTTTTAAGTATTAGATTCGATATAGAAACGTAATTTCATCATTGCACATGGCGATTATTATAACAAAAATATTGAGAATCATCATTCAATAGGAGTCAGTATATTACACATAGGTGTGTAAATTATGACTTTTATTGATATGAGGTTGATTACGCTATCGATACAAAAGATGAGCTAGGTATCGTAATGTTTAAATATTTTTAAGATATATACGTGTATTTTTTATAGACACATTATTAAAACTAAATTATGCAATTGCGACGAACAAGAATTACATTATTTTTGGTAGTTATAATACAAGCTTTTACAAAGGATTACCTAAACTCTTATTATTAAGATGTTGTTTTACTGACATGATGTGTACGATATATTCATTCATATAACGCGTATGTTCGCGCAATGCATATTTTAACACGTGATCATAATAAGGACTTTGTTTCTACGATTTTCTCAATTATCAGTAAAAACATAGAAAACATTGGGGTATAATTTATAACATATGCGCTCGTGGTGTATATAAATACGTATTCTTGACTGGTACTTATAGAAAAAGCTAACTTTTACCGATGTATTATTATCGCCAAAAATGCAACATAACGTTTTATATCTAATCTTTTTTTATGATATGTATTGTGTACAAAATTTTTGCTGAGAAATGTGTAATAAGATTTTATACATTATATCAATATTTTTTGCTATTAAAATCAATATTTTACTATCAAATAAAAAAACGCATTGCCGCTTCATTTCCCTTAATAGAGCGTGTATTGTAACGAGAAATCGTAGAACGTATATTAATCCTACAGAAAGGACTTGGAAAAAAGGACATTTGTATATGCATCTATTTTAGAAACTTTCACATATGCAAAGGGAACACTAACATACGTTTTATTTAATTTCGTCTTAAGTCATAAGTAATTTAACATGAGGTACATTGGCGAGAAAAATTATTATGACTAAGGTATGAAGTCCGGATTTTTTCTTAATATTACGAAACCCTCCATGATCGGCGTTAGAGGTACGTACTCTTCCGTGGCGAGTTCCGCCCTCTCGCCGTATGCCAATAGCACAGGAGTAGTGTGCGTCTGGAAGCCGGTGATGGTCTTCGGTTTACCTGCTTGACCAACCACATCAACGGCAAGTCCGACTCTCACCGGGACTGCCAGCGGATTTAAATCCTCATCAAACGTCACCAGCATTCTCGGCTGCATCGCGGCGGCCAGTGTATACAAGAGATAGTGCGAGCGTCCGAGGATGACTGAAAGAATATTACAACATTAGTAGCAGGCAAATCAAACTTTAAGCATAGAATTTAAAATCAAGTTTTATTTGTTGTAAGGACAGTCATAGATCTCTGATTGGCTACAAAAAAAAAGAAAACGAAAAAAGTTTCATAATCTTACAAAAAGAAGTGAAAAAAGATTCATTTAGATTTCGATTAAGCAACGTAGTATTATAGGCAATCGAGCATATACTCACTGTTCTTCACGTCTAAGAAGCCGATAAGCGTCGACAAGAGACCAGCGAGAGCAACGGGACTCAGCAATTGCCGGTCGCTATGATAAGGCGAAAGCGTGAGCGTGCCTTTGCCCAAGTGCGTCAAGCCTTGCGCTATGCGCACCATGAAAAGATTATTGGGGTCCTTAGCGTGGAACTGAGCCAACTGTCTCAGCATCGCAGCCAAGCGCGCGTTGTTTGTGCCGGCGCCGACCAGACCCATGGCGAATATCGCGTTATGCGCCACCTCGGAATCGCTGTCGTGCGAGAACTTGGACAACGTGTCCAAGATGTTCAGTTTCGGATTCGACACAGAGATGAGACCCAGAGCGAGCGGCACTGAGCGGCGAATCACGGGCTCGCAATAGCGCAACAGATGTCCGAAAGTTCTATATGCCATCTCGGCGCCGATCTCTTCGCCCATGGAGATCAGGGCGATGCCGAGGACGGCGATGGCCTGCCTGGAGCTGAGATCCTTCTCCTTCTCCTCCTTCTTCTCCTCCTTCTTATCCTTATCCTTGCGTTCGTTCTTTTCCTCTTTCTCGTTGCTCGGCTCGTAGTGTTCCGAGCAGATGTGCAGCAGGTGCTGTACCTTGAGGACGTTTCCCGTACCGGCGTAAGCACATACTTCCACTAGTGTCGTAGACATAGACCTGAATGGCTCGTGGACGATCTCCAAGGCTGCTATGATCGCTTCCGCCGCTTCTTGCTTCCCTAAGAAGCACAGGCCCAGACCTAATGCCAAAAAGCGCGCATACGTATCCTTGAGATCGTTCTCTGATTTATCCATCAACGTGTGCATGATTGCTGTGGTAACATAAGCGTTGCATGAGCCGGCAGCGACCATTCCTAACGCCAGACCAGTCATACCTATTACCTCCCAGCTCGACTTAGCGTCAGCAAGAACCGGTGTCAGCAGACCTAGGACGGCTTCTCGATTGGAGCCGGCATACGCGATACCGAGACCGACGATCGCGCCAATGCGCATTGTGTTGCTGCTGTGCAACACATAATCGGAGAGCAGGGCTAACGCGGGATCGCATTCGTTTCTCACACCGCAATTGACAATCCCGCAGGCTAACAAAGCACCTGACTTGATGTAATCTTCCGTGGAATACAGATATTTGTCTATCGGCGTCAGACCACCATCGACATCCCATAATAGAATCAAGCCAAGTGATGCGGTGGCGCTCAACATACCATGTTCTTTGTTTTTATACAGCCACTTGTTACCGTCTTCTATTACCAGCTTGTCCTGGCCGAATGCGGCATTTACGAAGCCGTTTACAAAACTAGCCGCGAGATTCTGTCGCGCCGAGTCGACTTGACCACCGCCGAACGGCGGACGAGAATTCTCTAGGTGAGATTTGTACACGTCTTCGGGCGTCTTCGGCTCCATTATGTCTAATTCACGTGCCAAGTTGAGAAAATGATTGTTCAAGTGAGAATTAGACATTATCTCGAAAAGATCGTCATCCTCTATCGTAGCTTCGTGTAATTCCAAGAAGATCTGCTGACGGCCCAGCATAAAGGCCAACTGTTTCTGCACGGAACTGGAAGATATACATAGTTATTAGTTCTTTGTTAGTTTCCGCGTGGAAAGTAGCAACGATTAGTAGTATGCGTATCGGATGGTCCCAACCGGAAGTTTTCTTCCGTAAAATATTATGGACTTTCTATAAATTTTACGGAAGATCATACTTACAGGTCCCTACAGTTTGTGAAAATGGACTCAACAAGAGGTAAATCGTTGAGTTGCATCGCCAGTCTGATCGCTTGCGGATACTGCCCGAATTTACGGTACAACTTGCAGGCAACGTGCAGAAGAGTGCTGTTCTCCGGATCAGCTACGTAAGGCACACAACTTGTAAGATAGAGACATACTCGTTGATATGCACTCTCGTCGACATATTGTTCCAGCAGGTCAAGCCTCTCGATCTCCATTAGCAGATCGCATGCTTCCGTCTCTGCATTGTGCGCCATATTGTACGGCACGATCTCATGCACCAGAGCAATCAGCTTTTTGTTCATTGCCTCCATATTATCCGTCGTCACTTCGTCCCATTCCACCGCTAGTTCTCCCGATAAATGTCTAACGTACTCGTGTCCCCATTCACCTATAGCTAGTGCCGAGCCTGTTAGTCTGTACTTTAAACATTCTCGACCTTCGCCCATAGTCATGGCTAGAACTGAGATAATGTCGGAACATAATTCCTTTGATTTCACGTTGGATATTTTCTCGTAGATATTTTTCATGGTGTCATAATGCGGTCGCATAAATTTTAGTGGTTTTGGGACACTGGTCATTGACGTTGTTGATGCACGAATGTGTGAACGCAAGGATTCCAAAGCAGGATAATGCAGTTTAGTATTGGCATCTTGCAAACGTTCTACCAGCAAAGTTAATTCTTCCTGCAGAAGCTTATCTTCTTCAGACTGAAAGCCAAAATCAATTTTCCGATATAAAATAGAAAAGGGTATAAAAATCAGTTTATTCTATTCTAGGATAACATTTTACAAAATATAAAAGAAGAAACATGGAACCAACATCTTAACTAATAGGAGCCAAATAATATCAAAAATAAATGAAAAATGAGAACAAAAAATCCATATTTTTTCTTTGTTCTTCTTCTTCTTTGTTCTTATCTATATAAGAGAAAAGAATGACCTTTCATTGTTGTCAAAATATATAAGTAACCATTCTAATTAATTAATGTAGCTTCTCAAATACTTTTTCTATTTCATTTTGTTTTACAAGAGTAATACAAAAGTACAAAAGTAATCATAAAATCTAACAAAACTGACCTACTGTCTAGTAGTTTTAGACAAAAAATTACAAGATAACTAATAACAAAAAACAGATATTATTTGAAGATATATAATACAGAAGTGCAAGAATACAAGTCAATTATTTTATTTCGTACTGACGTATGAATTATGAAGTTTGATTAATTTAAGTGTTCTTTTTCAATAATAATGTTACAGTATCAACCATTTTCGTCCATGCAGGTTATTATCTCTCACCAGTTCATTTTTATCGTCTTCCTTCCCATTCTTTGTCTCTTTTACCGGTTTTGTTTCTGTCTTGGTACTTTCCGGCATTTTACTTAGATGTTCTTTCAACGAATACAGGAAATAGAAAAACGGTTCTTTCAATTTTACAGTTTTTCGGGTTAGAACCAACCAAAATCACTCAAGACGATTTGCGAGTCACCATCATCGACACGCAACACAGATCGGCGACCATAAACTCGTTTAGGTCAGATTAACGTCACCTAGCGGTGAAGCTATGAAACATTACAAGTGAACAGGAGGTAATTTCAAAATTTTGTATGAATAATACTGCATTGTATTCAAGATTTTTATTTAAATTTTTATCACAAATAAATACTCTAACTGCAAATTATATATATGCAATTATATATATTACGCTTGTTATTAATGAAAAATCTAAAAAAATAAATAAACAATTAAACAGAATGTCAAATAAATCTTGCAAATTTGATGAACTTTTATTTCGCAGTATTAATAAAGGAAAACATTTATTTTATCCTCACTAATGTTTAATCGTGCTACTAAAAATAAAAATTCTCTCGTCTGATATATTGTTGAGTCGTACTTCTTGGCATACCACTTTCTTTAACCAGTAGACTCTCTTTTTCTGTCCCTTTCTTTCTTATGTGCAGTTAGTCATCACACAATAAAGAGAATTCCTACACATCTGAGAATTTCACTGATCACGTTTTAATTGCCATCCATTAAGCGTTGAATGAGTCACTTAAGCATTTATATGCGTATATATATGTATGATCTTAAAAAAGACCTTACGTGCTTCCAGATGCTTGATAGACACATATAAATATGCTATGTGTGCATATGTATGTGCATTTAACTAATTCGTCAGTATTCGTCGATCTTCGTCATCATTCGGTACGGGAGTGTCCGGCGATGTAGCGTCGCGTTTGTAACGTAACGCTTGTGCTTTTATTTCGCATTTTTTATTTCTACCTGTTTCAAGAGCTCAATTCGCCAATTTCATCATATGAGTTATAGTGAGTATATAAACTTTAATATTCTCGTTTATTGTTGGTGAATGTTTTATTCAAATTATAGTATTCTAAAGTAAGCTGGGGGCACATGTCAACAAAATGGCTACTAGAGGAGTGTCTCTTGAGAGCTGAATTTAAATAGAACTGCAATAATTTAATCGTTGAATAACTAGTATCGAAGAGGAAAACGATTTGTTGAGTAAATATATATTGAAACATGATAATTATGATATACTGTATGGATTATATTTTTAGAATTTCCACTATAGAAATAAATTATTTGTTTTCTCTTTTCTGCAGTTATATTCCATATTTATATTCCATAACGATGCTAAAGAGTTAATGTCAAAACTAATATTCATATTTTGTATCACACTTTAAAAATTATAAAATTTTTGTTACAGGATATCTTTATGATGTCTTATCTATTATGTGTTGTGGTATTTTCCCTAGTCTTATCACTGCCTGTATATGCACAAAGTACTTTTTATGAAGAATCAACTTACCAGTGCCCCCTGCACTGGATAAAATTCCAACAATCATGTTATCGGTTTATCAACAGTCCATTGAGATCACGAGAAAATGCACGCAAAAATTGTCAAGCATTTCAGAGTGATTTGCTGACTATTAATTCAGTGGATGAGCATGGATTTGTAATCCAACATTTTCGGGACAACGATCAATATCATCATCACAGATGGTATATTGGTGTAAAGCAACAAAATGGTATATGGATAAATGAGGCTGACAGTACAAACTTGATAAATTTGGATAGTATCTTTTTGCCTGAACCTAATGACAATATAATAAGAGACTACTTAGCATATTCCTTTAGCATTAGTCTCAATCGTTGGGGATTGGAAAGGGTTACAGGCTTGGATGAGCTCTTGTACATTTGTGAAGCATCTATTGCTGCTCTTCGCAATTTAGTGGAGGATGACCGTACTTACCAGTATGGTATTGAGATTTATAATCCTCTTGAGATACCCAGAGGGCCATATTTTATTAAACAACCTAAAAGCAAAGTGTTTGATGTATCAAAAAAAAGAATTAGTAATGATGTCTACTTGAGTTGTCTCGCAGGAGGTTATCCTACACCAACCTATGAATGGTTCAAGGAAAATTATGAAAATGATAGACTTATTGCAATAAAAATTGATCCTATTTCAAATAACAGATATACCGTGAGTGGTGGAACATTGATCATCTATGAGCCAGAACAGGTAAAAGTTTTTTTATTGTTCTAATCTATGGAAATGTATTATATATTATTGGGCATGAATCATTTCATTAACGACACGATAGTTATATTTTTATATATTGTCTATTATTTATGAATTATGCTCTTTATAGAAAATAGATCGTGGCACATATCATTGCAAGGCATCTAACAAATTTGGTATAATTATATCCGAGAGCGTTGAGCTCTCATTTGGATATATTCTAGAGTTTAATTTGAAACGTTCCGAAGAACGGGGAGATAATCATTGGGGTAAAGCAGTATATTGCGATCCACCACAACATTTCCCTGGAGTGAAATATTATTGGGCACGCGATTATTTTCCTAATTTTGTTGAAGAGGACAAACGTGTGTTTGTTTCACATGATGGTGCTCTTTACTTCTCCGCGTTGGAAACGATTGACCGAGGGAACTATTCATGCAATGTTCAAAGCGTTGCATCCGATACTGGACGTAATGGACCGTTTTTCCCCTTAAGAGTGGACATGCACTGTAATTATCCTAAGAATTATTTCTCATGCGTGTACATATTTAACAGCAAAATAATAAGTAACGTTATCCATTTTTCATTTATAGCTTCATTTCAACAGTTGAAGTTTCCCAACAACTTTCCAAAAGCATTCCCGGAAGCTCCGATAGCCGGAGAAGAAGTTAGACTGGAATGCATCGCGTTTGGATAGTAAGTTCAAAACACACTGCGTTGTTTTGTTTTATTGTTGATATATCAAATATGTAAAGAAATTCAATTTTGTCAGATTTAATATGTTCTTTGTCCTATTTTTCTTGCGTATACATAAATTGTTATGATTGTAACAACTGATTTACGCCTACAGTCCTGTTCCATCGTTCAATTGGACGAGAAAAGACTCTAATTTAAAAGACCTTACTTTACCGCGTGAAGCGTACACAACGAGTTACGATCGGGTGTTAATAATACCACGAGTACGCGTGGAGGATCAAGGCGAATATGTTTGTCGAGCGTACAACGATAAATTATCGATTGAGAATTCCGTGCAATTAACCATACAAGCGGAGCCTACCTTCACCATCCCGTTGGTAGACAAACACATGGATAACAAGGGAGATCTAACTTGGACCTGCGAGGCCTTCGGCTTACCAGACGTCACCTATACTTGGTTTAGAAACGGAGAAATTTTTGACATGTTTACTTTACCGCCTGAAGACAGAGACCGCTACATTATACAGGATAATGTATTAACTATAAAGGGTCTTAATCCTGAGAGGGATGAAGCTATGTATCAATGTTGCGCGAAAAATCAGCTGAAGACAACGTACTCTTCGGCTCAGTTGAGAGTATTATGTGAGTTTTCCTATCCCTTTTAAGATTCCACTTCGATCTGACGCACACAGAACAGTTGAATTATCGAGAGATTTCCTCTTCCTGAATATTTCAGCATTGAAACCGTCTTTCAAAAAACGGCCCATGGAATCTGAGACATATGCGGCAGAAGGAGGTAATGTTACACTTATGTGCAAACCCGAAGCCGCGCCCAAACCGGATTTCAAATGGAGGAAAGATAAGACTACTCTCGGAGCGGGCGGTAGACGAAGAATTGTGAACGGGAACCTTATCATTAGTCCAGTGTCAAGAGATGATGAAGGAACTTATGTATGTGTTGCAACGAACGAGTACGGTCAAGACGAAACTCGTGGACGGCTAATTGTATTACGTGAGTTGATGTGATATTTTAGATAGGTTTTAACTTGTACATGATAATTTTTGTATATTATTCCTTTTCATATTTGTGGTAATATTCGTGCATGAATATATAAAATCTTTATTCTTGTGTACATATTTAATATTTACATGCATTTAAAACTGTGAAGGTTTTACGGGAATTTGAGAAATGTTATATAACTATGAGAAGTAATAACTATATACAACTATAGTATAAAAGAAATTAACCTTCGGAAGAGAGAGATTTGTTCAGTGAGATTAATTGCTTGTACAGGCGCACCGTATTTTATCGAAAGGTTGCCGACCCGAATAATCATGTCGTACAATCAGAATCAGACCTTGCGCTGTTTGGGCTACGCAGACGAGATGTTAGACATGGCATATATTTGGAAGCATAATGGCATGCGTATCCGTAATAAGGACTTAATGAACAACCCGCGAATACGCGTTGATGGCGAATATCTGGACATTATAAACGCAACGTTCGTCGAGACAGGCGATTACGAATGCGTGTTGAAGAGCGCCGTTGGCGAAATATCGAGTAAGACTATACTGATCGTGGAGGGCCCACCAGGACCACCTGGTGGAATACTGGTCATGAACGTTGCGAAAACTTCTGCTACGATACGGTGGACTGATGGCGCGCTAAACGGTAGACTGATAACGATGTATAGAGTCGAGGCGCGGACAAAATGGAACAACACGTGGTTTCCTGTTGTAGAAAGTAAGCAGACTTTCAGTTTCCGTTCATTGCTTATGTCACTAATCATTGTTATTCCTCATGAAGATTATCTCAATAACTCTTATTATGACTTCTTAGATTCGTCTCTCTTGAAGGTACTTTCGAAGCTTCGTCATGTCTGCTTTGCATGCAAAATCTTTATGTAAGCACATTATTTTCAGATATTACGGCTATTGAAATGGACAGATACATCGGCCGAAAAGAAGCACACTTGGAAAATGTCTTGAATCCTTATTCTTCGTACGAGTTCCGCGTATCGGCTTTCAATGAGTTCGGTTACGGGCCACCGTCGTCTCCTTCACCTCGACACAGCACTCTGGCCGACAAACCCACTAAAGCACCGTCGAACATCAGCGGTGGTGGTGGAAAGATTGGTGACCTCACGATTACGTGGGATCCTCTCAGTCCGTCTGATCAGAACGGTCCTCGAATTTATTACAAGATATTCTGGCGTCGCAAGGGACACGAGACGCAGTTCCAGTCGTTGTCGCTCAAGGAGTTCGGCAATATTGGCATGAGCGTCGTGTCGGTCCAGTCAAAGTATTATTACACGGAATACGAAGTGAAGGTACAGGCAATCAATGATCTAGGTGCGGGTCCTATCTCGGATATATACACGGTCTACAGCGCGGAGGACATGCCACAAGTCGCACCGCAATTAGTAGTCGCCATGAGTTATAACAGCACTAGCTTGAATGTCAGCTGGTCGCCGATCGAGCAGACTCGCGAGCGAGTACGAGGCAAGCTGATTGGTCATAGGATCAAGTACTGGAAGAACAACTTTCCCGAGGAGGGTGCCGTTTACTACTTGTCGCGTACTACGCGACCTTGGTCTCTGGTTGTCGGTTTGCAGCCAGATACTTATTATTTTGTCAAGGTACAGAAAAGAAACTACATAATTCTTTTTTTATTCCGGTTTTACATCTATATAAACATTTACAAAATTTGAGGAATTTCTTTTTAAGAAACTAGTTGGAAAAGATTGATTATATTTATAATATTAATTTATAATTTATAATATTAATAACTTTAAAAGATAAGTCAAGATTTAATTATCAAAATAGCTACTTGGGAGGAGAATATTAAAAATTAGTAAGTTTAAGCGAGACAAGATGAACAAGATTATGAATTCTGCGAAGGTAATGGCCTACAATTCCGCTGGAGAAGGTCCGGAGAGCGAGCGGTTCCTGGAGAGAACTTATCGCAAGGCGCCTCAGAAACCACCGTCCTCGGTAAACGTGTACGGTGTGAACCCGTCGACGGTGAGAGTAGTCTGGCGTTATGTGCAGCCCAGTTTGGAGGAAGAACCATTGATAGGATACAAGATTCGGGTGTGGGACAGAGATCGCGATATGAGTACTGCCAACGATACTATTATACCCGGTGGTTCGAAGCTGGAAGCCGATATCAAGAACCTGAGTCCGGGCAAAGGTTACAACCTGCGAGTTCTCGCATTCAGCAATGGTGGCGACGGCCGAATGTCCAGTCCGACGCACACTTTCCAAATGGGCGACCCGGAAGCCTTCAGAAGCGGCGCTGGAACTACATTTCTCAATACTGGTCTGGGGATTTCTTTATTGTTGCTCTTACGGATTTACGACTATATATAGTATAGTATGTATGTACAGTCGTAACACATTTACTAAGTAGCTGTACAATAATTTCTATGAGTTATAAAAATTATACATATATATATGTATACATATATATATATATATATATATAATAACAGTTAATGGCCGTAAAACTGTACAGTGTTCTAAAAACAGAAAGGCTAAAACAGGAATAGTACCATAGTCCTTATTAAAAAAAAAAAAGTGTAAGTATTTTATTCATTCTTTTATTCATTCAAATCTAATTGTATTTATTGCTACGTGTATTTCCTCGAAGGTGAATTTTAGTGCTGTTATAAATTTATTACATTAGTATTACTTTTTAATATTACATGTGTCTGAAATACAAGTCACGAAATTGCTCCAGCCGCTGGCTAGATATCTTATCATAAGAAGCTCGATAACTTCGAAACGGCTTATTCAAAATGGAAAAAATTATAGTGCTTTGAAAAGATCTGAAGAAAGGCTATAAGAATATACAATAAAAAATAGGGGGTTCCATTTAAAAAATTTGAAGTAACCTTGTTCTAACCTTGACGATGCCACCCAAGATTAAACTCATAATGTCAGTAAATCGTTTAAAACCCTACAATTTTTATTTGAAACATTTTTTTCTAAAATGTTTAATTTTTGTGATATTTCATCGTCCCGGTACTTTTTATACATCCTGTATAGTGAAATTTATCTCACAATTCTTTAGCTGCAAACTTTGACAATTTTTTTAATAAGAAGAACCATGGTACTATACGAGTCTAAGAAGAGACTGAAATTGATTTGTTTCGTGTATGACACGAAGTATAACACTAAATATAACACAGTCTTCGTAGTAACTTCGTGGAGAGCAATCTTTATTTTATGTACGATAGAAAAAATACTCGTTATAATTTTTTAGCATATATACAAATGGTAACTTAAGTATGCGAACAATGTATCGTATCTTTTTATCCAACTAATCATTGTGTACATAAAGTAATAGGATGCGACAGTATATTTCTTTGTACTGTTGTATTTTATTACTTTCATAGAATCTCATAAGCGCAATTAAGTATTATAGAATAGCATATTTTAGCACATAACACGAACGCATTCCAGGCATTTTCAAACGTATTAGGAGGTTGAATTAATTCTGGTCTTATCTTATCAATATTTTATTTTTATTTTAAAGAAATGGTTAAATTTACATCAATTAAAATATTTTCCGTCGTTAGCTGTGACTTTTTCCCATCTTTCTGACAACAAAGCGATTCCGCGACGATAGAACGATAGAACTGTCTTTCAAATGGTGTGTAAACGTTTAGAAATTGTTGATTTATCAACGTTGGGTTGTTCAGCCAATTGTCTTTCCGTTTGAGCGGTGTTTTCATTCAATAATGCTTGCAATTCAAAATCTTCGGATTTTTTTTGGTTGACTAGTATGTTCTTTGTCACTCAAATCGAAATTATCACTTTTGAATCGTTGAAACTAAAATTTATAGTTGGAATACGATGGCAGCCATAGGCGGCGCCAGAACTATTCATACGGGTAGGCCACAGGTAGGCCAGCGTTTATATGAGTGGGCCATATTTATAAAGCCATATAAAAAAGCTGAGAACTTGGACGGAATAGGATAGCATAATTATCTTAAAATTTTTTTTAATTTTAGGGTGGGCCAAAGAGTGGACCAGCGTATTTTTAGATAGGCTAGGACCCACTCAGACTCACTCTTGGCGCCGCCGTTGAATGGAGCTTAATCACCATAAGTTGTAACAAGCATTTCAGTTGCTGATTTTTTCAAATCAAACAAAACAGGTCAAAATGAAAATGAATGTCGAAAATGCAATTTTATATGATCCATTTTAGATTTAGCGTATAAACAATAAAACTATCAGTAACAATAGTGCACAAACTGTCATATGTCATAGAGAAATGTCAAATCTTTCAGTGTTGCTAAATTTCCACATTCATACTAACCATTAACTTATTACTAAAGCCATCTATTGTTAAGGATCAAAACTGATTCAACCTTCTGATAGTAATTTAATAATAATTTCTAATAATAATTTAGTTACAGGTATTTTTTATTAACATAAAATTGTTAAGGTTTACAATTCAAGAGTTGTGCAATTTTACTGTACACCATGTTATATTTGGAGGATAAAGTCAAATGACAAATCACATGTAATATTTAAAATTAGATGCATAATTTTGCATCTATCTTTCAGCATAGATATTTGTTAAATTGGTATTTAACAAAAGAGAGATCAATATTATGTACAAGAATATAATACTATTATTAGTGTATTATGTAAGAGAGCTTTGTCTACCGATTTGCCAAAAATTAGCAGCACAATGATAAAATATAGTTACGATACTTAAACGCAGTTTTAGTCAGTGAGAATATACGCAGCAATAAATACAGTTAAATCTGCATGAATAAAGGAGATTGAGATCTCGAATGACAGAGTTATAGAAGAAAACATATATAAATTTCTGACAAGAAAATTATATATATATATATTCGTCGTTAAGGTATATATATACAATGTACATTAATCGACGTAATAGTCCGTCCATGTATATCTAGATAACGTAACATTATTTAGAAGATTATATTACAGCTATTGTGCTCCTATGATAAGAAGCGACTGCTGCAATTGTCGGTTGCAATTCTCAATTTTCTAACATCTCTAAGAAGTGTCTTATTTTAATCTTAACAATTGAAAAATTGTAACATTCGTTTCTCTGATAAGAGGAAGAAAAAAGCAATTGCTATACTTTATTTTATATAATTTATTCTAATAAAATACAAAAAACATATTTACATGTCGTTAATATCTATTGTCCTGCGCCTATATCAAGCATACAAGAAAATAAAAATATAGTATATTGTATCTCTTCTGTGTGTACAACAATCTCTTCTTAGACTATCTTATTGCTATTATTTCTGTGGAAGTTACAACTTATCAAATTTTGTCTATTTTTCATGATCAAGAGAAGTATGATCTTTAATTGTATTTTTAATGTATCTATTGCGCCTGTATTTTTATTAATATTTATATAGCGTTATCATAAAAAAGATGTGAACTGTACTCATAGGTCAACCAATTTAAATTTTACGGGTACTGATATGTTACACTAGTGCAGAAAGTTCAGCTAGATAGAGCAGAACTTATCTCATTAAAACTTTTTGCAAGCAAGATAACGATATTCGGCAAGGAACAACTGTGAATGTACTACTTTTCAACGGTATGTAATTAGTTGTCTAAGTTAACATCTGTCGCGATTTACGCGTACAGCATCAATGTTATTTTTCTCTTTTTTTTTTTTAATTCGACATGACGGAACTTTACAGGTTATCAATCATGCTGCGAGTTCTTGGCCGTTCCATGCGCTCGACGCATCTCTTCAGAAGAAGCATAGAGGCAGTTTGCGTGTCGAGCACGAGAAATTTAAATCTACTGGAGTATCAGAGCAAAGAACTTCTACGTGACTGTGGCGTGTCAGTGCAAAACTTTGCCATCGTCGATGACTTAACCAAGACGAATTCCGCCTTGGAGAAGTTGCGTGAGTGCCAGAATTTTTTATTTTTTATTTTGTTCTATATTCTATTTTCTTATCCTTTGTTCATTTTTATATTTATATTGATTTATGATATAAGAGCTATGTTCTCAGTGTTGCTTTTCAGAATTAGCGTGTATTTTCCTGTTAAAGAATATGAATGAATGGGTTTCAATATGTTCATAGAATTATTTTTGATTAAGCCAGACATAACTATATACACTGAATATTTCAGAGCAAATAAAAAATCAGAATAGTTACTAGTTACATTATTTGATTGTTTTGAATTTGAATACATGGAAGTTGTACATGCTTGAACATATATACACATACACACATATATACATGATACCTCGTAATACTGTTATATTATTTTATCAAACTTTGCAAGTTATTATTGAAAAGAATATGCATTAATAATTTTGAGATATGAATCTGTTTATACATGTGTATATATATATATATATATATATATATATATAGATGAGGGTGAATATGTAATTAAGGCCCAAATCTTAGCTGGTGGTCGTGGTAAAGGTTGGTTTGATAATGGATTTAAAGGAGGTGTACACCTTACCAGAGAGTAAGTACTAGGAATTTTGTTTCTGTATTATTACAAGATACCACCCAGTTAAAAATATTTTTTCTTATATATATGATATATAGATAATAGTTGTAACTATATGTATGACAATATGTTTGTACAACTTATTTCTTTTCTTTGATCTTTCTGTAGCCGCAATGCTGTCTCCAATTATGTGAAGAATATGCTTGGTCATCGGCTTATTACTAAACAAACCTCGAAAGATGGCATACCAGTGCAGAAAATTATGATCGCCGAGTCAGTTGATATTGCACGTGAGACTTATGTCTGTATTCTCATGGATCGAGCACATAACGGTCCGGTATTGATAGCATCTCCCGCCGGTGGTATGGATATTGAGACTGTGGCAGAAAAGAATCCCGAACAGATCAAAACCGTTCCGTTGGATATCTATTACGGAATTAACGATGCCATAGCGAAAGATGTGAGCATCTTCTTGGGATTCACTGATCCCGATATCCTGGATAAAGCCATATACGAATTGAAGAATCTATGGAAGCTATTCGTGGACATTGACGCACTTCAGGTTGAAATTAATCCATTGGTGGAGACGAAAGACAAGCAAGTTATAGCAGTAGATGCGAAAATCGCATTCGACGATAATGCTCAATTTAGGCAGCAAGATTTGTTTGCGTTGGAGGATGTTACCGAAAAAGATCCTCGCGAAGTGGATGCATCGCGTTTTAACTTAAATTACATTGGCATGGATGGCAATATAGGATGTTTAGGTAAAAACATATTTTATTGTCTATTACGATAAAATAACATATTCTAAGTGATATAATATGAACGAATGAGGAGTAAAAAATTGTGAAATAACAATAAGTTACACATGTCATAATTTATGCAATTCTTTACAAATATTAATATCTATATAATATAATTGATAAATAAAAATATACGTAACAAATCATGCATTTCACACATATAGTAAATGGAGCTGGCTTAGCCATGGCTACAATGGATATCATCAAATTAAATGGAGGATCGCCTGCCAACTTTCTAGACGTTGGTGGTAATGTGAAAGAAGACCAAGTCTTCCAAGCATTTAGAATTCTCAGTGAAGGTATGCGTGTAAAAGTGTAAAAGTATAAAAATATCGATTTAAATATAAGTGAGATCCGAACAAACCTCTTTTTTCCTCAGATCCAAAAGTCAAAGCTATTTTCGTGAACGTTTTCGGAGGTATCGTGAATTGTGCAACAATAGCGAAAGGAATTATCGCGGCATCGCGTAATTTAGGACTTCAAATACCGCTCGTTGTGAGGCTAGAAGGTAAGATATCTCAATTCTTCCTTTTTTTCTCACACATACACAAACACAAAAACTCAATTCTTGTAAGTTCTTTTGTTTCGAATTATTTAATTTCGTATAATTTCACCTATTTTCATTTATGTTTCTGTGCAATACTCTATTCATAATTTTAAGTATTTTAAGTAAATTTTAAGTATTTTTTATTGGTTTTTTTTTTTACTTTTTTATAGGCACTAATGTGACAGAAGCCAAAAAAGTTTTAGCCGAATCGGGGTTGCCAATTCTCACAGCGAATAACTTAGATGAGGCGGCGAAAAAAGCGGTAATCTCTGTGAAAGCGTAATAGTGTTGATAATACGCGTTATCAACTCACTACTTATTCAAGACTGGAAACTTGTAGTTTTAATATAAGGGAGCGATAATTCCATACAGAGTTCGCGAAGGGAGAGGGAAGATTGGTATTATTTGTGCTATTATTTTTAAAATAGCATATAGCCGAATATTTCCGAATAGTTAATCATCTTTATAGGAATTTTATACATTTTGCAGTTGATCCCCGTGTTTGTTTTACTGAGCGATTCTGTTGTAGCATGCGAAATTCTGTTTGATCTACTTATAATATTTTATTTAATAATTTATTCCACAGTCAATCCCAATTTGTTTTCGCAGATCGTTGTTGAGCAACGAGCACAAACAGCTATATTATTCAGTTGCAGTTGATAACGTTACCATGTCACTTTGTATGTACATGCTTTTTTAATTTTGTAAATACATTTATGTTTTTAGATGAATGTGGAATGATCTATATATATATATATATATATATTGGAAGAAATAAATATATATATTCTTTAAATCTTTCTTCTTTTCGTTATTTCTTTCAGCTTTTCGTCGTAGGCAAATTTCGATCAATTTTATAATTTATGCTGTGAATTTCTTAACTTTGTTAAATACGAGATTTAGTTCACACACATGCAATTTTTCAGAAAAAATGCGCGTCGAAGGGACGAGCAAAATAATTTGTGTTTGTTACATATTTATACTTTGTGTAAATTCTTTTGTAATGTGGGATGCTTCTTTTAAAGCATTGTTGCATATTTTAGTTACACGTTTTGTACAATCAGGCGTATGCAGTATCTCATTGGTCTTTTTTAAATGCATGCATGATTTTGATTGCAATTGTCAAGTATCGTCAGCAAGACAACAATTAGAACTCGTTAGGGCTGTGAATTTTTATCGCTCCCAACCGTCCATGCATTACCGTTGAAATGTTCAACAAGTGCCTGATTGCCGAGCGAACAACTCAGAATTTTGCCAGAGCGCATAATCCTCATGTCGAATGTATCGAAGACTGCCGTCGAATCCTGCTTGCTCAAGGCTCGTCGAGATCGCACATGGCGTAATGAGAAGGAACGGACGCGTAATCATGACTTTTGGCCGTGTATGGTCCGCGCGTCTTTATAAGTAGAAATTCTTTCTGTGGAGAGCTAAACGGTAACTCGCTGCGAGCGCGCTGCGACGTTCGCCCGTCACATCGACAGCGGCCCATATATGGGCAACGATTTTTAGCATAAGACTTCAACGCGACACACAAGCGTTCCAGCTCGACTCCTTCTACCTTTCAGAAGGCACGCGTTTATGGATCGCACTTTTTATAGATAGACACGTCAATCAATGTGCGCAAAACACGAAATGTAAAAATGTTCAGGGGAGTGGAAGAAAGCTTTATTTTTATTCAGAGGTAAAATCCTAAAAGCTGGATCAATCTCACCGCCTGAACATTTCGGAAAATCTCCTCATGAAACAATGCATCTGATTATAGGTATAGATTGTCATGTATACGTCCCAGACAACAAGATTGTAGAACAAATCGTTCGCGTAGGTACGCAGAAGATGTTTTTAATCTTTCAGACGTCTTCTCCGGGTTCGAGACGCTGGCTGTATCTAAGCGTTGATCCGCGCGCAACTTGTGTTCAAGCGAAATCTCGCGCTGAAATGCGACTCGCTTCCTCATAGGAAACAAGGAAGTGTCCGAAGAAGAGACCACTGAAACTGCTATCGCTGCAGAGCACACCGATGCACCACCGGCTGGCGGAATTTAATATCACCGAGCGTATTACGCGGTGCGTGGCATGTAACAATGACCGTTTAAGTTTCCTCGTCAGTGTCAGGCCAGCCAGCGGGCGCGACCCGACTCGTGTCACTTTTGTTTCCTTCATATATACGAATATAAACCCGCTCTTTCCACGCGTGCGTCCGTCTCGAGGGGGGTGGATCGACGGGGGCCCGACGCGTGTGCGTGTATATATAGACCGACCCCCTGCCCCTCGCTCGCAGGGGTGACGAGGGAGCGCGTACTATTCTTGGACAACTTGACGAGTCCGAGTAACTTCTTTCGGCGTGTTCGTCTCCCGGTTAGCGGCGTAAACGTCAGTAATCGCTTGCGAACCGCGCCGTGCATCCGATTGAGCCAGCGTCGCGCCGCTCCCGCGACATCCGGATATATTGCCATCCCTCGACGTGACAACGTGCGTGTGACAACCCCCCCCCCCCCCGGTGGGTCATTCGGTTCCAACTGCATCAATAATTGCACGGTTAGCATCGGTTAGTCGCGGTTGACTCGTTGATTTCCTTCCTTTTTTTTGCATTTATGCAACAACCGACGTCATTCAACGCGACGCGCGGGTGGAAAAAAACAATGAGCGATCGAGATGAAATAATAAACGAGTGACTACTCACTTTTGAGCAAGAACAATGTCGTGTTGTGTTTCCTGAAGTGACGTCGGTTGTTCTTCCGTTCCGTTTTTCCGAGGTATCTGGTTGATTATTTCTTCATCTCGGCTGGATGTATCGCGTTACTGAATTTTTTTAAACATTCGAGCGATCGTTGTTTACCATGATTTGTAGATTTCTGATAATTAATACCGCGTCAATCGCGAGCCGGTGAGGCAAAATTTCTGTTAAGGAAATACAAAAGTACTCCTTCAGATGTGTCGGGGCGATTTTGTCAAGTCGCGAGATATTTCCTCTGCTCTCCGTTGTCACAAGATGTCAACATCAGTTTTAATAATTGTTTATCTCGGCAATGAAATTTATATATCTATACTGCGCAAGAGAAAGGTTTGCATTCGCGGAATTATATTAATTCAATCGCGTGTAATTTATAGGCGAGTTCACGTTCGAGATTCGTTTCTGCCCTGACCGGTTTGTAATTCACTCGCGATCGTTGCAACTCGCTTTTAGAGGACGGTAGTGCGGGGAAGATTTTGAGCGGTTTCGGAGGAGCGCCGAGAGACGACGTGCGACTCTTCGCCGACAGTTTATCGTGGACCGCTGATGCAGAATCGCTCGATCGTGCGAGGTAAAAGATGTTCTCAAATGGGCGGATAAGTTTGTGCGTGATGTGATAATTTTCGAATCATTTTGGAACATCGAACGCTCGGATGTTGATGGAGTGGCATACTCTTTTGTTTCAAAATTTTCGAATTCTACCGACTTTATGTGTCCGCACATGCGGATTTAAATAATTGATTTTGTTGAAGGTACAAAGTGAACTCTCGGAGAGTTTGGAAATATATCAAATAAGTTATTTATTATGAACGATCTATCTACATATTCCATGTCTTTCAGTATAAAAACAAAAATATGCGTGAAGAAAATTCAGCCGTCGTTGAAGTTTTTAGATTCGATGACAGCTTCGAATTATACGCCTACTCGAATGAAGTGGCGTTGCGAACCTTGTTCTTGACTTCGAAGTGCCGAGATAAAAAATTATGTTTGAACGTCAGCGCTTGTCGTGACGAAATTCAAAGATAATTTTAGATAACAATATACACGCGAATACATCAATTGTATATCAACGAGAATTTCGTCGTCAATCTTTGCACTGTGCGACAGCCTTAAAGGACGCGGTGTATATACCTTTGTGTATATACAAGTGAAAAGAACAAACATTTTTCACAGTGCGCGACGCGTATAGAAATTCCTATTTTCTAATGCAGCAGTGAAACATTTCGTATCCTATCGCGCCGAGATACATTAAATCAGAATGTATTTCGCACGACTGTATCGCGCCGTGTTTATTATTAACCGTGTTTACGCAATTGCGTGTTTATAGCCGGATGTGATTTTGTGAATTACACTTTCCCTCTGTGAGAGATCACTTTCTGAAACGTCAGAGTTTTTTTATTCGGCTTTCAGACAATATTTGCGCGTTGGTGGAGTTTACCTTTCAGATGTAATATCAGACCTTGGAAAAAAGTCGCATATATGCGCGCGTACCAAAAATATCTTGGCATCTCGCCGTGTTTTGCGAATCGTAATTTAGCTCACATCCGATTAATTTTCTATTATGTACGGAAAACCTGATGGATGATCTGTCCAGAGAAAAACGCGCAAACGAATTTGCCAACCAATCAACGTAATTGTCTTCTTTTATCTCAACCCCGTCGGGACTTGGATTTGAATATTTTACCAATGAGCAAGACGCAACTTTGTGTTTAAGGAATACATGCAAATATATAGCGTGCGTGTATATAAATAAAGAAAAACGCACGGGAGAGTAATTTCCTCCGAATTTATAATTAGACGCTTTATTTATGGATAGGCCGAATGTAAGTCATGTTGAGGCGGGACAGCTTGGTCCGATCACGTGCGCGAATCTTCCACTCGAGCGAGACCGATCGATTCGTCACGTTTTTGTAGATTCAAATGAATTGATTCGATCGATCGCATTCAACCGTAAAAAATCAGATTTCTACCAGCGAAAAATACTCCGGGTCTTCCATCGTTTGAATTTGCGGTTTTCTCCTCGTCACTCAAGATCCTTTACTTCCTTTGCGAATAGTTTTAGATTAAACAACTTCCAGTTTCATTAAAAAAAAATTGATCAGATTTAGCACATGATTTGCTTGTTCCAAATTACTCGTAAAGTATACGAATCGATTAACAGTTTGCGATTGCTCGAATATTATCCCATATAATGACATTGCTATTTTTGCTCGAAGTTTGTTCTTCGATCACTTCGGCCGCCGGCAGTCCTTTAATCGCGACAGGTTTTCGCAGGTGGATCGTCGCAAATCAGGACGAGCGACCACCCTGAAAAGGCGCTTCAAGGAGACGGCAAATCGCTCCCGAGGAAAGCTCCTCTCGATTAACGCATCCTCAAATCCGAAGTACAATCTCTGCTGGTGAACCGACTTCGCCAACTGGTCGGCGGATCGCGCGGAAAGAAGTCGCTCCAGCTGATTCGTGTCAGCGTCGGCTCGCACACGCGCAAACGCACATCCACACGTGCGTCCGATTCGCCATTCGCCGGCACACGTACGTGCGGACCGCAGGTAGACTCACCGATACCCACCTCTTCTGCGACAGTCGTACAGGTGTGCGTACTTGCGTTAGTGATGGACACGACGCTCTTTCGAGCGATATTGACGCCTGTTGCTGAAGAGCATCGTTGCGTCGAATAAATGAAGAATATTAACGCTCGCAAATGAGGAAAAATATTTAACGTCAATTGGTCAGGATAATTTTAAGCCATTTGTTTATTTTTTTGATACTATGATAACAAGAAATAGGTGGAAACTTACTTAAAAAGGAGAGAATACCGGGTAGTGTACAATTATAAATATATTAATGGAAATATAAAGGAAAAAAAGAAAAAAATTTATATACGGACGAAATTGAAATTAAATACAGACGAAAGAGAGAGAGAAAAGAAAAATTTAAACAACAGACAGGATTTTCCGGTCAAACTTCGTCAATACGTTCTATGAGTAAAAATAAGAAAAATATTACGTAAACATAAATATGTGATTTGAAGCTTTGTCAAACAATTATAACAAAAATGTTAAATGATAATTGTTAAATGATACTTATAATATCAGATAAACTCTTTAGGAAATTTCTATTAATATTTTCTCACAGCAGTTTCGACCATTCCCATTAGGAGCCGCAAATGAAATAAATTCTTCATTTGTGAACGATCTCGGTACGAAGTAACAATAGTAATGATAGAAGAGGGAGTTACATACACATTCAATGATCTCAAGTAGTCAGCATAACTCGCACATCAAATAGATCAAACGAATATCGTGCACCTGTTCTTACTTTGCTTCGTACTAATAGCAAATCTTTCATCGCTCGTATCTCTCGCTTTTTACGAAAACTTTTTTCATGAAACTTTGAATGACCTGTTCTTACATTACTTTTTTCTTCCTTTTACTCGTAAAACTTACTGACGGAAAATGCTGCAGCACCATGTATACACATTCGACTAAATCTAAAGATCCGAATTCAAGACGCGAACCCGAAGGCCAGCCTTCAAGATCAACAAATACACTAAATATAAGCTCTCTCTCTTTCTCTCTCTCTCTCTCTCTCTCTCTCTCTCTCTCTCTCTCTTTCTCTTTCCGTTCACGCTCATAGCGATCACACAACGGCGACGTGTGTGTACGTGCATCGTTCTTACTTGAAAATTCTGAACCGACGTGAGTTGTGCCCATCGCTACTTCGCGAATTACCAATACCAACGCGTCCCATCCACGTCAATGACAGGCGCTGGCGACTACCAACACTATGATTCGCAGGTACCAACACACACACACAGGGGCGCGCACCCCCCACCAGCCTTGTTGGTGAGATTGTAGCAGCGGACCGGCCGATAAAATGAATGAGAATGATAAGTCAGTTAAGTGCGAGAACTCCGCCGAGGAGGAGGAGGACGAGATGTTCGAGCGCGAGCTGGCCGAGGACGCGCAATGGAAGCGGATCCAGCAGAACACCTTCACCAGGTGGGCGAATGAGCGGCTGAAAGCGGTGAACAAGCACATCGGCGATCTGGAATGCGACCTGTCCGATGGTCTTCGGCTAGTGAGCCTCATCGAGGTGCTCGCGCAGAAGCGGCTGCCGAAACATAACCAGAGGCCCACCTTCCGCTCGCAGAAGCTGGAGAACGTGTCGGTCGCTCTCAAATTCCTGGAAGACGAGGGCATCAGGATTGTCAATATCGGTGAGTGAGCGAGCCCCGACGCTGTGCATGCTGCTGGACCAGCACTCGCGTCGCACCTAGATAGACTCGTCCCTTTCTCTCTCTCTCTCTCTCCGCGCCTGCTTAGAAAAAGTTGAATTAATCATCAGAGTGCGAGTGATGTATGATAGAATATATGTTTTTATCATTCGCGAGGATAGTTATTCGACGAAGAAACAACGATTTGTTAAGACATTTCTCACGATTCTCACGATTGATATTGTTATCCATCCAAAGTCTACAGAGACTAAAAAATGATTAAGCTCGAGTAAAGTGACATGAAGAGAAATTCATAATTAGGCAATTCACGGTTTGAGCGCTTGATAACGCTGCCCAGTATCTTGTAGTGTCGATTCGCAAGTGATAAATGTTCGGGGAATTATCAGGACAGCAACATCTTTGTTCTTACGTATCGCGCGGATTCGTAGCGCAGCGACGATTCGTTTTCAATTTATGGCCGCTCTTTGGACATTTTACTTATGAGTAAAGCGTAAACACCACCACGTGCTTTCGTTACGATTACCGTGAGAAACGAGGTCAAGCCTGCGTCGTCTACCAGCTTTTGCGTAGATAGGATTCATCGATCCTCGGATTTCCGCGTTTCGTGAGGAACCGTAAATTTCTCGAGAATTTGAGAGAACAAGTTCGGGAGAATAATTTTATTAAGGATGAATCCATCAGATTGATCGATATTAAATTGGATTTTGTTTAGGATCAAGTCGAAATTGAAAAGTTATAGTCATATTGATGTCAAGCGGTGTCAAGCGATACCAAGTGATACGTTAGGAACGTAAATATTGCGGAAAGATACTTTCTCATTTATGATTTTCGCGCGTCGAAATGTAAATAAAATTTTATGTCTATTCTCGTTTTGCGAGAGAAATGTCTGTTTGGCTTTTGCTAGTATGTGAAATTATTTAGAAATTTTATTATCACACATGTATATTTATTATATATTATTATAATTTATTATTAATCTCGATGCATGCCTCAGTGGCTCCCAAATTATTAAATCCACTTTTAGTTTTCGAGTTTAACTTTTGGCCAGTTCTACTTGTTTATGAGGATTAATATTTCACAATTTTTATACTTTCTCAAAGAACGAGGGGAACATTTTTAATTCTTAGTCTTAATGGAATAAACTAATAAACTAATCCATTAATTTAATTAATACTACGATGGTATATCGAAGATTGATTATCGTGTCGCACTTGACAAGAAATTATTCAAAGTAAAATAACGGAATCACCAAAAGGATTCGGTGAAAGTCAAAGAGGCGATACATAAGCTATTCAGACCTGTCTGAATAACAAATTGTATAACAAATTAGTGAGATTAGTAACGACGAGAAGTGGGGGGAGGGCCGGGGGCAAGAAGGCCACATTTAAAAGTAAATGTCGACTCTGAGAGAAAGCAAATTACGCGCGATGCATTATGCATGATTCCGTAAGGAGAAGAAAATTTTAGAGAACAGAGACAAATCGAGGCCGAATAAAATTCTAATGACGAGCATCGATGTATCTCTCTCATCTGAAAATATTCGTGTTAACATATGGCCACGTGAAACTCGGTTGAAGCAACTCGAAACGCTTGACTGAAATTTAAAAGTTACCTTAGAAGATTAAAAGATCCCCTGCAAGAATCTCCGTCTGTTTCTACAGCCGAGTTTTTGTTTAGTCTCCAGATAACAGAAAATCAGTTACATGGGCCGAGTTTTTTTCTCTCGAGCAGGAAATCACGCGGAACGCTTCCGCGTCTCTCGCCGACTATACCTCGCCGAGATATATTTTAAGCTTTAAAATCTCCACGTATATAGTGTATAATATTTCATTTCCCGCTATGAAGCGGGATATATATAATGATATAACGCTTACTCGCCGCCACTACGGATGCGAGATTTACAAGTTTATGCTCCGCATTTATTTCACTTCGTATTAACATAGTAACCGCGCTACGCAAGATCTGCGACATTAGTCGCAAATATGCGCTTATTTACACGACGCGAATGTAGCCGAAAGCAGGAGCGAGGAGTGATTAGTCGGCGAAATTTGAAGATAGGAGTCAGCAAATAATTAACCGCGCGCGTTTCACTCACGCGAGAATCAACGCAGATCTGACTGATAACACACGGATAAGCTCCCGCAACTCCCCGAGGCGAAATTAAAGATCCAATCGATGTTCGATCGTGATTACAAAGTCGGGGAGGAAGAAGGAGCCGAGTGCAATGACTGGCTCCTCGATGGCGCATCGATTTAATTCCACGGCTTTACAGAACGAACATGTTAATCTTCTCGATCTTTGCGGGACCCGAGGGAAAGGAACAGAGAAACGTCGGCCGATTGTAAATGACAAAATCACGCGTACGTCGCGAGATATTCTCCGAACGAGGTCGCACAGCGAGTGATGCACAATGATGCGCGGGATGATTTTGCGTGCCGCCGCTTTCGGATTCGGGATCAAGCGCTCTCGAGTGCGCGGTCGCATCGAGCGGCGAAATAAAAGCGATTCTGGAGCACAGCGAGAGGGTTGTGGATCGATGACGCTCGCCCGGGCTACCCCGGGAAACCAGAGAGAGTAGCGATGGGGTAATGCCGTTCACGTATTCCTTCACGGTTGAACAAACGGATATCATCCGCTCTCGCTCCGGCCGTAAAAGAAGAAAAAGTGAACAAAACGGACGAATAAGCAAGACGAATAAACGAAGTAACAATAGAAAGAGGCTCCGGGACCTTGGAACATATTTTTACAGGGGGTATTTTTGGGGGAGAGTTGTAATATTATTATCAGTATTAACACGTTGAGACAGGATCACCGGTTGCACAGTTTGCGCGAATTTCGGCACGGAATTGACGGCAAATCAAACAGCGAGATGACTGTCACGAGGCTCGCGAAGTCTGCGACGCGAAAGCCGATCGTCGGGTCTGCGCTATCGGTCGGACCACGTGTCTGTAACCACTTGTTGGCAAAAGAATTCAGTGGAGGAAGCCAACCGCTGCCTCGACTGATAGCGCGCCCATTGTACAAGCAAGCGCTATTTTTACACGTAGCTGATGAATAAAACATCGGCCTGCGAGATCTGCACTGAGAGAAGTCACTTGTCCGAGAAAGCACAAGATCGCATATTTATATCGGGAGTTGAAATTTGCACTGAAAGACCGGCGATTATAGTCGCCTCGCGTCGCGTCGTCACATTACAATTTGTCGCATCCTTGGGCGAGAAGCTTGACTGGTCGTGACGCAATTGAATATATCAACGATGATGTCACGGCGTTCTCTAACCTGCAGCTGTCATGCTGCAGGAGCGAGACACCGTGCCGGTGAATATGAACGCGCGAAATCGCGCATAGCATAGAATATTCGTCCAAATTTACAGAATTCTCTCTCACGAGAGAAAAAGGAATACCGATTGGTTAATCGCCCCGAAAGCACACGAATAGATCCATAAATTGATAGGGAGACAGACAGATATAATGAGACTTTCATACAGCTCATGAATGTACAAATCGCTCACGCTGACGTGAATTAATGGCTTCGGTGAATATTTGCGACGAAATTGCCGGCGTCTATAAGCGTCCAGAGTAGAAGAGAAAACACCACCCGAGCGACTTTTACATATTTATTAAAAGTGTCGACAAAACGCGTTTATCTTAATTCCATAAATGGCATTCACCGTCCTTCACGCTGTCGACTACTCTCTAAGTTGGCGCTTAGGAATTTTTCTAAGATGAATTCTAAGGAAAAAGGACACTGTTGTTCCAGCGTATTTTTCATTACGCATCGAAAGTCTTCAGTTCGTCCGATCGAGCGATCGTTCCTCACTCGCACTCGGTACTCGGACCCGCGCCGAAGTTGAGTGCCTTCGCACTCGGCGAACTTTGCTTCGCCTCGTTGCGAGACGCTCGGGACTTTGCAGAAAAAAGCTCGCATCGGCACTTGAGAGACTAATACGGTCCGTGTTCGGGCCGTTGCAATCTCGGCCGAGACGTAACCGCAGGACCGGCGGCGTTCAAGCCTCTCAGTTATCATCAGATATCAGCGGAAGCCACGCTCGCGCTATTACGCGAAGGAGCACCGTGAAACCCGTTCGGGAGCGCCGGGCCCGACGACGAGCAAAAGGAGGAAAGTAGGCGCAGACCCATGTAGATCGGGTGAAGGTCACGCTCGCCTTGGTACCACGGACGTCTTCGCGTTCATTACGTGGCCGACTCTTATCCTCCCTCTCCTCCCTTCCACTAATCGAATGTACGTGCCTTGTGGTCGTCGAGAGGAAGTGATCTCTCGGTGACATTTTTCAATCCGGTTTCTTCGCCTCAGCCGGCCAACTTTGACCACTCTTTTGCAAGAGTCACCAACTGCGGACTCAAGATTCAGCTGTTTTCAAGCAGTCATCTCTTCGATAAGTCATTCTCGAGATCGAATTTGATCTAACTTGATCAATTTCACTGCTTTTCTTCGTTTCGTTTAGCCAACGAATTTTCTTGTTTATTAATTTATATATTAATTTATAAGAATCTAATTTCAAAATGTACATTTTCGTACCGAAATTTGCGTCATCGATTTATAATTTACTTGCACTTTGGTTTGTAACAAAACGAAGAAGAAAAGGAGAAACGACAATCAATAAAAGATATTTTATTTTTTCCTGAAATTTTTCTACGGTATGTTCTCTCCACGAGTACTCTTCCTCCTTGACAAACAGCGTGCTGGGAACCCCCAAGCTTTCGTCGATATTTACCGTCAATATGACATAACGGCCGATGGAAGGCCGTAAACATTAAAGAAACGACGACGCTGTCCGAGTAATTATAGTATTTCCGCGCGCAATTTGCGGCGCGTGTATCGAGAGCGATATTACTTTCTCCCTCGGACGCAACCTTGACATTAAACGTGTTCTCCTGCCATAATCGCCGCGCGAGCGTGTATCCTCGTCGCGCGTGTTAACTCGAGGTACCGGCGATTATCGAAATCTCTGTTTGCCCGTCTCATTTTCAGGAGCCCGCGAGGAACATATCTTCGACAAATATTCCGAGGTGTGTCAGACTCGTGTCTCGCCCACCATTTGAGATAAAACTCGCGAAGGATGCTTTCTCAAAGTCTCGAGCGCGTTCCACGACCAACGAAAATATAATACGGATAGAAACATTAAAAAAGAAAAAAGACCACGTGGAAAAGGAGCAAGCGTGAAATTTGCCTTCGAGGAGATGCAGTTTCGCCGACACGTCGTCGTCATCGACGTCGTCGATCGAACGCACGTTGATCGAAAGAAAGGATCGTATTGGCGGAGGTCCGACCTGGCATCCTCTCCGCCCGGTGAGGTAATCTCTCAGCGATCAGTGACGTCATCGTCTAAACTCGCCATGGGATACTTGTCGTTGGAAACGTCACGCACTGGCAAGTGTACGCTCGAGAGCGAGCTCGGGCTTTTAATTGCATATTAGAATAACGAGTGATTCAGCAGCGGCGCGCGAGTCGAGCGGGTTATTTTTAATATCACCTTTGACATTGGGGAAAAATCGAGAGGCATTCTTTATAATATTGTCTGACAAATTATTAATCGCTGCATTATTCTCATACGTGAGATCATCGAATGAATCGTCACGGAAAAGATGGGATACATCGGAAAAATTCACCAGCGTGTTTTAGACGAGTCAGAGTGAGACGCGCATAGTTCCCAGGTATTGTCGGAATTATCAGTATTTGCTAGAATGAACTCGGTTCTCGACAATTGCCGTAAGACAGAGGACCAATAAGCAGCTGCGAAAGGTATTCTCAGCTGGAGAGGGGATTCTTTTTCTTCGCAAATCGCGATGCAATTCGCTATTTTTGTACCAGGCTCTTTCCTTCTCATCGGAGAGATTGCTGGTGGAAATTCAAGGGATTAAGGATTGGAAAAGTCGGTGTATCCTATCCTCGACTCGTGTGTATCTCCTCGTGTTTCTTCTCTAATTCAAACTTCTGGCCGCCGGAAACAGCGCTCGCGGAGATCCATTTCGGAGGCTCGTTCTACACAACAAAGATTCCCGTCCGAGAATAGATCACTCCAACTACTGTCGGCCAGATGAAAGAGTAATAAAGAGGCCCGCCTCTCTAGACCTGCGGATTTTTATCGGTTCCTTCTCCCCCCCCCCTCTCTCTCCCTCTCGCTCGCTCGTTCTTTTTTCCTCTCATACCTCTTCTTTTTTAAGAGCGATCCTTACACGATGGGTTCTCGGAATTTGCAACCCTTCGATTCCTGTTGGAAGATTCCAGGACACGCCGATGCTATATATTTATGATGCTTAGATAGTGTATTTACGTATTACGTCACCGAATTCGACTTTGATGTTCACCGTTTCACAGTAAACGTCATCGGTACGAACGGTCGTTCGGTAGGCGCGCGCGTGACGACCAAATAAATCTTTTACTACCCTTCTACGAACGATAAAATCCTTCGATCCCCCAGATATTACCGGGATGTACTTTATTATTCCGTAGGGACGGTCTATACGTTCGCTCAATTCCTGCGATTTTTTTTTATTAATTTTTAGAATAGGTGGAGGATGTTGGAACACTTGATTTGTTACACGAACTCTGTAATAGAAACTTGTATAGGTATT
Organism: Harpegnathos saltator; assembly: GCF_003227715.2. Classification (NCBI taxonomy): domain Eukaryota; kingdom Metazoa; phylum Arthropoda; class Insecta; order Hymenoptera; family Formicidae; genus Harpegnathos; species Harpegnathos saltator. The sequence continues at coordinate 2,291,032 of NW_020230045.1, read as the reverse complement.
CTACATTAACAGCTATTACTTGTGCGACGATCACACACGTACGAAAGTAGTAATTGATTACGAAAAATAATTGATCTTGAATCCGTGAAGGTACAAAATCACAACTACGTAGCAGACGTATGAGTTGATGGATAGCTGCTCTTCCTTTCGTCGATCGGAAGCGTAAAATATCTGGTTATACATGTATCACGCCGTTTACAGCTGTGATTTTCTCTCTTGCTCTCTCTTAATGGAGATTCACCTGTTGATTTTATTTGAACATATGGGCGACTGTAACGTCGGAATTCGTTGCGCTGAATCATTGAGGTCGAATGCCGATCGTACTGTCGACACATTCAGAAATAGTATCACGCGATGTAACTTTCACATGCGTAACTCTTTTTTAATGAATTTTTTTTTTTTATAACCGCTAGGTATAACTCATCGTTCTTCTCTCGACGCGACGAGATATTACCGGGAGCAGATTAATAACCACGTCGCTTGTTTACCAACATTGTCAACTAATAACACCACCGCGATAATAATAACGCAAATGAATATCTCGTAAAATAGCGTAAAACTTCGTCTTCGTGTTTGTCAGCGTATTACACTTGCAAGTAATTGGCTTACAAGCACGAGCTGTCCGTCGTGCCCGATTACCAACAGTTATTCTCTATGAAGATCTATAGCGTTGGAAACAAACATGTCCATTACCTAGTATCTTCAGGAATGCAATTGGCCTGTCTGTTTTTATCGCTCATTAAGATGCGACACTGACAAGAGCGAATTAGAACGCGCGAGTGCAATACAAAAAGCGATTTGCTCAACCTCGATTCTTTCGCGCGTCCGTCTAGCCTCGCGAATGAAAATTGTCAAAATTGTGCAAAACGAACTTAGCTCGGCCACGGAAATATAGAGAGAAAAATTCACTGTCGCACACACACATACATATGACGTCGTTAAGTAGAATCGAAAATCTTGAGTAAAAATCACGTGTGTCGCACATGGTGCGACGCTGACAGCGAGCGCGTGAAATGACGCCCAGTGTCACTTCCGTGCGGACTCGTAAAATCACACGTTTGAATAGACAGTTGAAAGCTTAACGGACTTATATTTGATTAAACAGGCCCGCGAAGAACGAAGGAGGCGAATAATTCAGCGGCGAAATTTTTGTCTCAGATATTTGTGCCTCATGTTGCTTTGAGCACATCTCGTCGCGTGCTGAGACTTTCCCCGCGCTGCTCGCCCGTGCACTCACGAGTGCACTTATACATCGCGGTCAAGCGAATTGCGACTCGAAGGAGAGACTCGACAATGGGTATCCATTCCGAGTGTTCACAAACAAAAGGGTAGCGTCTCAGGTTTCTCTGTCGTTTTTTTTACGCGCCGTATTACCTACGCGGCCGCGCAGGTAACGTTACAAAGTGCGAAGACGCGTGATCGAAAATTGTCGTTGCCTCTGCGCAAACACGTCACTTCACTTAGAAATACTGACAATACCGGTAATACTGATGATTCGGCGACGATCACATTTCAAAGGCGCTAATATACAATATTTATCTTTTCCCGCTCTTATCGCTCTTATCAGTGAACTCTATTATTCTTACGATGGAAGATGAGAATAATGAGAAGGGACACGTTGAAATTGGGAAAGAAACGCCGAGATGGAATCAGTCGCTCTCGCCGGAGGAAATTTTATGCCCCTTTTACCGTAAATCGCGCGTTTAACGATCCAGATTGTTTGTCACGAGCAGGCCGTGACGTTACGTGGGCGGAAGAGCGCGCGCGAACACTCGAGAATCTCGGAAGACCGTCTCGGAGGCGTCACACGGGGTGAATTAGCTGGCGCTTAGCCGGTCTGCGTGTCACGATGTTAACTACGTTTTTGCTGACATCACTTGGTAGCTCTCAGTAATTGCTGAAAATAGTCCGGATGAATCGTCACCAGTGGCGATCCCCCGTCACACGAACAACACCTCGTCAACACTGAGACAATGTCGAACGCCGTTGGACGCCAGAAATATCCGCGGCGAGTCGTACGTTCGGCTAAATTCGTGCGACCGAGTGCATCGTCGACGTTAATAATCCCGAAAGATCTCCACCTCTTTTTTTACTTCAGCAGAGGATACGTCAAGGAGATGGCGCGACGAAAAAAAAAAAAAAAATGCGACGAGTCATAATGATTCTAACGAGACATGATTTCTCCTGGCAGCGGAAACATTTATGCGAGAAAATTATTCGCACGTCGTAATAAAAATCTTCACGTAAAAAAGAAAAAGCCGCCTCCCTAACCTCACTGTCTTAATGACGCGGAGATTATATTATATGTGAAATGAGATTAAAATTTTACATTCATTGTTACCAAAATTCATCAAGTCATCATGTCATAACTTCGTTAACTATGGTTCAGTAATTAATTATAAGGATTACGTAAATGCCTTTACGTGATCGTGTATATCAACGAAGACTTACTTATATATTCGCTGCTTAAATTCACATCACTCTCTCGAGATTAATGAGAGATTGTTGTATCAAAATTGACTATCACGTGTGTAAGAGATCAAATCGATGATTTTCTCTTGGCACAAAATTTCCGCATTCACGAAATATTAATTGCTAATTGTGTGTTTTTCGTAAAGGGTCTAACGATTTACTCTGACAAAACATGATTGTGCGCCAGCTATAATCATAATTGATACCATTCCGCACATAATTCGAAGGATACGTAGGTATATACAATCGTCTGGCGTTCGCTCAATGTGTGAATCACCGCGTCGAGGATATCGGTTAGCACTTTCGTTGCGCAAACACCTCGCGCATCGCGATTTTCATTAGCGTCGCTTGAAAATCTGCATAAAGGAATATTGGCCGGCTCTTGTCTCCATAAACGCGACGCGGAAAAATGTTTCTCTAATAACGCCCACTCGCTCTTACTCACATCGGATAATTGAGCGGTGATCGATCTGAGGATGAAGAATGCGGCTTTACGCAACAGGAAGGAAACATCGCTGAAGTCTCTTTGCGAAAGGAAGAGACATTACTCATGAGAAAATATATAACAAAATATTTTCTTGGCCAAATTCTGCCTCTTTTCTCTCTGCCTCTCTTCCATATTTCATAGAAACAAGATAAATCATCATCAAGGTGTGAAATTACCTATGATACTCTAATCATATTATTATAATAATATATCACAATTTAATATCTTCATAATACCATGTAATATATCAGATTGTTCCATTATCAATGGATAACAATGACTCGTTAATTCGGCACTGCCAAATATTTCTAGCAAACGCAGAGTCGAGATAGATTTAAACAAACACGGCGCTTCGAGTCGCGCGGCCAATGTTCCGACATGATGTGGATGATGCTTAATTTCTTCTTCCTGTAATTCTTCTTTCAATCTTCCGCAGATTCATCGGACATCGTAGATTGCAAATTGAAGCTGATCCTCGGCCTAATATGGACTTTGATTCTCCACTATTCGATCTCCATGCCCATGTGGGACGGCGACGACGGCGAAGACAAGGGTGCCACGCCGAAGCAGAGACTGATGCACTGGATTCAATCGAAAGTGCCGGATCTGCCAATCACAAATTTCACCTCCGATTGGAACGACGGTCGCGCGGTGGGCGCCCTCGTCGACGCGGTTGCACCTGGTCTCTGCCCGGACTGGCAGGACTGGAACCCCAAGGATGCGGTCCAGAATGCGTCCGAAGCCATGGGCTTGGCTGACGATTGGCTCAACATCCCTCAGGCATGTTGCGTGACGTCAGCTTTTATCCAAATTTTCTCGAGTCAATGATTTCGTCATTTCATCAGTTAAATCTTTTTTCTAATATTATTCATTTGACTCTTGATCTGATTCTACTTCAATTTGAGATTAATCGCAGAAGTACGACGGATTATTATCGCCACATTGAAAATCGCTTTTTAATATCGAAGGTGTCGATATTGTGAGAGGTGATCAGAATTAAGAAATAGATTTTATAGTATAATGAAAAAGTAATTTCTCTTAAAGTCTCATATGAAACAATAATTTTTTAATCGTATTCTTTGCAGCTTATCAAACCCGAGGAAATGGTTAATCCGAACATCGACGAGATGTCAATGATGACGTATTTATCTCAATATCCCAATGCGAAATTGAAACCGGGTGCTCCGCTGCGTCCCCGTACGAATCCAAACAGGTAAGCACGCCTCGAGTCAATTGTTGAACGTCATTTCGAATTGTTGCCGCGAAAATATATTTCGTATCCTCCGCCGAGAATATACTTTTTTAAGAAAATTGAGAACATTTGATTGAACTTGAATAAGCGAGCGTCTAACTTGTCTTACATGAAATAGATATTTTTTGCAAGATTTTTCTATACATTATTTAACTTTTTCTCACAGTCATCGATCTCTGGGATATATTTGAAGTAAAACGAGAGTTTTGATGTACAAATCATCAATTTTTTTAATTTTCGCTCCGTCACTGATATTTGCTTGGCTATCGGCAAAGAGTTTATTATTTCTCACTTCAGTTATATCTAGCATGACTTTCGTTTAAAATTTACATAAAAAAGTGTCGCCGCGAAAAACCTCGCGTAATGCAACAAAAAGAAGTAAACGAATAAAGAAACAAAGCGACCGTTTTCTTCCGTATTGATGAGCAATACGCGAGAGTAGAAGTGTATGAGAGACGCGCGTAGATTCCTGGTATGGTTACTGACTAATTAATCCATTTATTTCATTTCTCGGTCGCAGCATCCCTCCGCCGCGGTAAGTCGCGCAATGATCATGTTTTGACGTATAACGGTTTTTGCGCAATTAATGTCCGTTGCCTTGGCCGTAGCATTTGAGAGATCCAATCCTCTTTTTTAACCCCGTGCCATCCGACATTCCTAATCGCTCCTTTGTACATACACATGTACATGAACGCCTATTAGAGCAAATGAGCCAGAGTAGTTGTGCCGGCTGACGAATTTTCACGAACTGCGGATTTGTTGAGAGGAGAGAACGACGGTGTTTGATCGCATAATCGCATTCATTCTTCATCTTCTGTGTTCCTCCTACGGATGGATAGATAGATCCTTTTTTTATTTCTCTTTCTTCCACGTATAATACCATTAATTAATTAATTAATTACTTTCTCTGTACATACATATCGCGCATACGTCTGCAGAAAAGCGCGCTTGCAAATCTGTCTAGAAAAAAAGAGAGAAAGAGAGAGAGAGAGAGAGAGAGAGAGAGAGAGAGAGAGAGAGAGAGAGAGAGAGAGAGTGTGTGTGTGTGTGTGTGTGTGTATGTGTATGTGTATATGTGAGAAAGAGCGAAAGAGAAAGAGAAATCGTGCGACACCGTAGCACAAAGCAACGCTTGTAACCATCTGGCAAACTTGGATTTACTTAACGTATTGATGTAACAACATTGTGCGGCCGTCGGCTGGACTCGCCGAGTCGCCCTTTTTTCCTCACGCTGTTTTCCTGCTCAGAGTCCGCGCTTATGGTCCCGGTATAGAGCCGAACGGCCCGATTGTCAGCGCGCCGGCCAACTTCACCGTGGAGACCTTCTCGGCCGGCAAAGGCAACGTCGACGTCACCGTCGACGATCCTAAGGGGAACAAGCTGCCGGTAAGAGACAATAAGTACACTATGAGAAGCTCAACATGAAAATGTATGCCCAAAAGTCAGAGCAATAAGTTTGCACACAAGTTTGCGCAGCGATCTGAAAAAAGCTTTCATTTTCGCGAGTGATTAAATCTAAAAGGAATTGCGGAATTCACAGTAACTGGAATAATATAATTAGGACGTTAAGGGTAGTAGAATAACCAGATGCCGAAGAGTTTCTCGTAAAATCTCTCCATTTTTAAAGAGATTTTGAAGAGTCTAGTGAAAGCTGCAATTTTAATTATAGCTAGAAAATGAAGATGATAATGATAGCCTTGATAGCGATGACAAAGACTTCGGTGGACCTTAATTGAGAGAAATACTCCGGCAATATTTCATTTCTCGCTTCGGATTACCGAGATGATCGAAAGCCGCCCCATAGACAGCGTTGAATAAAATTACCGCTGGACGAAGACGTCCTCTTTTCTTTGTCATCGCGAGGGACAGGGTTTACAAAGTTCCTCGCGAGTCGCGAGGAGCAACCTGTGTGCCGTTTTAATATCAAGTGATTGTGCGTACGTGCTAATGACGCCCATTGTCGTGACGGAAGTCGGGAGATACCTATCGCACGGGCCGAATAATTACGCCACAGAACGTGTGACGTAACGGCTATTTGTGTAGCTCGGCGGCGATTGCGTATCATCTCGATGGAGACAGACACACACACACACATACACACACACACACACACACACACACACACACACACACACGCACACCACTTGCACCGTGGCGCAAGTTGAACGAACGTCGTCGCTACTTTCCGTGTCTAATAACATTATTGTATCCACGCACTCGTCCTGAAAATACGACTGTGTTTTCAAGGTCGACATCAGATTCAACAAGGACAGGAATCTGACTTACTCGGTGTCGTACACGCCGAGGACAGAGGGCCCGCACAAGGTAAAGGTGCTCTTCGCCGGCAGAGAGATCCCGAAGAGCCCGTACACCGTCAATGTCGAGGGTCACGCCGGCGATCCGAGCAAGGTCACTGCGAGCGGACCTGGCCTGCAGTCGGAAGGTGTCGTCATCAACAGACCTACTTTCTTCGACATCTTCACGAAGGACGCCGGACGCGGTGTACCGGAGGTCATCATCTTGGACCCGCAGGTATAAGTCGAAGCGGTTTCTTTTCCTTCTGCTTCTTCTTCTTCTTCTTCTTGAAGAAGACCACGTTTTCATTGAACGTTTAAATCTTTGCAGGGCGGCAAAGCCACGGTTCCGGTGAAGCTGCGCCAGACCTCGCCGGACGTCTGGAGATGCGAATACGTGTCGCCGGTGATGGGGCTGCACTCCGTCAACATCTTCTTCGCCGGCAAGCTCATACCCGGCAACCCGATCGGTGTTAACGTCTCGCCGGTCTCCGACGCGAAGAAATGCAGGGCCTATGGACGCGGCTTGCTGCCCACCGGCGTGCGCGTCCAAGACGTTGCCGATTTCATTGTGATCACTAAGGACGCCGGCGAGGGCGTGCCGGATATTCGCGTGATCGGGCCGGGAGGTGTCAATCGACCTGTGCAGTAAGTTCCACTTCCTTCGACTCGCGATCTCTCGTTCTCTCTGAGCCACTTTTTCCGATCAGAGCGCGATGCGATGCTAATCTATGCGCGTTGAATTGCTGCAGAATGTCCAAGACTGACGCCACAACCTACAAATGCCACTACACGCCGATCAAGGAAGGCCGCCACGTGGTGATGATCACCTACGGTGGCAAGGAGATCCCCAAGTCGCCGTTCGAGGTCAACGTCGGTCCTTACAAGGAGTCCACCATCAGAGCTTTCGGACCGGGTCTGCACGGCGGTATCGTCGGCCATCCGGCGAAATTTACAGTCGACACGAACGGTGAGACCGGTGCCCTCGGCTTCTCCATCGAGGGCCCGTCGAAGGCGAAGATAGACTGCCACGACAACGGCGACGGAACCGCCGATGTTTCCTACTTGCCCACCGCACTGGGTCAATACGCCATCCATATCCTCTGTGATAACGAGGACATCCCCAAGTCGCCTTACATTGCCAACATCTTGCCGAAGACCGACTTCGACCCCGAGAAGGTAAATTTGTCGCTGGTGATCGTTTCATCGTGTCTTTGTTAAATTAAAAATGTGCATTGGTTGTGAAGTTATTATCCTGAGATTCGTTCGATGCATTGAAGATGAGCAAAGTTCTTGAAATCCGTATAATTTTTATACGTAGACTCCTTTAGATCTCCCGCACTTTCTTCCGGTAAATTCTGCGAAGCAGGAAGGTGTGCAACATTGCAGAAAATAAGGTTTCGATAAATCTAACACTAATGAGATTTAGAGATTGAAAATAGCGTTATTCTTGTTAACGAGTCAATTTGAACGATGAGAGGGACATTTTGGAATTGAACGTGGGCTCTCTGTAGGTTGAGGTTCACGGTCCAGGAATTCAACTGGAAGGCGTTGCGAGAGACAAGCCGACGCACTTCACAATAGACGCGAAGAAAGCTGGCCAAGCGGCTCTGGAAGTCGCCATCCAGGATGCTTATGGAAGAGAAGTTCCGCTCCGATTAGACGACAAGCGGGATGGAACTGTTCAAGCGCATTATACACCTACGTCCAGTTCCCAACATGTCGTGATGGTACGGTCAGAGCTTCGATGTTCTAACGCGCCATAATTGCTTGCACGTTCGCGCGTGAAAAATATTCCTAGGTCAGAACAGAAATGTTAAAGACGTCTAGTTATATAAAAGCGCTTTTTTCCAGGTAAACTATGGCGGAGTAGCCACGAAGAAGTCTCCATACAGGGTCAAAGTAGCCTCACCTTTGAACCCCTCTATGGTTTCCGCGTTCGGTCCTGGCCTCGAGAAGGGTGTGAAGTCGAACACACCCACGCATTTCAACGTCGATTGTCGCGAGGCTGGACCTGGTAATTTGGACGTTAAAATGCTGAGTCCCGAAGGCCGCGAACTTCCGATTTCATTAACGGACAATGAGGATGGCACGTACACCGTGGATTACATGCCGCCTCAGCCGGGAAACTACACGGTGAATCTCAACTACGGCGGCCTCAAGGTACCCCAGTGTCCCATTAAGGTCAACGTTCAGCCTCACGTGGATGTGTCCAAGGTCAAAGTGGATGGTCTGGAACCAAGTGAGTATGATCTCCACTTTCACTTTTGATTACAATGTGTTCTATCAATCTTCTTGATAATCCAGTGAATTTTTTTTTAATACACGTTATTGAATCGTGACACTTTGTTGTATACGAAGTATCATGAAAATATTCTCTTTAATATAAAAAAATAAGGTGTCGGGGGTTCGGGGAATCATACGGCAAACTGCGCGACCTCGATCAATCAGTGGCCAATAATTATTGTATAATTAGTCCATGTAAATTAATCAATACGTAAAACCGTCCGATCCTTTTCAACTACGAGAAGCTTCATCGCAGACATTTTTTCGCAATTGGCAACTGTCCACCGTCATAAGAGAGGATCTGGGTTATTAAACGGGGGAAGGGAACTCTCGTTCTCTCTCGCGCACGATGCAAATTTTTAGAACGGCATTACGAACGTAATCAGAGGAGGATTAATGTGCGCGGTTATTTTCACGACTAAAGTCGCAAGAATTCGCGCTTGGATGCCTTGGCGGTTGCATTAGCCCGAAAATAAATCGCGTCGAAGTCGAACACGCGCGCGCGCGCACGCACGGAACCGATCCTCATTTCCGGCGCGATCATTGAGAGTATAACTCTCGTCTCCGTACGTCGTCGTACGGCCGATATTCTTCCCGGTGGCACCTCTCGGTCGTCGGATGTCGTATCTAGCCTAGATTTTCGAAATACGCGCCGCCAAGGTCTCCTCGCGGATAGACGTTTCGCTGGAGCGCGAAGCGATGGTTTAATTATAGCGGCGCTTGCGAATTCCTTACGGTTGACACACACAGTTTCGCGTTTCGTCTAAAAATATTGCACTTCGGTGGCTCCACGCGTCGCGTCCTCCACGTAACTTTACCTGGAATCTACCTCGCGGAGAAATGCAACGCGGCGACTCCATCGGCATCGGTTGGATGCTGCAAAAAACTCACGAACGAACGACGACGTACACTCTCGCAGAAATCTCGTGAAACATCTGAATCGTCTTCTTTTCCCGATTGACACAAAAATCTCCGAAGGGGATTTCCTTCCCAAATACAATGAACACTCCTTCAATTCTTCGACACATCGATTTTAGTAACACGATTTCTCGCGTCTCTTTTTTTGCTTTTATTTTATTGCCACTAATTGACATATCTTAATTGACGATTATGACAGGACGTTCATTTGGTATTGTAACCTGGGACATTTTCTTCGGCCACACATCGATGCCTAAACGACATCTGCGACGATAATAGCGAGTTGCACGCTAAGTAATGTATCTGTCGCAGTCGAATGCACTTTTAGATGAAACATGCTTCATAATCGCGGGAGGTCACACCAGGAACGTTCACCTATAATTTACACGCACATTGTGGGCTTTTATATATCTACAGCAAGCAGAGCTTCTCCTCGCGCGTCAATGCATATCCAATACTTGCGATCTAACCATTATCGTAACTTCATGCGACGGACGTTCCGTCGTCTTTGCTGGTATGCTGCCGTTCGCAGAAAGTCGCTCGAGGGGATTGCTTGGAGGTGGAGAAGCACGAAGCTCATGCTTTTCAATCTCCAACAATTTCAGACAACTTCAAAAATTCCAAAGTCCACATGAGACTTCAAATCTGACACTTCAGGCTTTCGCGGCGTGGAAAAGTATTCGACTCGCTTTCCGGGTTGATACCGCCGATTTTTTTCCGATGTTTAGTGAACATTCCAGTTCGCTTCTTCAAGTAGAGGAGCAGCCTGGAAAGAAAAATCCCGGAGATTCTCTGATTCCGGCGAATCCAAATTCAGTTCCATTTTGCACGATCTCACTTGATCTCATCTCCGCGGCATCTCCCCCAGCAACGTCGACGCGACGTCCGGCCGCGTGACGGGCCGTCGCCCCGTAATCGCGGACAAGCGAAAGAGACGCACCGCGGCTCACCACGAGAACCCGCAAACGTCCTCGCAGCGGCCCCGGTGAACAGCCTGCAGCAGTTCCGCGTGATAACGCAGGAAGCGGGCAAGGCGGCGGACTTCCAGGTGGCGATCACAGCCCCGTCCGGCAATCGCGTCAAGGCTCACGTCGTGCCGACTCACGAGGGCTACTTGGTGAACTTCACACCCACCGAGCTGGGCGAATACCTGCTGGGCATCAGCTTCGGCGGCGAGCCGATCTCCAGTCAGCCATATCGTCTCACCTGCGTTCACGGTTCCGACCCGGGCAAGGTGCGAGCTTCCGGGCCGGGTCTCTCCCGCGGCGTGGTGAACAAACCGGCCGAATTCGTCATCGACACGCGCGGTGCCGGCCAGGGTGGCCTCGGGGTAACCGTGGAGGGTCCCTGCGAGGCCGCGATCAACTGCAGGGACAACGGCGACGGCACTTGCTCCGTCGCCTATCTGCCCACCGAGGCCGGCGACTACGGCATCAACATCACCTTCAACGAGCAACATGTGCCAGGCTCGCCGTTTCAGGCCATCGTCGTGCCGGACGCGGACCTCTCGAAGATCAAAGTCAGCGGCAACGGCATCCAGCCACACGGTACACGTGATGGACGTCAGCGCGGAGCTCGCTCGTCGCGACTCGAAGCTGACCCTGAGTGCTGTGACTTTGCTGTGACCTTCTTCTGACCTTGCGCGATCAGTCCCTCTCTCTCTCTCTCTCTCTCTCTCTCTCTCTCTCTCTCTTTCTTTCTCTCTCAACGCGTCTCCGGATCTCCTGCCTGATCTGTTCAAGGCCTGACTGCTCGTCGGTCTTTGAAACGAATCGAGAATTTCGCGAGAAATTTAGTTTCTTGTTCTTTTTTTTCTAGACAAGCTCTGCATGCGTCCCTTGACACTCGAGGGACATTTGTAGCCTCAAGCCCGGGTAAAATTTTTGTCGCTGGATGAGATTTCACGAGATTCGGAGACGCGTCGAAGTACGATGTGTATGTACGTAGTGGTGCATGCGCGTTTCATGATTGCGCTTTCTTGGATTCTTTCTTTTTATCACAGCAATGTCTGCTTGAAATCCCTTGGTCGCTATTATATATTTATACGCACTCTTCCATTACAAGGCGCTCAAGTATGTTGGAAGAACACTTGAGGACATGCCTGTGAAAAATATGCACGGACATCCCTTTAAGTTTGCGAGTGGATTGCCATTTTACGACCATGCCCTTATCTTTAATTTGTCTAATGATCGAAGCGATGTCTCGAGTAATATTTTCAGACGTTTTAACCTTTTCAGCGTGTCTCTAATCATTAACCATTCGGAGACTGCAATTACGTTTTATCTGTTATTCTGCGCCTTTATGTATTATTATTATTATTATTATTATTATTATTACTATTATTATTATTATTATTTCAGCGAATAATTTTCGAAGTTACGTGATGTTCCATCTAAAACGATTTGTCAATTAATTGATTTATCGTAGATGATATGTTAGGTGTATGACTACTTTACATAGTGTGGATTTAAGTGATTATGAAACTATACCTAGATGATTATACATCCATTATGAATTCTTACACGAGCACACGCGTACACACTGTAAAAGATTTTACATTATGAGATTCCAACGTAAGAAAGAAAGAAAATAACACTCAGCGATAACAAGAATATTGAATTCCATAGGCGAGCGAAATGTTCGCTCTGAATGTGCATCGGCCGCATTTGCCGACGGGGAAACGTTCAGTTTCTTCCGTCTGATCCCGCTTTATTGTCCTACCTTCCAGGTTTGAATGTGAATCAGCAGGCGGAGTTCACGGTAGACACGAGGGCGATCGCCAAGTCGAAGACCGACGACGGTAAGGTGTCATGCACGATAAACAACCCCAGCGGAGGGAAGACCGAGAAGCTCATAATCGCCCAGGGTGACGGCACCTACCGCGTCAGCTATACGCCCTTCGAGGAAGGCTGCCACACTATCGACATACTCTACGACAACGTGCCCATCCCGGGCTCGCCGTTCTCCGTCAACGTGAAACGCGGCTCCGACCCGAGCAAGTGCCGCGCGTACGGTCCAGGCCTCGAGAAAGGCATCGTCAATAAGATCAACCGCTTCACGGTGGAGACTAAAGGTAAATCCTGATCTCAATCCCGACTGAGGTATTTCCAGAAATTCAACCGAGGAATTTGGGATTTTCAAGAACGGAGGAGATGTAACGCGATTCTCACGATTCTCTTGCAGAGGCTGGCAACGGCGGCTTAGGTCTGGCGATCGCCGGCAACGGCGAGGCCAAGGTGGACGGCAAGGACAACTACGACGGCTCTTGCACCGTGGAGTACGTCCCCACGGAACCTGGGGACTACGAGATCAGCATTAAGTTCGCCGAACAGCACATACCCGGCTCGCCCTTCAAGGTCCAGGTGGTGTCGGACTCGGAGGCGAAGAACGTGGTCGCTTATGGGCCCGGCTTGGAGCCAGAGATGGTTCGCGAGGGTGTGCCCGCCAAGTTCACGGTGGACACGTCCGCGTGCAGGTCGATGGCGTCGTTGGACGTCAGGTTGAAGACGGACAAGGGTCAAGTGCAGAAGCCGCAGATCAAGAGCAGGAGTGACGGCCTGTACGAGGTGACGTACCAGCCGCCGCTGGCCGGCAGCAACGTGCAGGTCGGCGTGACCTACGGCGGAGAGGACATCAAAGGCAGCCCGTACAAGGTGAAGGTTTCGCCCACTGTGGAGCCTAGCAAGGTGGTTCTGTCGGGCCCCGGAGTGTCGCCTGTCTGCACCGCTTCCTTCCCCACTGACTTCGTCGTGGACACTTCTCAGGCGGGATACGGCGACCTTGAGGTCCAAGTTTTGGTGAGTTCTCACTGGGAGATTTTTCTGCTCTTAGATTATTATAGCGAGCGTGAGCGGCTTCCGTGCTTCTCTAAAACACTGACGTGCTTCGATCTCCATCGAGTCGATAAGTGTCCGATTGTTGTCAGCTTTACGGGTCTCCCGAGTGATCGAAAATATCAGCCGTACGTGTTAGAAGACACGTTCGCTCGCCAAAGCGCTCCACCATGGCCGCTCATATTTATCATTACACCACCTGCACCTAACTTAAGTCTACAAGTGGGAGTGATGTTGATCAAAACAATCTGGACTAGCCGGGTAGAGGGTCGGGACGTGTGTCAGCTGCCGAGAGCGGCTAGCTCGGTCGACGAATAAACTGCGCGCAAAGTCGTATCGTCACTCATATCCCTCTGTATCGTTTTCACAGGGTCCGGACCAGGTGCCGCGCAGGGTGGAGGTGCAGGACCTCGGCGACGGCAAATACAAGGCCACCTACCTGCCGGACGATTGCGGCCGCTACAAGGTCAACGTGAAATACGGCGGCAAGGAGGTGCCAGGCAGTCCGGTGAACGTGCAGAGCGTCTCCACCGGCAAGGCGGACCAGTGCAAGATCAAAGAGGGCATTCAGCACACTTTGGCTCAGGGCGAGGAGTACTGCATCACCGTCGACACCGAGAATGCGGGCCGTGGTGCAGTGACCTGTCGCATCCGCTCTACTTCCGGCAGGTTAGCGCCCCCCGCGTCCCGATCTGTCCCGATATAAGTCCGGTTATTTCAGAAGAGATGAATCAGAGAGACTATCGAGCGGACTCGCGTCGGGGGAGGAACATTGAGATTCGCCCTCGCGCGAATTGTCATCGTATTATTTTTAAGCCTCGGCTTCGGATCGCCATCACGCGCGTAGTATCTCGCATACATCTCTCACGCGAGTGTATTTTTCTCAATTTTTTCGTCGTTATTTGTGATCAGGATGCTTGCGTCTCTCTCTTTCTCTCTCTCTCTCTCTCTCTCTCTCTCTCTCTCTCTCTTCGTTTGAAAGAAGAGGGGTGTTGTATGTGCGAGTTCCGGAAATACGTCCTTGTTAGATACTTTATTCAATTTCAACCTTCACACGCTGCGTACCAACGTGTCTCGTTCTCGCCTCGCGAGATATTATTCGTCTCTTCGATATTATTTTAATGCCAATTAAATTCCCGCAAGTTGACGAATTCCATGATCGAGCGAGCGAGCGAGCGAGCGTACGGTGCAAACGTACGAGGGCGGTTCATATTTTTACCGCTTATTCCTCGCGCTCGTGTATCTCTCGCGGGAGACTCCAGACAAAAATTCCATCTTATTTTAAATACGACACTCCGTCGCGCGGCCTCGACATTTATTTTTAATTCATAGGTGAATAGGATCTTCTTCCTCACGTTGCCGTACTCCTGTCTCGCGCGTGTAAACGTTGAACGGAAATGACAGTCGAATTGTTGTTTCACACTTTCGGTCATATACGTGCGATTACGCGCGTACGACGTCCGTGATAATATTTAATTGTCGCACATTGTCCTCCCATTTGTCACTGTTCGCTGTGCGTTGTCACGGGCTATCTTTCCGGGGCAATCAATGTGTTCGTATCTCTGCGTCTTGTCAGCCGCGATCAGATCACCGACGGAGATGATAAACCGGCCTAATTCATCACGGCCGAACTATCCGAGAGCAGCGTGTTTTCGCGACGGCGTTCAATAACCGTACATTAGGATTATCAGTCGCAGTGTAAAGGCGTTAATGACTAGTCGGCCGTAAATCGTGTAACAAATCCGGGAGTATTCAAGATCATGGCACGTTGCCATTACGGACGTCATGTACGACGGTGGTAACACGTTTGCGCCTCGTTGCGGATCTCCGGTCTCGGCCGTACGCAATATCCACGTCGATTAACGTATATTGCAACATTGAAATTAAGTGTCAGTTTCATTTAATCCGAGAATACGTGATGCGCATGTGTACCTTTAACGAGACTTGGCGTCGTCGACGGAGGACGCGAAAAGGCGGGTCTGACGGACTTGGTTACTTAGAAAGTCGGTTAATTCAACCTGCACGATGATAATACGAAGGAAGCGGTTCTTCGAACAAGTGCTCCCCTTCTTCTGCAACCATCGTACCTTGGGAAAAAAAGTAATTTGTGTAAAAAAATGTCTCGGACACGATGCTGTAGACTTGTTCTTTTTTTCTTTCTCTCCTTCTGTGCATCGTTATGACTTATTAACATTCCATTTAACTTGTTACATTTTACTCGTTTTACTCGTTATTACACGAGCTATTTTTCTCAAGGACGACGCGAACGTGGAAAGCACGCTGAAATATCGCTTAGTTCTGTTCTGTCGCAAAGTCAAGCGATTCCGATTTCACCAAAAAATATTACAAATGCGGTTTGACACATTTATATCGTATCGCGGCGCTGTTCGTCCTGGCAATTAGACGAACGCGAGATCAGCTTCACAACACCGTGCGTGTTCCTCTAATTGCCACAGACCATGCCAAGCCATAGATCACGCTATTCTCTTTGCTTCCTTTTGGAATTTCACCGCCGAGATTTCCTATACGGCTCGGCGATTTACACGCCCATCTGTTTCGCAACGACGGCGCGTCGAGTCCGGCTCGAATTTAAACCGTCGTACTGACCTACGACTTCAGGGATTGATGTCGACCTTTCCAGCCAGTGGAAATTTTCCAGCCTGACGAAGAGAGAGAGAGAGAGAGAGAGAGAGAGAGAGAGAGAGAGGAGAGAGAGAAAGAGAGAATCGCAGAATTTTATCTTGAATCTCAAAAATATATCGAAAGAAATCGCTCGGGCAGATTCCATCGGGATCTTTGCTCGTGTGACCCGAGCTTAAGCTTATCGCGTCAGCGCGGCAGAGTTCAGCGACAAACCGCGGACCGGGAGAAAATAGTACCGTCACGACTCGTTACCGTGCTTCATATTTCTCGTTATAAAGTTTGCTGGCCACGGTTTAAAGATAGGAGCGGCGCCGGCGTACCGCGCCACGTGTACGCTCCACGTGTACGATCATGTCCTTCGCGAATATTTCGGGATCTCCAGGGTGTGCAGCGCTTCTGCAATTCCATCTGTACAACGTGTATTCACGCGTAACCAAGTTACCCGCGTTCCTCCCTAAAGGTTTACAGCTACGGCTTTAATCGCACCGACTATAAGCGCACGTTGCACGCCGAGCAGTGGCGCGCAGCTGTTACCTCATAACTCATCGTGATATCCTACGTTGTTCGAGTTGGCAGTGAGTGTCTTCGTCGTCGGGGAGAGTCGCCTCGGGACGGGCCAAGTTTTTTATCCCGGGACCACCGGGTGACAAGACACCGTGCGTTACGTCTGGTGTCTGCTGTAATAACAAACGAGATCGACCCTCTCCACGCACGTCTACATCGACACCGTGATCCATGATGGATAATTGTTTATGCCTTAACGCGAAACGCAAGATGTTGTGAAATACGGCGTTACGCCACCGAGGCTTTATTTCAGTCATTTCTTTTTGCTTCCCAAAGTTCGCGCACTCTTCTGTAAAAATGATGCGTTTTCTCGAATTCTTTGAGAAAACTGTTAGGAGTAGTCCTTTTTTCTTTTTCACGAGAATCGAAAGACCCGTAACGTTTAAGCGGTTTCGACATCTCAATCTCGGTATTTAACAACGAAGCGCTCAAAGTATAACAGTTTTGCAGTTTGTGCGGCTTATTAAATCGAGCGGAGCGGCAGAGGCGTTTCGAGAATTTCCGCTCGGATATTTCGTGAATGAAACCCCGTGTTCTATATTTTAATCGTGAATAATACGTCTCGCTCGGTAATTTCAGCGAAGTCGTTGACATTGACATAGAAGACAACGGCGATGGCACGGTTAACATTTATTACACTGTCGCCGATGCGGGAGATTACACCCTCAGCATCAAGTTTGGCGGTCAACCGGTGCCCGATGGATTCTACACCTTCACGGTGAGTGAGTCGAAATGTGCTTCCAATGTTACATACGACGAGTGCGATGCTTCTTTGCACTGTACAGAAGCCCAAAGTTACTTTCCATCACCGCCAGAAATTATCCCTGGTACTTCCCTACCCTAAACCTTCATATCCAGCTCACAAAATTTCAGCGCTCCAGGCAAGAAGGACGGCTTTCGAAAGATATCTTGAAAGCACAATTTATGTTTTAATGAATAGTACAGTGAATTGTTTCGATAAAACTCTTTTGCACCTACGATTTGATCAAAGATACAGAATCTTCAGAGAGATCAAAGATACAGAAAGGTTGCGTTCGTACGCAGCAACGCGAGGAATCGGTGTTAATCGCCGTTTCCCATCCAAGTTATATTCGTCTTATGGGTGGCTCATATGACCCAAGAGAGTTCCTTGTATATTTATACCATTAAATATCTCGGCCGGGCCCATTTACAGAGAGATGCACAATAATTACACGAAACTAGACCGTGAAGCGCACGTTGATGAAAGTATCGTGTGTCGCTATCATTTGGCCCTAAAGTTCTCTCCTCATCCTGTCGAGACCAAATACGTTTTATATACTACATCATATCCTGTGTCACACATAATCTTACATATATGTAATTATAAATTTGTTAAAATTTATTACAAATTAATTTATTAAAATTTATTCAGATCATCTTATAGACAATAATCTACTATATGATTGTTCGATATTTCAAAATTATCTTTCTTCCGATGAGAAAAACAGTTTAGAACGAGTGGAAAAAAAGTCCACGACATATACTGGAAATCGGCCGTATTCTCCTTGCGATTTTTCATTTGAAGTTTTTTATTCGCGAAATTACTGTAATCTTCAGTCACTTGATCGTTCGTGACTTAAGAACTGAATCCGATTGACGAAACCGTCCGAGCGGAACCGTGCGAGACTTGATACATCCTCGCGGGACGGTCCACGGATACCTCGTGATCTCGCTTTGAAGAATCGCGGGACAAAAGATGGCGAGAACGTGTGACCGAGTGATACATGCGATCATCTTCCCGATGCCGATCCGGATGCTCGCCGTTCTCGTCAACGAGACCCGGGTGGGTGGGGCGCGAGGTGTATCTAACTATAGAGGCAACACGTAGTGCAGGATATTGTCGCGTAGCTTCCAGCGAAACAGTCCACTGCGAAGGCTCATCGTGACCGCACCCGTCCGACTCTCGTTATCGCACGAATCCTCGCCATCACGTGGACTCCGTCGCGCTGTAACACGATTTCCGTCCCAAGTAACACGAATATCTCTTTCTCTCTCTGTCTGTCTCTCTCTCTCTCTCTCTCTCTCTCTCTCTCTCTCTCTCTCTCTCTCTCTCTCATTTTCTAGCTCGCTAAATCTCTTTCTCCTTCTCTTTATCCCCCCACTCCAGATGCATGGACTTCTCTAGCTACGTGTGCACGAGGGTGTGTGTGTGTGTGTATGTGTGTGTGTGCGTGTGTGTGTGTGTGTGTGCGTGTGTGTGTGTATGTGTGCGTGCTTTTGTACATATGAGTGCACACGTGCGAGTGCCTCCGTCATCAAATAGTCCAAAGTGCTTCCTATCGCAAGTGCTACATCGTCGCGTGTCATAAGCTACTAAAAGTGGATACTAAAAACTATGAGGAATTTTTTATTAACTCACACGACGCCGCTGTGTTTGCGTGTTCGTGTGAGACTGCGGGCAACTCGTGGCCTCCGATTTTTTAATCGTCATTGGGAACTTCCCCTTTCTGCCTGAATATGAATCCTTCGTAATCTATGACTTACCAAGCTACTTGTCTTTTCTCTTAATGTTTCATACAAGACGCGAACGTGATTGTTTCATCAATAATGGCTTTTACGTCTTGTCAGTGAAACGAGAACAACTTTGGTCGGACATGGCTCCGTTCGGGCGCCAGTCGACTTTTTTCACTGTGACTATCAGTAGAAAGCGACCAACGTTGTTGGACATTCCGTTATATTCTTCATGCGGAAAGCCTCTTTTTAAACTTTCCCATTTACTTGTTTATCGTTTGAATGTTTTGATTCGTTTCGCAATTGGACCAGTCCGCGGTGCCGCAAAGGCGCGGCAAATTATAGAACGATAGGCTCCGGCAAGCCGGTGATATAAACGCTCGTATATTTGCGCGGTCGAGTCGTCGCGCGTCGTTTTGCGGCGCTTGCTTAATTAGTCCGTTAAACATCAATGCTTAAAGACAGTTATTGTTTCGAAAATTGTGTATGGTCTACTTCTCTGCTGGCACATTAAACTCCTGTTTGCGCTATTTTGGACTTCACGTGCCATTGCAAATCAACCATAGTTTGCCAAAACAAACTCAAAAATCACGCCGAAAGAGACCGAACTTATCTATTAATAATTATAATTTGTTATTACGTTTCCGGAACAATGTCTTATCAATATGTAACTTAATTAGCAGTTTTCCTTTCTTTTTATTCTACTATATCGGAGAAACGAGAAAGATAATTTGATAATTTGATGATACTTCAGAATGAACAGGAAAGCAGATATTATTTTCTAATTTTCAGATTTTGCATCTCAAAAAAGTTAGATATGAGAAGAGTGGAATATTTCAGAAAGGCAGCCAGAATATCTTTCTGCGGTCGAATAAACGTTCGCTGCATCGTGTAGAAAGGTGGATCGGTCATAATTTTTCGTGATAGCCGCGCATAAACAATAATCCCAAGGTGCTCGACGATCGCAGTCTATTGTCTACCGGACATTTATATCCTCCGTAAAAAAGCGGTGATCCTCAATTGTATTCTCGATGTTAACGCTATGATCCATTTTGAAATCCAATACGCGCGTCGTCGCCGTCCATCCTCCGCCGAGAGCTCCTAGACTATTTCGAGTGCGACTCAGGCTTTCCCAAATTTATAAGCAGGAACCGGAGTGGGTGGCCGAGGGAGACGAGGGAGTGAATTAATACCGTGAGTTAAATTAAACCCCGCGCCACGATTCACAACGGCGACTTTGTGCGACACATTCCTCTCGCCGGTCCGCGCGCCGGTGCTCCGCGTATTCTCCCATTTTTCCCCGCAAAATCAAAATTTCGAAAATTCCCTCTCTCCTCCGGAGAGTTCACTTCAGGCATTGCCCGCGATACTCTATTCGATATGAGCACAAATTCTCGATATCTCGATATCTCTCACTGAGGAGAAACTGGTCGACTTGGTCAGAAAGAAAAGAAAAATTGCTCATAAAGGAGATCATTGCTTATAAAGAAGATCTCGCGAATCGATTATCCGTGGTCCGTGGTATTGCAGCGTTATTATTATCAACGTGATTGTTATATGTGCGTTTACAAAATGATCCGAAAAGAACATGGCGGTATGCATCAGAGGGCTTTACGCAGTAGTCGCATAAATAATCGTTCACGCTTCATAGAGAATTAAGAGGATTGTGAGCTCCTAGCTGTAATGTCAGTTTAATATAGCTGAACTGGTCGTAAACAAAACGTATAACATTATATTTGGGTCTTATCCAAATTTACTATTTTTCTGGATCGCATACTTGAGTCCCCGATGCGTATTTGTCGCACACCTAAGATGTCGGTTTACGTACACAAGTTAAAAACAAAACTTTTCACTTTTATGTTATATATGTGTAATTACACATATACGTGTGAATTGTTTCAAGATTTCAAAGAAATAATTCAAAATTTCGTCTCCGATCGCTCGACGATATTTTCAATGGCGGGGCTGTTGCACTCGCAGACGATCGAATCAGGAGGCTTTCACATCAATGTCAATTGGCTTCTTCCACGTCTTCATCGCGTATTATGTTCTTAATCCTTTTCTGATGTCGACGAGTGGGGGCTGAGTATCTATTATGGTACATCAAATTCAGCATTGTGCCCGGAATTGCCGGTTGGATAGCAGCGAAGCGCGAGTTTCGTGTCGGCCACCGGCGTAGCTGGGCGTTACCTCGTGAATCGGTGAAGCCGAAGTGTGACAGCTGGTGTCAGGTATGCGAGAACACGCAACCAGTCAATCAAGCAACCCCTCGTAGTGAGACAAACGGTTTGCGGACCTCCTGGCAGGCTTAGAATATGGCGCTTGTGACGGTCGCGAACGTCCGCGGACTGAGTGAGTGACACGAGTGATCGCGATGGCTACCGATAGAATAAGAAAAGGCAACAGGTTTCAGCGGGCTAATTAGCAGGATAACGTCTCAATGTTTGACAGTCGTTTTTTTCCGCCTCTATAATATTATGTGCATCTCGCAGGATGATTCTCCAATGTACCTACCTACCTACCGTTTCTTCGTCTTTCTTTTCTTTTATTTGACATTTTTCTAAGCAAAATCTGAGGGGAAGGAAATAAAGGAAAAACATATGTTATAAATATCAATCCATCGATACTTGAGTTGATTAAAACAGTCGTAAATAACTGTCGGTGGATTAGGAGCGATTGGAGCGGAACAGTTTGACTATTCTTAGTTTGACCAATTTAATGCTTTATAAGATCGAAACTTAGGAACTACAATTTTGGCTTGGATAGAGACAAATTTTGCATTATGTAAAACGTTCAAACTTTCATATTTAATTTATACCGGGAAGAAGATTTCGTTGCAAATAAATTGACATTCTTCCCCGGTAACGAGGTAATGAAAATATAAGTTTTATGGTGATATCGCTTTGGTGTCATCGCGTCGCATTTTGCACCATGATAGCGACTATTTATGTAGCGCGTTCGGTACTCCTCCCGAAAGCTAATTTTGGTTTCAGCCGCAATATTGCGTCTCAACACGCTTCGCATAATATTTTACACGTTCTAATTGACAGCAGCGTTTTATGGGATTAATATATTTCGTTATATTGAGTGGGCTTCGCGCATTCTTTCAGCTCGGAATTATAAGATTTCGGATTATAAGATATGAAGAAAATCGACTTGCGCGACAGATATGGAAAAATATTCAGTAGTTTTTATATATATGACATTATTTTATAGAAAGAACAGCAATTTATTCAAGTTGATAAATTGCACAATTAAAATAATTTTATACAATATTTATTTAAATGATGAAAAAGTGTCCTTCTAATAGCACACGTTTACGATTAACGCATTAATTCGTGATAATAGAAATTCGCGATTTCTATAAGACACAACGAAGCTAATATTAGCAGTCGAGCGTTGCTTTGTTTTATAATTAAATCAAACAGGTGGACGGAAGGTTTTGTGGTAACATCGAACGATATGAATTCTTAAGTTTAATTTGGCTCACAACACAAAACGAGAACAGTCTTATCGCAATTGCGAATTGGAGTTTAACGTGAATCCATGTAGATAAATAGACGCAGGTTTCCCGTGACGAGGATTTTGCAATGATTCTGATGCGGTTACATAATAAATTCTTTACACACATTGGACTTTGGCTGGCGACCAGCGTCGAAATACGTAGATTCTATCGTAATGAGGTGTAACGTACGCTATCTCCGGGTTTCGAAAATTCCCGCTCTCCTCTTTTTCGCAAAGATGTCGTAAGAGTTTTATTAACGTTCCGCAGAAAAAAAAACTTTCTTTTCAATGCTTGGCTTCGCTCCAACACCGAAATATCTTATCGATCGCGAGATTTCGCGATCTTTTGTCGCCGAAGATACGCCCTCGTTACGTCCTGTAACCAGGACGTATTTTTATTAACACACGGCGGAGGCCTTTCAGGCTGCAACTCGATGAGAAAAATATGCTCGCGAGACGAGCATACGTAATCGTAGATATTAGAATTGCGCAGATAAATGCTATTTGTGTATATCTAGCACGTATTTTATTATCTGATATACATTTTTGATAACCCTCACACACACACACACACACACACACATCCCAGAGGAGACAGTTGTTCACTTGTACAGTGAGAACGTGACAGATCATTTTTGACGAAAACAGTATAATTATTCACTGCACGCTAATACGAAACATTTGTGTGGCGTTTCAGGCATCCGAGGAGTATCGGGAGCATAGCACGCACAAGACTCAACGAGCTCGTAAATCACGGCAGAGACAAAATCAGCACGTCGTCGAGCAGTGCAGCACCACTCTACAGGAGAGCTCCACCGTCACCACCAAGCGCAGTAGTCAGCAGGAGCTTTCGAAAAAGAACTTCAATCTCATCCGATTGAATTCCATCCCGTTACCTCTCGCTGGAGGCGGCACAGTTACTTGTGAGTATCGCCTTTTCAATTTGTAACTGCAAAAAATAAAAAAAAAATTTTTTTTCTCCATTGCAAATTTTCCAAACGTTCTGTAAAAATATATATACTCTCTTTCTCTCTCTCTCCCTCTCTCTCTCTTTGGGATTACATAGTTAAAAAAAAATTTGTTTGGAAGCTTTTTATGAAAACAATTAAGGTTTTCTTGAAGGATAATGAATATTTTCGGGGCATCCGGTAGATTGCATGTGAGTATATAGTGGTATAGAATTATTTAATTATATTCCGATTATATTCCGATGCTCTGATGTGAAAATGTAAGTATCGAGTGCATCTGTAGGATTGATTTAGTACTGACCATGATTGAACACTGAAAATTAAAATAACGGTACTGCAATATCGGTCGAATTAAACTACACTTATACGCCGAAGAAGACCAAATATCATTAACCTGATTCATGAAACGGAAGTTCTGTTTCGCAATTCCAATCTTGGTGCGTAACGAGAATAGCAACGAGCCGTATGACTTATTACTGCCTCATACTACTGCGACGAAGACCATGCATGGCAGCTATTTAAGGACGCGACGATGATAAAATTAGAAATTATTTTTCGAAATTAAGCCGAGCAAGCTATCGATCGACAACGAACGAAATTCGCCGGATTGTCTGATTTATTATTAGTTCGCGCTACTGCAAAGAACGTGCAGTTCTATGTCAGACTGTTATAGATCGTATTTCACGCACTGCAGTTAGACAAACTTAACAATTTAAAAAAAAATTTTTAAGCAAAATTTTTAAACAAAATGAGTTATATCTGATATATTTAATATTTAATATTTGATTCAATATATATTTTCTTTTTTCGATTTTTCTTTCTTTTCAATTTTTTAATTTTTCTCATCTATAAATTTTAATATATTTTTTTATCAGATTACATGAATTAATGATTTGAGAAATATCGCAAAAACCTTGACGATTTAAATGTTTGTCTTTCCCATTTGATTGTTTGCTCGATAATATATATAACGAGAAACGGGGTCTTATTTTCTGACGGGATAAAAATATTAAAACGTGACTTAAAGAAAGAATGTCTTCAAAACAGATATTTTTTTTTTTACGTAACGAATTCGTCGAGCAGCTGACTCTTTAGAATGTTTGACATATATCGTTGTGAATGTATAATTGTTTGACACACGGAGCGACAAACTCGCTTCTCGTCAGGATGTTCGACGAACTTTAAGTCGACACATTACGTATTACAGATATTTCCGTACATCAGATGATTATTGATTCATTTTCTATTATTAGTTTAACGACAATAATACCGACCATGCATCGTCTGGAACGAGCCAGCTCACTGCGCAGTGATAAATTTCCAATTTTACCGCGCAACGCTGAACTTGATTGCTCTCGAGATTTTACGACGCGGATTCTTCCGCCTCGCGTGAAGCGGACTCGGGCTCGTTTCGTGCGCTCTTAAATTTCCGCGCGGATAAAACGCGCCCTCTTTCCGCGATTGAGATGTAAATTATCTTTAAACGTCCGCGTAACAGACGTTGTGTCGGGGGATGCGTCGTCATTAATCAAATGCGCGCGTGCACACCGCAGTCGCGCTTCGCTCAACTAGTACTCGCGTGTTTATTCGATGACTTGACAGTTCGCTCGCCAAATTGATCGATGACCGACAATACGTTATCCCGGCACCGAGCCGGGATCGAGTTGGCGCGTTAAATATTTAATTGCATAATTTCGTCGAATACGTCAGAAACGCAGCACGCCATAGCGTAGAATAGAACGTTACAATGGAGCTAATGTTCGGCCGATTTATGCCTGTCAATCATTAGTCAAGAATCTACCATTTCTTGGATCATAATATCTTTTTTCGGTGATGGTAATCGAAGTCGCACCCTGAAGCAAAAATCATCGGGCTCCAAATTTCAACTGATCGCTGGTATCGGACGCTGACAGATTAATAAAATACCTAACAAACAAATATTATATTTTCTTATTAGAGAAGGGGGAACGGGGAGGGATACACGGTCGGAGCAAGAAAATAGAGCCCCCTACTGCTTTCGCGAAACGCGCGACGTTGCGAAATGATGCGATATTAGCTGCCGACACGTTCTAGCAAGTAAAGAGACAACGAATAATGCGATTCAATTATGCGTAATGCGTCACGCTTGATCAACGTGCTCAGGAGACGAGAAATGACGGACACGGCGAACTCGCCTTCGCGCTTTATTATCTACCACCTTGCCAAAAATATGGCGAGCTGGACAGGCCGTTGGAAGGCGAGTATGCGTGTAGGAGAAGCACGCGGCACACTCTGTCCGCGATATTAATATTAGGTGATTAAGTAGCTCCGGATGCGTGTACTTGCGGCCGTTCCAAAGTTGTGCCTTGAGACCCCAAGGATGCCGGCGATTCGGCAAGGGATTGATCCCTTCCACCACCTCTCAGAGGTCTCTGCATGCCTCTCTCTCTCTCTCTCTCTCTCTCCCTCCCTCCCTCTCTCTTCTTTTCTCTCTCTCTCTCTCTCTCTCTCTCTCTCTTTCCCTCTGTCTCTCTGTCTCTCTATCTTCCTCCTCCGGTCCAATCTCTTCTCGTTCGCGCTCGCGCGAAAATCCAATCCTGGAACGATTTTCCGGCCGACGAACTCGCGCGATTCGTCGTCGGATGGTAGCTACGCGTTTACACTCTGCCAAGAGATCGATATCTTGGAGCTGGAGGCGCCCGCTCAGTACCGTTTGGCGGTTCGGAAGTGGAAGAAAGCAAGAGTCGAGCGTGCGCCCGAGTTTGTTGCTTTTCTTCATCGGTTTCTCCATTCTCCGTTCGCGGGGGACGACATCGTTCTCTCGCGGCCGTCAGACTGTTACCGTCCGCGGCGGAGAACGCCGAGGATAAAGATCTCTCACCCTCACGCGGGCGAGGTCTCTTCGAACGAGGTCGTCGCTTCTGACAGACTACGCGGTGCCTGTCGGTGACTATTAACTCGCCCCGATACGCGCGCGAATAACATAGTAACGTCGCGTCGTTAGATTCTCTCAACGCGCATCACGCGCCTAATTCCGTAATTATTCAAACCCGCCAGACAGCTGTTCGTCTCTTCGTTGTGGTGGCTGCAACGTGTGTTGAGCTGTGGTTGAGCCGCGACGCGACATTTCCTTCAGCGACCAGGCCGCCCAGACTCGCTACTCGCCAAAATCTCCTCGTTCGGTCCTGAGGTCCGCCGCGCCGTCGTTGATCGCGCGATCAAACGGTTTTACGTAATGTCCCCCATAAGATCCTTCTCTCTCTCTCTCTCTCTCTCTCTCTCTCTCTCTCTCTCTCTCTCTCGTGAAATTCTCTTCCCGTGCGGCTGTGTGAGACCAGCCGTTCGGAGCTCGTCAGCGCGAGAAAGTCTCTCCAGATCTCGCGGGGCAACACTGGAAGAAACGCTTGCACACACCGTCGACCCGGACCGTTCTCCGAGCGGTCTCGCTATGCGCGGGGAAGGCTCCGCTTTCAAAAATAAGACGTTTCCCTCGAAACCAGAATAGAAGCGAATAATGCCGATCTCCGTTCAGTCTCTCCTCCGTCTCGCGGAAGTATCGCATTCCTAAGACGGCCTCGAGCCATCTCCTTCGGCAATCGAAGGCGATACGTCGTGCGGCCGGCAATAACGTCATCGCGTGCGCGCCTAATGATGATGGTCGCGTCGTCGTTCCCGATTTACTCCGATCGAGCGGACCCGTCCAGCGCCGACCTGTCGCGCAATAACCGCGCACATCTGTCCATCCATGTCCTCGTTCACTTGACGCACTCCGTGCTCTCATCTCTCGCACGTCGCGCGATGTATACTTTATATATATATAATACTCTTCTACACAACGATACCTGCGCCATAAATCTCACCGCACCAGGTGCGGGCGTCGCGACGCCGACCATCCGCTTCCTCCCACCAGCCGCGGAATCCTCGGATTAGCGCGTGCGTGAACCTCTACAGGTTCCGTTCGTCGGGGTGTGTACGTGACAGAGAGTGTCGATGTGAAGCGTGCACATGTGTATAGGTTATCCCGTCGCGGCAGATGGAGAAAGAGAGAGGGGCATTTCGCTTCTGTGAGGAGAGAGAGAAAAAGAGAGAGAGAGAGAGAGAGAGAGAGAGAGAGAGAGAGAGAGAGAGAGAGAGAGAGAGACGGGGATTCTTGATAGACGAGGTAGACTGGCGTCGGTCACACGGCGCGGCTTCTTCTGGTAGCTCTGCTGGAAAAAAGATCACCCAGCCAGATCGTCCGGCCACCTCCTCGTCCTCGCCGCCGACCGACTTTGGTGCTCGCGCGGTCGTCAGTCGCGCCGGAGATGCGCCCTCGTGAGGTCGACTGACAGGCGCCATCAGGCTGGAGACCTCGGCAACGGGAAACTGGACTGGAGAACATCGGGAGGAAACGTTGCTTATACGTTGTGCGGTCGATCGCTCGCTCGCTTTGTGGTTCGTTGGTGCCTCTCCTCAGGTCGCCGCCCCGCGCAACCCCGTCGACCAAGTGTCGACTTCTTTTCTTTTTTTTTTAGCTCGTACGTCCCGGGAAGATTTATCGCCGTCGATCTATTCGGGGCCGCTCGCTCCTGGAGTATCTCCTTCTGGCACGTGACGCCGTGCTCGTAGTCGGGTATCTTCACTTGCGTTTTATCTTGCCCCCGCGAGATCTATATGATTTTTCTCCTCCTTTTCGTTGATTTCGTCGGAGTCGTCCGCGCGCGAAATTAGGACGGAATTTATACGCGAGGTAAATTAAAATCGTCCGAGCAGAGAGATCACCGACAGTTCACCCGGCAGACATCGCGCGCGAATTTCATGTATGTTCGGATACATCCGCGAGAAGCACATCTATCCTTTTTTCGTTTCGCACGACCCGCGTGACGATCAGAGTGAGTCCTTGACGAAACTCAGGGGGACCTGGCGAACGAGTCGCGATCGTTCTCGTCAAGTACGCCGACGGCGACGATAATTCGCTCGATCCCGAAGTGTTCTCGCTGGAGATGATTCAGTTGATGAAAGGGACGGAGGAAGAGACCACATGGCAGGAGGTATCGACCTTCTACAGAGCTTGGCTGAAGAGCGTGTCCTGCAGCGAATTCGACCACGCCGCACGCGGGCCGATCTGTTACGCTAGAGTCGCTCAAGAGAAAAAGGAAGTGCCTGGACCCGGACTTGACTTCGCGCCTCTCATCTTCCAGAGCCTCTTTTATATCCACACCAGACAAGGTTCCGCTTAGCGAAAGATCTT
Organism: Harpegnathos saltator; assembly: GCF_003227715.2. NCBI lineage: Eukaryota > Metazoa > Arthropoda > Insecta > Hymenoptera > Formicidae > Harpegnathos > Harpegnathos saltator. The sequence goes on along the minus strand of NW_020230045.1, from coordinate 2,262,130 downwards.
CAGTACATCGTCCACTAATCCCGAGCTAATGACAGACATTTCGAGTGTCCCGCTGAGTACACTGAGTAGTTTAACGCCAACGCGAACCATCGAGTTATCGAGAGCGGAATTAGTCCACAATCATTTCTCGGCTCGTGATTCGATCGAATTATACGACTACTCGTTAGGCGCTTTTGAAAGAATTAAATTTCGCATCGAAAGACGCGCACTCCATCTTCTGGCACTTTGCGGATCGTATGATTTTTTTGCAACACGTGTTCGATGCTCGTCCCCTCGGGCCGAAGAAGAGGGTTTGTTCCGCACGTTGAATCGAACTTGAACACTTTTATTCTTCCGAGATCCCTCTTGCGAAATTTATAATGAATAGACATTAGGCTGCGTACGTACAGTAATGGCCGATAAGAAGCGCGGACACCGATACCGATCAGCAGCTCAATGTGATGCTTGCGAAAGCACGATAGCGTGCGCGCAGGAAGTGGTATTATATTTACAGGAAGGCGAGGAGAATTATTAATAGATAGGCGAAAGTGTGTCTTACTTTGTGTCTCCTCTCAGATATGAAGCGAGCGCAACGAACATAACTTGTTGAAATTTTATTCGGTTGCGAAAGCTGCAATTTCGCACAGCGCGGTGCCAAGCAATCGCGGTGCACTCACGCGGAGAAGTATGTAGCGTAAGTGACCTTGCATTGTGCCCGAGCAAACATCACCGACGCCCCGTGCGTGTGCTTTCAGCCGAAGTGAAGATGCCGAGCGGAAACGTGGACAAGCCGGTCATCGAGGACAATCACGACGGCACGGTATCCATCAAGTACGAGCCGCGGGAGGAGGGGCTGCACGAGATTTATGTGAAATTCAACGGCGAACACGTACAGGGTAAGTTAATCCATTCATCCCGCGAATTAACGGCGATTACGCAATCGCGCGGCGCAATCGATCACACGCACGCGGATCACACGCGGCGTGTCCAAGAATACACCGCGCGAAGTTGCAACGCGCGCGTCGAACACACAGACTCCCTGCGCGACTCGTCGAACACAAGCGAGCTGTGTGAAAATTCACTCTCCGTGTAATGAAGGCCGCGAAAGCGCCGCGCGGTGCGCGCTAATAATAAATCGCCGTCCGGAAAATTAATTCCGCGAGACGCCATGAGACTCGTTAATTCTCCACTTACCTTCGCGTGTCGATATATTTGTCGCGCGCTGGAATTTATTTCACACGAGCGACTCACGAATGATCACAGACGCGGACCCTTCGAGATAACATGTAATTTCGTCTTGATTCTTATATACGTGCTGTATTTTTTATTCTTCATTTTTACACACACACACACCTCTCTCTCTCTCTCTCTCTCTCTCTCTCTCTCTCTCTTCCTTTCTCTCTCGACAAATTGTACGCTCGATATTTATACGCAATTCCATGTACAGGTTCTCCCTTCAAGTTCCACGTCGACTCCTTGGCGAGTGGATATGTAACGGCGTACGGACCAGGTCTGATCTACGGTGTCTGCGGCGAGCCTGGAAACTTCACCATCTCGACGAAGGGCGCCGGTGCGGGCGGCCTCTCGTTGGCTGTCGAGGGGCCCAGCAAGGCTGAGATCTGCTGCCACGACAACAAGGATGGCACGGTTTCCGTGTCTTACCTGCCCACCGCGCCCGGCGAGTACAAGATCACCGTTAAGTTCGGCGACAAGCACATCAAGGGCAGCCCTTACGTCGCCAAAATCACCGGTACGCGTGGGAATTCTCTCGCCTTCCGACATTCTCCCAGCATATGTTTTCTATTCCTTCCCTTTTTTTATTATACTACACTTTTTAAGCATTATATGTTACGTTTATTTATTACTATGTTATTTTTTACATTTTTTTTAAAGAGAATTACACGTCATATTTATTTGCATGTGTTTCTTCTCTTTTTTTACGCATTAATTATTTAATTTCCCAGCAAGAGGAAATTAAAGTAATAAAAAATTAAAAGATCAAGCAATGCGAGGCAAGGAAAGTGACGTTAAGCGAACCGCGTAGAAGAGATCTCATTAAACGGTGCTTCCAGGCGAAGGCCGCAAGAGGAACCAAATCTCCGTGGGATCCTCGAGCGAGGTGCAGCTGCCGGGCAAGGTATCCGACGCTGACCTCAAGTCCCTGAACGCGTCGATCACAGCACCCAGCGGTCTGGAGGAACCATGCTTCCTGAAGAAGATGCCGAGCGGCAACATGTGCGTGTCGTTCACACCGCGCGAAGCGGGCGAGCACACCGTGGGGGTGAAGAGGATGGGCAAGCACATACCGAACTCGCCCTTCAAGATCGACGTGAAGGACCGCGAAGTCGGCGACGCGAAGAAGGTCAAGGTCTCCGGGCCCGGTCTGCAGGAGGGCAAAACCCATGTGGAGAACAACTTCTCCATCGACACGAAGAACGCCGGCTTCGGCGGTCTCTCCCTGTCCATGGAAGGGCCGAGCAAGGCCGAGATACAGTGCAAGGACAACGAAGATGGCACCCTCAACATTTCATACAAGCCTACTGAGCCCGGCTACTACATCATGAACCTGAAATTCGCGGACCACCACGTCGAAGGCTCACCGTTCACCGTCAAGGTCAGCGGAGAGGGCAGCAACCGGCAAAGGGAGAAGATCCAAAGGCAGCGGGAGGCGGTGCCAATCACCGAGGTCGGTAGCCAATGCAAGCTGACCTTCAAGATGCCCGGCATCACGTCCTTCGACCTGGCCGCCACCGTCACCTCGCCCGGCGGCGTCACCGAGGACGCTGAGATCAAGGAAGCCGAGGACGGCATCTACGCGGTGGCCTTCGTGCCGAAAGAGCTCGGCGTGCACACCGTGTCGGTGCGTTACAAGTCCATGCACATCCCCGGCTCGCCCTTCCAGTTCACCGTGGGCCCGCTGAGGGACGGCGGTGCTCACAGAGTCCACGCGGGCGGACCTGGCCTGGAGAGAGGTGAGCAGGGTGAGCCGTGCGAGTTCAACATCTGGACCAGGGAGGCGGGCGCCGGCACCCTCGCCGTCTCCGTCGAGGGACCCAGCAAGGCGCAGATAGACTTCAAGGATCGCAAGGACGGCAGCTGCTACGTCAGCTACGTCGTCAACGAGCCTGGTAAGCCGCCGGAGCGTGCGGGCTCTCCTTCGCGTCTCCATTAATAACGCGCATCCTTCGCGATTAACACGAGTCAGCGTTAGCCAGCGGCTCCTTCTCGATCTTGGCTCCAACCGAGAGCGCGCGGCAGTCGCTCCTGCGAACTAGTTATCTGCGCACTTGCCAAGCGGCTTGTCTGCCGCGACTTATAGTGCTGAGGGAATTTCGGATTTATATCGGGCGAGATCACTTCGACTGTCGCTTCGAATGTTGAAATTACGAGCGAACAGTCGATTGACGCCATCAGAACATAGACGTAGGACGTAGGCGAGCCTCGGACACGGGCACGTGTGAAATAATCGGGAAGGCTGCGTGGTGATCCAGTAGACGTACGCTCCTGCGAAAAATGCGGGCAACGTCGCGGCAGCTAATTCGCGGCTGCAACCTTCGCCGGCGCGAATCAGGCCAGCGGAGGCCTGTCACGGCGAGGTGTTCATAAAATGCTGCCGCGAGACGACGCTGACAGAATGGACGCTCGCCAACGCCGATATCGCCACTGCCGCTTAAACGCTTAAAACGGCCGTCGCGATTGTCATGAAAGCGCGGCTCGCGCTTTGAGACAGCAATATGCCGGCCGCCGCGCGTATTTACACGGGCTCGCGGGCGTAATCCACTTTGTCGCGTGACGTCCCGCGATTTACGATTCCGCACTTTGTATCGCGGTGGATTATTCTCGCCGCAAGCGCGCGCGCGCGCGCGCACGCATAATCGATCGCGCGCGCCGTCGCGCGTGAGTGAGTCACAAACGCTCGTCCAAAATTATCCGTGCCGATTCTGCGGCTCGCGCCGATGATACTCCCGCGGCCGCTAAATCATCCGCGATGCGGTCGCCCGTTGGATATTTCATCGTGCTCGGTCTAAATCATAATACCGAGACAAAACACGACGTCGCTTTATTCTTCACGATCTCGTATCCGCGATAATCGTCAGAAAAAAACGCACGAGAGCCACCGCGTCGTTTAAAACGAGACGGGACGAACTTTCCACAAAATACGCTTGTGAAGACGAAGATACTTTTCTGCAGGCTTGTCTCTTTTCATATTTAGTTTACGACCTCGGAGTCCAACCTTTTCTACCTCCTCATGTATCGAATGTCTCGTCTCTAGGTCAAGTAGTCGAAATCTATATATTGGTTTGAGGTGAGAAGAATTAATTATCGCGATGATTGAACTTTCCTCGAGTTGCTGCGAAAGCGCAATTCAAGAGGGAGGAGACGTGAGAAGTATCTTCGTTCAGCGAGCCGATAATCGTCACGACGAAATCAACGCAGCCGACGCTTCGGACGCTCCGACGCTTATCCCGCCGCTGCGCTTGATTTTTGCCAAATTCTCCATACTTTCGCCACTGAAACAACTCCCGTCGGTGAAGGGATACCCTGTACTTACACGCGGTTGAATTTACGTGCACGTCGCACGTAGTGCCGCGGGCGTAGATCAACGGAGGTCGTCCACGACAAGTGTTAATGAATCCCCGGTTCTGGTGGCTGCTTCATCGTCTCCCGTCCCCTTTCCTCTTCGCCTTCCCCTTCCCTTTCCGCTCTCTTCACCTCTTCTCTCTCTCTCTCTCTCTCTCTCTCTCTCTCTCTCTCTCTCTCTCTCTCTCTCTCTCTCCTCTCTCTCTCTCTCTCTCACTCTCACTCTCGGTCCGGATCCCGAAATATCACCGTCTATATTTGTTAAGGTGGATCCATATTTTGGCTCCGGTTGGCCACTCGCGGCTGGACGCGGATTAGCGCGATGGTTATATTTGGGCCCGTGGGAGCCGGCTGTAACGACAGGGTGGGGCGACCGGAGGGGCCACGGGGGCGCGAAACGGAAACATGAAGACGCGGGGAACGAGGGGGAGGGAAGGGGAGAAAGCTCGCGGACGAATCGAGATCAGGATCGACCCGAGGAAAAGTAGTGGTACGCGACCAACCTTCGGCTGCAGCTGCGATCGCTCGTCTCCTCCTCTATTTTTCTCTCTCTCTCTCTTTCTCTCTCTTTCTCTCTCTCTCTCTCTCTCTCTCTTCCTCCCTTTTATTTCTTTTTCTCTCTCTCTCTCTATCTCTCTCTTCTTTCCACGCTTTGTCCGTCCCCCTCCGGGATTGAACCCTTCCAGTCATCCTCCCCGTTTACCATCTCCTTCTCGCTCCGTCTCTCTTCCTCTCGCTTTGCCCGCCAAGCTCCTTACTCCCTCAGCGTTGGGGATTCACTTCCGGAAGAGAAACCCGTGACGTAGTTCGGGGTCGATGGCAACTTTCACAGCCACCACGCAGATCGTCCTGACCGGAAACGAGCGGCAGGAGTCTCAGGAAGACGATGGTTAGTTAGTTCGGTAATCCGTTGAGCGGACGTGCTCGAAAGGTTTCCCCTCGCTCGCGGAAGCAGAGAGAAGCGTGGCCCGCCCTAAACCGCGCACCGCGATCTACTTAACCACCGTGTTTCGCTTGAAAGCTGTTGACGTTGAGGACATTGCCCATTCACATGGACATCGACATTGCGAGGCGCGACATCCTATGTATACTAATTTTTTTCATTCTTCATTCTTTTCAGTTTTTTTTCTTCATTATCACGCTGCGTCCATTTATTTCGACGAAAATCTGCACTTTTAATCGCAGACTTCAATTGATGATAAAATTGATAAAAATTGCACACATATGCAGTAACAAATTACCGATAAACTTCAGCCTTACGAGCTATCGCCCCCGTCAGTCGGTCCCGAATGCTCTCGTAAACGTTTGACGCTTCCCGGCCGCTCTCCCAGCCGTTCTCGCGACTAATCGCGACGTGCGGTTTGTTTTCAGGCGAATACAGAGTGGGAATCAAGTTCAACGATCAGCACATTCCTGACTCGCCGCACAAGGTTTACATCTCGCCGGCGATGGGCGACGCGCACAAGCTCGAGGTCGCGCAATTCCCCGACAGCGGAGTGCAGCCCGACAAGCCGTACACCTTCTTGGTGCGCAAAAACGGCGCCAAGGGTGAACTGGACGCGAAGGTAATGCGCGCTCGTTTCCACTTCGCAACAAGTGACTCGAGAGTGGCCGTAATGTCGGCGTAATTTGTAATAAATCTCCTTGCGAAAGAGAGGCGCGGCAGGGGGAGGGGAAGAGGGGAGGAGCGCCGTAAATAACCCGCGCTTGTGAAACGACGCTGCCACATCAGACCGCGTAGGTGGGACCGCGCGGACATATTTTTACTGTGCGCCATGTGTACACAGTCGGGATGAGTCACGTGGAGGGTCTCAAGGCGAAGGAGCAGCGTCTGCCATCGTCGGAGCGCGCGCGCTCGATGAGCGGGCGTGCTCCCTTTGATGCGGCAACCCGCTCTCGGAACCGTCGCGGTGTCTTCCTTTCTTCAGTTTGATCCTTCGCGGTCTGCCACTTTCGTTCTAGGCCGCCACGGCGGGCTGTCAAGTACACCAACATTCGAACAAAGTGGCGGCACGCCACGACGCTTCTTCGATTCTCACGGAGCCGACGGACGGTTGGCCTCCAAGTTGATGGCAGCCGGAGTCGCGTGCTTGTGATAAAATCCCGCGAAGAGGAATGTTCCGTCTCTGACTGTTTCCCTTTTCTTCCTCGAATCGACGTGTTTCTCGGCGAGAGAACTCGAGACCGACCCGACTCGAGTAACCAGGTCCACCGATCTACCACGCTTTCAGATCGTGTCGCCGAGCGGCATCGAGGACGACTGCTTCATCCAGAGCATCGACGCGGACACGTACTCGGTGAGGTTCATGCCGAGGGAGAATGGTATCCACCAGATACATATCAAGTTCAACGGCGTGCACATATCCGGCAGTCCCTATCGCATCAAGGTCGGTAAGGTAGACGCTGACCCAGCGGCGTTGCACGCCTACGGCAACGGTCTGAAGGAGATCAAGACCGGCCAGAAGACCGACTTCATCATCGACACCTGTAACGCCGGCTGCGGCGCGCTGGGCGTCACCGTCGACGGGCCCAGCAAGGTCGCCATGGACTGCACAGAAGTCGAGGAGGGTTACAAGGTCAGGTACACGCCCTTGGTGCCGGGCGATTACTACATCAGCATCAAGTACAACGGCTATCACATCGTGGGCTCGCCGTACAAGGTTCCTTGCACAGGTGCGCGTTCCTATCACGTTCAAAGAGTTCAAAGAGATGTTTCGTTCTACGAGAGGATGTGAAGATCGAGAACACTGAGATTGACGGGGAAAGCTGCATCGTTGTTACCGCGAAGCGTCTTCATTATTATTGTCCATTCTCGTCAACATTATATCACACACTGTCGTGTGTTTCCTCTCGGTCTAAGGACTCGGGTCTGTGACGTCATTATTCCCAGCGTTTCGCAGTGATGAGGCATTTAAATGTTTAATAACATAGTCACAGATTTTTACGTGAGCCGTAAACGTTTGCTCGTATATTTTTCAAACGAACTTTCGTGTTGGGACTTGAGAGTGATACCAACACCGTCCCTCTTGCAGGCACGGACTTGGCTGAGAGGGGTGCGCAGGAGACAAGCTCGATCGTCGTGGAGACCGTGCAGAAGATATCGAAAGCCAAGCAGACCGGCCCGGTCTTGCCGTTATTCAAGTCCGACGCGAGCAAGGTGACGAGCAAAGGCATGGGCCTGAAGAAGGCTTACCTGGGGAAGCAAAATCAATTCACCGTGAACGCGGGAGACGCCGGTACGTTCAGCCAGCGCAGTCATGTTTGTTATAATTTTTGTAACACTCATTACCATCCAGTCGTGTATTTTTCATTACTTTAGTTTGTCTCTTTCGAGCGAGCGATTTCCTCAACCTGCCCTGAAATTTTCCCTCCGTTTCCCCGCCTATTTATTATCCTATTAGCCTATTGATCGTCAAATCATCATGTCGTTCAGTTGACCGGCGCGCAAAAAGTCGCGCACGGTTGGGACCCGACTGAGACGCCTTGACGATTGCAGGTAACAACATCCTCTACGTCGGCGTGTACGGACCCAAGGGTCCCTGCGAGGAGGTCTACGTGAAGCACACAGGTCGCAACAATTACAACGTGAGCTACCTGGCGCGCGACCGAGGCGAGTACATCGTGATCGTCAAATGGGGCGACGACCACATCCCCGGCTCGCCCTACAAGGTCGAAGTCTAAGCCCGGGCGCGCCCTGGCTTGGTGGCACCACCGCGTTCGCAGCCGCGGTGACAACGCGAGGAATGCGGAGACGGCTGTGCCGTGTTTCGATGCAAATTGGATCGCTTCACCGCTTCGAGACGAGTCCCGACGTCAGCGGAAACAAATCCGGAGTAGAGCCTGAGAAGCGATCTGGTCTGCATCGAAACGACGCGTCGCTCGATTCGATTGATTGATTAGCAGTTGCATCCGGGAGACAGTTCTATTGACACTGACGACGAAAAAAAGAAAAGAAACAAAAAGATTCGCGATATGTATGTAACTTCTTGCCGACGTAGTTAATTCGCTCACCCACACCTCTCATGGTCCCCCCCAGGACTCGATCTTGACATCTTTTAGGATTGACGATTTTTTTGTTCTTGAACCCGATACTGTAGTGCCGCGCGAGAATAGAAGTGACGAGGAGTTTGAAGGGCGGTCGAAGGGAAAAAGAGTGACACACACGTAGGTCAATTACACGTTCGTTCGAAAACACCAATTGTGCCTTTGATTCGACGTAAGTACATTCTACATACAGAGTCCACAACACCACCATATCACACGCACGAACACACTCAACGCACGACGCAACGTGCGAAAACACATACGAAACACACGCAAGCAAAGACGCGATCATGTCACCCCCACACAAGTCTCAGATCCTGAATATATTACATTATATATTATCGGTTATTAAGTATAGATTAAATATATTGCAATTGATTATTATAATGATAATATAGAAGTTAAATAAATAATATATTTATTAATACGGACCCCCATTGTTTCACCATCCTCCCGTTCGGAATCAAGGAAGACCGTGATCGAGATTATTGTTCACTCAAAATGGCAATTTAACGCAAATCCGAATTAGTTGTGTTTCAGCTCGCGCTGCTTATCGCCTCGCGCAGGTTGACCTTGATCGCCTTGTTCGGTCTTGTTAGATTTTCAGAGTACTTTGTAACGAGAGAGCGCTCGTACGAGACGGCGTGCGTTATATAAGATACCGATAATTCGCTCCTTTCTCTTTCGTTAATATCACACGGTTCCCTCGTGTTCTTTAACGCATTTAACGCCAACCGCTTTGCACTCTTTTCTTCAGTCTTATCGAACGAGATCGCGTGTCGAGATAGCCGTGAGCGAAATTAATTTCATCAGACAAGCGATCGCCGTTCCGACTCGATCGCGTCATGTTTCTCGCGAATAAGAATTTATCTCGCGCACTTGCGGAACAGCGGCGGCCTTGTTTGCAAGCGCGTTGAAAGCGCCTGCAAACCGTCAGTGCCATTTCGGGGATTAATGCTCCGACGGCACGTTCGCTCGAACGTCGCCGGCTCCCGCCGAACGCATTTGCATACAACGGGAAGTGCACCGCGGTTGTACCTGTCGTCGTCGTCGTCGTCGTCGTCGTCGTCCGTATCGCACCTGTAGACTATGAATAACGCTACAGCTGCACGACGCATTTACAATGACATCAATTAATTCGTCAGCGTGAATTCACTTTTGTCGCTGATATCTCTCTATCGGTAAGTAATCGCGCATATCCCTTCTCTCGTGCACAAATGGCATTGCTCGCCCGTATCTGCGATGTGTAACACCGCGATGATACAAGATGCGCAAGGTGATGATTGCGCGCCGCCGTTTTTAAGGCAATTGATCGCGGCGAGGCATGTAATCGCTTCTCTGAGGAAAAATGGCGCCTCGCGTTTAACAAATCGCTGCCGAGTAAACTCGAAACGGGAACGAAAACGTTATGGCAGGGGGAAAGAGCTAACTGAGGGACGTGATACATGCGCGGGTATTAAAATGTCTATAAATGTCTATAATTAGTTTTGCAAAAATAGGGAAAGTAACTGGTTGCCACATTTATTAGTTAAAACTATGATTTTCTTATGTACATTGATTAAAACTGAGGCAATTTGAAAGGACGTCACCAGTCCTCAAGTCCTTAAGGGATTCTGAATTTTCTGAAGAGAAATTATTCTTATTTATATAACAGCATTCACACAGCGCATAAAATTTGCCTTCCAAGTCAGCTAAATAAATAAATATAATTAACTGATAAACTGAAAAAGAAAGAGAGAAAAAATGAAGTATCCTGTCTAAACGAGGCTCATGACTTTTTATTAGAGCTCTTGGTTTCAAGTATCAAGTTCTCTTAATATTGATAATAAAAATAGTAATCAAATAATACGTATGAAAAGAGCATCATCATAAAAAAATGGCCTTTGAGGAACTATGGTGGTCCACGACCACCATACAAATTCTTGGACCTCAGTCTTCTCGTCATCTACACCAATTGAACTCAGATTCGTCCAAGTGACAATTTCCTCGCCGTCCTCGTCACCCCTTATTATCACCCGTAATTATTTCACGCGAGCGGAAATCGAATTTGACCCGTCCAAACCGTCATGACCCATGCGCAGAAATATTCGGTCGACTGCACCATTCCCGTTTTCAGTCCATGCACGTGCAGGCGAGCGCTCTTATTCCCCTTCACCCCCTCTCTCTTCTGCCCTCACGGAAGAGAAATTCATAGACAGAGATAGCGAGCGACAAGACAGAAAAAAGGAAAGGGGAACAAAAAGAAACGAATACGAATCAAAGAGAGAGGGAGAGAGAGAGAGAGAGAGAGAGGGGGGGAGTCGTTGGAGGGGGAACGACGCGGAAAGGGCGACATGAAGACACCGCGAGGAATGCGCACCTGGGAACTCTCTCTTCCACCTCTTTGCGGCGACGCCCGCGAAGGTGCCGCAGGACGAGGGGTCTGAGCGGCGGAGGATGAAGGACCTTTCAGACGCGGTCTGTCCCCTCTTCGACAAAATGGTAGGCGGGAACGTACAGCGCACACCGCGCGACCTGTTCGAGTCCGCAGGCGTCGGAAACGGGTGGCCGACTTGCGCCGTGTGTTGGAAGCGCGTCGTCATCCCTTCCCGAGTCCTCGTTGCTCGCCGAGCGAGAAACACGCCCTTCCGCGGTGCCGGGACGCCTCTTCGGGATCGACGACGTTGCGGATTGAGCCAGACGCTCGCGAGCGCCTGTCACGTGTGGGTTGCTACGTGGGTTGGGGTGCTCGTCTTTGTGTTGGACATCGCGATATCTGGCCATTGCTTACGTTACCGACGCGTCACGACTGCGATCATGATTCGGCATTCGGCTCAAGCTGCGCACAACCTTTTGCCTCTTAGAACCTGTGTTCTTTAACCTCATCGCGCCCGGGAGATGACTCAATATGGGGCTCTCTCTGTTTACTTGGGATCCGCTATCAAAGTTTGACCCAATATAGTTCTTTTCGGTACAACACATTAAGGGCTCTGAAGCACCTTAGTTACGGAATAACATCACCGTTATTGCACCATAAAGAAGCGTCTCAAAGTCTATAACGCGCCTAATGGAATGCACTCTGCGCGATCCCATAGTCCAAATTGGATTATTGGGAGAACACGTCACGCAGATTTTATCACACGATAGCTCGCTACCAAATTTCAATGGCTAAAGCATGACCTAATTCAGAATCTGAAGTTAAATCAGGCTGCCCTCTGATCGAGCCGTAACGATGTAAATTATCCTGCCAGTTGAAAAAATCCCATTACCCCGACCGCACACGCGTCACCTTGGCCATCCGACTTCAATATGATCATCAATCACCGATGATCGGGCTGTTAGATACGCGTCCAACTTCTTTCGTCGCGATCTCGTCTTGGTATCGATTGGACCCCTATATGATGCCTCATCCGCTACTATTCTGTCAGCTCGCGGTGATCCTCGCACATGTCCCATCGGTCCATATCTTCAGCGACATTACCTTCCCGCGCGCTCACTATCGCTACGAGATATCGCAGTTGGACGGTAATGCCGAGCGTTTCCCATTTCTATGCAGCTGGGTGTAGGAATAGGAGTTCAATGACTCAGAAGGGGAAGAGCTCGCTGGTGGGAAGGGGTAAGTGGGAGACGTCTTTCGCGGCGCTCCGCGGGATTGACTGCGGGGAAACGAGCTCCTCGTTGCGTGAACTCGCGCGTAAGTAGGAAAATGCGTCGCCCGCTGGAAAACACGATGGAAAGCACACGGTGGAGAGGCGGAGCTTTCACCGCCTCCACCTACGTGCCCACCTTTCGCGGGAGGTCTGTCGTCCAGCCGGGTTTCCCGGACCTTTTCCGCAACCGCCCTGCCTCTCTCTCTCTCTCTCTCTCTCTCCCTCCCACCCTCCCTCCCACTCTCTCTCTCTCTCTCTCTCTCTCTCTCTCTCTCTCCTTTTTCCACCCCCACTATCATCCACCTCCGGGAGCGGCCCCGACGATCTCCTTCATCGACTGTCCCTTACCAACGACGATGGTGAACCCGCACATCAGCCGGAGACTGATTTCGCAGTCTACTTGCTTCGAAAGGCACTTATTAATATGCAAAGACAGGTGACGGAAACATTCGATTAAACAGGACACATAATACTGCCCGATTTGAGCGGAGAGCGAGTGAAACGCTCGAAGGAGCGGGTTGATCGTCGAGGACAATCGACGGCGAGATAACCGGAGAATGAGATTAGGACACGTAACCAAGCTGTTGCTCGCCGTGGCGCGGCGATTACAGCACGATAAATCCAACGGGGATTATCAACGCGCAACGAACGACGCCGTAAAGAATGCTCGCGTATGGTTTTCGCTCAGTTTGTGAAACGCGCACGCCCGTATATCGCGAGTGCACGTTAATAGCTTCCAGCAACTGCGAACGCTACTTGAAGCGCGGTGTACGTAAGTCCCGCTGATTGAGTGCGCGCAGTCCTCGCGATATAAAGCTAGCTGGGAGCGTTTTATATGTCCTTTCACTTCCTCCGATACCTCCCCCCTCGCCTTCGCTCCTACTCAGCGTCCCCGGCGGATTAACTCGAGTTACCTGTTCTGTCCCGACCAAATGAGGGGATCGAGCATTCGCTAGCTGCCGTCTACGACGATTGGTTCTCGAGTCCCAAACTCGAGAATCCAATGGACGCTGGGAACGGCATGGCCCCTCGCCCACTTTCCCCTTCGATTGCGCGCCGCGTCATTTATTTAACTGGCAACGAGCCGAGGGACGAAGTGAGAGCGAGCGGACTCCATAGAGCCGCGCGAGAGGACTCTTCCGCCGGCGTCGGGCAGCCGCTACCATCTTGCCGGGGCGAGCTGGTCGCTCTTTCAGCCCCTCGAGAGTGCATCCCGCCTGCGCCCTTTCCCGCAGGACCTCGCACTCTTTCCCACCCTCTCCGCGACCCCTTGCGGATCCATACGCTCGCGACTGCGGAGCGCGACGTCCACGGAGAGAGAGCTCCACCTTCGCCGCCACTTTCGCCGCCGTCGCTGCCGCCTCCTCCATTTCCGTCTTCGCCACCTCCACTTCCGCCGGCTCTACCCACCTCCCCCCGCCTGGGCTCGCCGGGCTCGCTCCCGTATCTTGACGCGCCATTTTGCCTGACCCTTTTTCCTCGCGACGCCACCTTCGCGGTGACCTCTCGCCACCCCCCGGCGCCGTGACCTCTCGACGTCCTCGGCCAGCCGGGCTTTAATCAGAGGCTTCCTCGCAGCGGCGCGGAGATAAGGAGCGGAAATTAAACGCTTGATATTTACAGGACTCGCCCGCCCTCCGGCTCTCTCGCCGCTCCGCTCCGGCGCGCTGCAGTGTATTTGTAAGAGTTGGTCCCTCGAGCTCGCTCTCGTTGGAACGCGGCTCGGCTTCGTTTCCGGCTGGAGCCTCGGCTTGGAAAAATTAGCTCGTCCCGGTGTCCGTCTTGATAATCTCCGACTCGTCGTAGTTCGCGATTCTAAAGGACGCTCCAGGCTGTCGCTCGCCGAATTGTCTGCTCAAATTGCATTTTCAGCATTTTCGAACTCGCTCTTAATTCAATCGTGCATTCGCCGCACGAAAAAAGCTAGTGTCCTCTTGTGCATCGAGGTCTCAATCGAGATTTATCAATATCCGCAATTTTATTACTTATCACGGATGGTACATCTGACATCTCCCGTCTCTGATTTAAGATATTCATATTCATATTTCTTCTGAGAATATCCGCGTGGATTAAAAGATAAAGAAACACGAGAATAATCGGAGGGATATTTAATGCGTGATGTGCTCGTTTTCATTTCATGTTGGGAGAAAAGAATGTTTTCGCCTCTCGTGATATTTTTTGTAATCTCCTTCAGAGCTCTTCATGGTCTAGACGGGGAGAACGTTAAACTGCATAGCCCGTTTGACCAAACAACAGTCGAAGAGCGATGCGCTAAAATATTCTCGCACGTACCTGCCGAGAAGCCTCTCTACCAGCGGCGCAGGAGTACACGGAGAGATGGCCGTTTGCTTGTCCGGGGAGAAAATAAGTGGAGGCGACGCAGCACACACAGTTGTACATTCCATGATCGTTTTTATTTCGATTACAGAACAGCGATCGGAGAACTTACTTCTCTTCTTGATCCGTTTAGTGTATTTACAGTAGCTCGCAAGGTGCATCGCGCGCGCGCGAGAGAGAGAGAGAGAGAGAGAGAGAGAGAGAGAGAGAGAGAGAGACTGATTTTGCGATGATCTAAAAGTTTCTCGGTAATTATACGGCCGACGCGCCGAAAGCCGATCGTTGAGGAACGCAACGCTCGACGGGAAAAGTTCGTTACGCAATCGTGAAAGTGCGACGTAAATTATTCGAGACGTAAAACAAGAGCCACGATCGTGGGCGATCGGCTTTCTCTCTCGCGTCGTCCTTACGCATAATCTTAAGATCCTGTAATCTCGTCTGTGAAACGAGGATACTGTAGAAGAGCGTGCGGCGCGGTCGACCGACAACAACGACGACGACGACGACGACGAAGATACACGTCGGTGGGAAATCGAAATCGCCTACGTTTCGCAGTATTGACACGTCTTTAACAAGCGATACCTTCATTAAGTAGCCGAACGTCGACAGTGAATACAGACAGACGTACACGTGTAAGATTTACGGTACAACGTATGAACAATCATTTGATGCGCGAACGGAATTTCATAAACGACCTAACGAGTACAGCCGCGAAGTCCGTTAGAGACCGTCGTCGCGAAAATCATCGTTAAGGCACACACAGAGAGACGAATTAATTCATCACCCAACAATCAATCGTCGAAATGTAAGATTCACCGGGAAATTCCGAGACGGAAATCAGAGACCGAAGAAACTCACCGAGTTCCGGTAAGCCGCGAGTAATCCGCGAGTAAGAGTCGAATCTCGACGACAACTCAATCTCGCAAACGAGCGCGATCGCTGCGGTATCGATACGTAAGAGAAATTACTGTGGGGCAAAATCGTGCGGAATCGCTCGATCAGGCTTCGACAATAAACGCGAAACGAGGGCGCTTCACGCGCACTTTCCGAAAAGAGGACGACCGAAAAGAGGGTGGCGGAATAATACTAAATATGGCGGAGGTGGTCGTCGTCGATGCGCAAGACTGCGACAAAGTGATGCTGGGCTGGCGACGTGGTGCTTATTACGTGGCGATCTTTACGTGTGTGTGTGTGTGTGTGTGTGTGTGTGTGTGTGTGTGTGTGTGTGTGTATGTGTGCGTGGACTAAGGGAGTTAATTTACTAATATCTAAGATGCATTAAACGTATACGTTAATCTTAAGGGAGTTAATTTACGTGAACGCAGACAAATATACAAGTATTTACACGGGCGACCGCGGGAGGGCTGCGGGGGCTTGGGCGGTGGCGATGAGGGGGTGGCTTGCCGACGACCGCTCGCTGCCACGGCCGATCGTCCCACGATTCTTCTCCGACGTCGAGTCGGCTCACATGTAGATACGTCGCAGATCGGACGGTGACGTTATCATGTTGCATTGCGGACAGAGCTTCTTCGCACCCTGCAACACCGACAAGAGACGTCGTTTCTTGGCAGCTTTTGCGGCCGGTGACGTCGTCGGACGTCCAGACTGGATGCGGGACGACAATCGAGAAAACAGCGAGGGATAAGGGATGATTTCGATCGGGGACGAAGGCGAAATTCGATAATATGTGCGCTTGTAATTTGCGAAACAGACTCGCCGATCGGCGATCGGCGAATTAGCGACGTGCGGTTAGAAGAGCAATCTTTGAACTGGAATTCTCAATCACGAATGACCGACGAATAGCAACGTTCCGGTGTGTCAATTGCTAATAAGACTGCCTGATTCCTTTTGCTCTTCATCATGTGCGATGTTGAAATTAGATTTTCAATCGTAAGTTTGGAAAATCTGAGCGCCGTTATCGTAAGCTTGTAAGCGTGAGAAGGTGAAAAAATAGACTCACCAGAGTGTGCAACCAGCATTGCTCGCAGTGTACGTGCCAGCAGCAGACCGAAGTGACTGGCTTCTTGTACTGTTCCTGAAAAGAAGAAACCAGCACGTCCGGTGAAACAGTCGATGGGCGCGTGTTCGGGCACATCCCGTCCAGTGTCGGGCAAAATGTACCAAGTCGATCGGAAGTTCCGGTTCTCGCGGACAACGCGAAGACGCAACAAGTGCGGAGGTCGATAACGCTCACAACGACAAGATGGGTGTCGATATGAACCTGGCGCTTGACTCGAACAAAAAAGCGAACATTGCCGCTGTCTATCCGCACCTCTTTCCGAATCGTTTGCACCTCGAAAGCCGCGGATGAACTTCATTTTCAAAATCCGCCTCTGCGATTCTTACAGCAAAGTGACGGCGGCACTCGACCTTTGTATTTCGTTTCTCGAAATGCGTATTTCGAAATAAATTTCAGGAAACGACAAAGTTGCACTCCTTTGGCGAATTTCGCACATAATTGCTGGTTTCGGGCCCTTTGAGCTACGAACAATCAGAGGAGAGAGGTGCAGGTGATGCTTTTTCGCACCGGACTTGGAACATCTCCCACTCGTTTGTTTGTTATCTCCCAGGTCGCAGGTACCTTATTTTGACAAACAATACGAAAGCCGGTACAAAGGAGTAGCAACAAGTACAAGCAATGCTCGAAGTCTCTGCTTTGCTTTTGAGTTGGTCGCCAGGTTTAGGCTTAGGTTAGATTCAACAGTCTCGCGGTCGTGTAACTTCTTCGTCAGAGGAAACGCGAGAAAACGCGAGCAGCTTCTTCTCGTGAACTCTCGACGACCTCGGCAATCGTGTGACTTGTCGAACAACAGAAACACGAGGCGTTTCACGTCTATCCGCTCCGTTAGGTTAGAAGGAAAAGTTACACGATCCTCGTCCAAGAGTCCGGTCGAGACGTCTGAACGGCCGCTCTCCCGGCGGGTTTCATAAGACGAATTCAAGCCGCCATTACGTCAGCGACATTCCTCCCAGGATCGACGCTTACGTCCACTGCCTGTATCCTGGCCGGTAACGAACGCGGTTCAATACACTCGAGGAGTTTTACTGCCGCGGTCGCGAGCGCGCGCTGCTTCTCACGATGAAGTCCGCGAAGTCGGATGGACGCGATATCGCGGCGGTTGTCAGACGAGCGCGAAACGCACCTTCGCACCTTTACTTCACGCACGGTCGACGTGTTACAACGACGATAATTTATTCGGCGACCCGAATGTCTCGGGCAACGGATCTCGCGCGACCGGATTTTGCGTCGTCGGGTTTCACGTCGCGTTGCGATTATTCGCAAGTCATGCGAGCGCATTCGTTGTCTCTTAAGCGTGTTTCTTTTTTTTTCTCGGCTACGGATAAAACACGCCGAGGGACAATATAATGTAACGTCACAAGCGTCACGTAATGATGCGCGACAAACGCGCGGGCGTTTTACCGCCCGTTATTTTTTCCCCGCTTTCTGGAAATCGCCGAGTTGACTATAACGATGATCTGATTACGGTGACTCGATTACGGACACGCGGCGCATTAGCGTTCGAAAGTTAATCGATCCGGTTCGGTCACGCTCGGCCAATAAAGCGCGTTTTTTTCCCGAGTCCTTTCGAAATCTAATTTTCATTATTGCGGTCGTTTTATTTATTTTACGCTGGGTATTATAAAATTTGCCTCATTCGCCCGTATAAACACAATGCATTATCCCATAAAATTCCGGCTAACGAAGCAACGCTTTTTAATTCCACCGCGTTCCACGCATCGCTTAAAAAATAAAGCCGGAAATGCGTGTATAACTCGCGACGACAAGGACCGGCGACATTGTTTTAATCTGACGGGCCTTGGCGGTTGAAAATCGCCCCGCGACGCTTTCCATCTGTCTCGAATTGTGTGCACGCATCATCCCCTTGGCCTCTCGTTGTCGAGCGCGTTTCTAACATGCTTCCGCTTTTACGCCATCTATTTATAAAAATCCGCGCAAGAACACGCTGCTCTCCAGCGCCTCCTTCCCCATCCCCGAGGATCACAGACGCGTGTCGCCACTTTGCTAGTTTCTAACAAGAATGATGTCTAGACAGAGATCGAATACGAACCTTGGTGGACGCAGATCCACGCGGATCAATTCGTGTATACGAGTTTGATGAGCAAAGCCAGCCTATACAATTCTCATTCGGCCGCGGATAAACAAGCAGGTGCAGTCGTCAGTTAATCGCGTGTCTCACATCGCGCGGCATTAGCTCGCGCGACGTCGAGACTCACGAGGTGTGAACATCCCCGCTGCGAGACTGACTCACCATGCAAATGAGACACTTGAAGGGCTGGCCGCGCATCTCGGCCTCGAGCTCGCGAATGCGACCCCGCAGAGCCTCCACGACCGGCGTATCGCCGTCTCTCCTGGGCGAGCCGGAGGCACCCTCGTCGGGGTCGTTCTGCTGGCCGACGGGGGTCGCGGCGCCCGGCTCCGGCTTCACCTCGACCAGGCCCTGCGCGCTCAGCTGCTCCGGCGTCAGCTGCTGAGGGGTGTGCGGCGCGTTCGGCGAGATGACGGCCTCGCGAAGGGCGTCCCGTTCCTTCTGCTCCCGCAGCGTGCCGTCGATCCGCGGCGCCACCACGTCCGCCTCGGAATACTGCGCCGGGCCGAACTCGGCGGCGTCGTCGCCGTCGACCACCAGGTCCACGTCTTCGTCTTCTTGGTTGCCGGGACCACCCCCGGGACCGGAGCGATTGCTCGAGGAGGTGGCGAGGCCCGCGGCTGCGAAGCAGAAGAGACCGGCCGTTTTTCAACGCGACTGATAATGGCCGACCTGAGCGTTCGAATTTTTCTCTCCAACGTGCGGCAGCATCATGTTTCCCCGCTTTTACTCCGATTTACGTCGATTTACGCCGATAAATGAGGGTGAAAGGTTAATATCGGCAGTATTTGTTAACAGTCGTTAAATTTTGGCTCTCAAGGGTCGGCTCGATGGGGTGAACGATATTTCAAGGACCGAAAAATTTGTCCGCGCGTGTCGTTTTTCCGTGAAATATCGTTACGCCGCCGCGAATTCAATTGTCGCGCCAAATGTCCCGTGATGGCTCTTATCGGCTTAATTTTGCACGCTTTTATTTTTTTCATTTGATTAATATATACCAGCGCGTTTAAAAATAATTTATGATGGGGTGGGGATGGGCGGAGAGGGAAGGGGAGGATTTAATCACCGCAGGGACAGTTTGAATACGCGATACGCGTCGATACGCGATTTACGATTAAACTGCGACGAGTGCGGTTTCTGCATCGTGAGTTCGCATCTGTTCGAGAGTTCGAGTGATACGCAAAAATCACAACGTTCCTTGACGTTTCCCGCGGAAATATTTAAAACGAGGAAGAGCCAAACGAAATCCGAGATTTACGAGCGGCACAGATTCAATTGGTCTGGATATCTTCGCGCGAAAAACGCAAACCAAACGGACTCACATAATTACGAATCTAAATCACACAAAATTCGCAATTACCCGGGCCGGCGTGCGCGTTCATTTTATGCTCCCGCGACGCAAACATATATATTTAACGCGTATTGATCTAACATTTTTACATAAATAAAATTACACCGGCGCGCAATATCGCACGAATTCATCACAAATATTTGCCTGGTGCCGCGTGCATCATTATAAATTCGCCCGTGTAATTTATTCCGGCGGAATGCAGCGCCACTCACCGGAGAAGCCACCGACGAGCATAGACGTGGCGCGTACTCTCCTCTGGCCGGCCCACTCGTACTCGTCGAAGGTCTCGGCGTCGCCCTCGACGTCGACCTCTTCTTCGTCAAGAGTCGCGTTCTGCCCGGCCGGGTTCCCGTTGTTCTGCTTGTTCAGACAACGGTCGACGTGCTGATTCAGTTCCTCCGGAGTACCCGACAGCCTCTCGCTGCACACCGGACAGGACGTCTCGTCCGCTTTTCTCTTCCGGTTCTTCACGCGTATTCTGGCCTGCACAGAGGAGAAACGCGGCACGACGCGCGCGTCGTTACTGACTTGTCGCAGAAGACACAGTGACGGTAGGGATGGGCTTGGTCAAAAAAAAAAGCATCGTCTTCGATTTAATCGATTTTATCAAAAATATCGTTTTCGCATAATTGATATTTTCTTAAAAATATCGATAATAATCGACGTTTTCCTAGTTTATTTTAAATCAATGTGAAGAGTTATATGTTGCAACAATAAATTAATATATTATCAAAACTTTAAAGACTCTTTTACAATGGCCGCAAGCATAAGCTATATAATATATAAGAATAAGGCTATAATCAAAGTAACAAGGCTACAAGAAATAAACCAATTAAAGTCGGTTGTTCTTACAATAGTCGACTGTTGGTTTATTTTTTTTACTGTTTACTTTAAATAATAAAGCTGTTACAGCTTTATTATTTTTACAGCTATTGTAGACGGGCCCTAATAGTAGTAAACAAATTCTCTAGTGATAAAAATTTAGTAACAAATCTAGTGGATATAATCGAAGAAAAAAAAATCGATCTAGGGAATAATCGGCCCCAAAACGGTCTGATCTAATCGATTTTTCAAGAAAATAAGAATCGATGCTTGTTTCATCGACCGATATTTGCCCATCGCTACAGTGACGTATCGTGATACATAAAATATTATCATATTATGATACGTAAAATATTATAATATGTAAAAACATGATATGTGATACAATGTAACACGATAATAACATGCTGTAACACAACGCAGCATGCATGATAACGCTGTAGAACGTAATATGGAAGTAAAATAATTACTACGTTTCTCGTATTTCATCGGCGCGGTCGCGACTTGGACTCTAGAAAACTATCTTCAGCAGTTGCGACGAGGAAATGACTTTTGCCTCGTTTCCGGAATAGAGAGGGAGAACTCTTCAACTTCGAAGCGTTCAATCCGGCGAAAGTCACAATCTTTAGACTATCGCGCAACCAACGACGCTCGACCAGCGAGCAACGAGAAAAACTAGCGTTTTTACAAGGACGGATCACGTGAATGATGAACGATCAAGACGCAAGTGAAGGAATACGTTACTTGTCTATTGGCCTTGATCCTTTTGTACGTCTCCCATCTGCCCTGAGGGGTACCGTCCGCCGCCGATGGGGCGTGTAGCATCGATCCATGGGGATGATCTTGCGGGTGCGTCGGCGGCAAGGTCGACCTCGAAGGTCGAGGCCTCGAGGTCGCGGAAGAGACCTTATAGAGCCGATCGAGCTCTTGGGCGAAATGTTGCTCCAATTCTTGCGGTCTCACTGTCACGCCGCATACCGGGCAGCAAGACGGGTCCGAGGGAAACTTTTTCTTGCCTGAAACACAAAAGATGCGCGCACAAATTACGATCGAATTCGGCTCGCAAAGATGGCGGTCGACGAAGTCGCCGGAGAAATCGGCGAGACTCCCGACTCTTCGTTACATTAAAAACAGGTGCGACTGCAACGACAAGCGAAAATAATGGGATAATTGGCCACAACAATGGGCGCGGCAATTCTTTCTTATTTATCAGTCCGATAAAATCAATAAAATTGCATCGGATTGCACGGAGACCTGAGATGCTCCAGATGAATCGCGATATTTGTTGCAAACTTTCTCGAGGCAACGATGAGATTGCAACATTTCGTATGCACGTATCAACGAGGAGAACGAGAACCGTGAAACATCGCTTGACCCGCGAAAGAAGAGGAAAGACCCCGGGAAAAGAGAGTCTTCTCTCATTCGGCAATCAAACGCGCTTAAAAGATGTCTTTTGACGTTCCCGGCAGCGAGGATTCAGCCGGCGCGCGCGCCCGTGGAGTGGAATCACCGCGGGCCACTGCTGCCAGGCATCGACTAACGCGATTTAAAAAGTATTCAACTCGGCTCGTAATTACTTTCCACGACGAGTCGCGTCCGCGTTGTCGACGTCGTTGTCGTCGTCGAGACGCGAGCATCGCATTAAGCCCAGAAACGAGCCGCGAAACGAAAACCGCCGTCGTAGGTCAACGCGGGCCCCGGCTCGTTTACCCGCAATTTATTGCCCCGTAAAACGTCGAGTAAAAGAAAGAAAAGAGGGAAAAAAAGGTCACGGCAGGGCGGCGGGTGGGGGGAGGGGGGAAGGAGAAAAGCGCGGCGCAAACGGCCGCGTGCCCGTGGTAATCCAGCGGGATACTTTTGTCGTGCCTCTCTTGTGCGGCCCGACGCACTCTCCGACGGGAATGCATAATTAATCGCGAAAACTTGTCGCCGCGCTGCCGCCGGAAAGATCGCCGCGTGCGTGCGCCGGGCTCTCGACGGTAAATGCATAAACTTATAGGAAAAGTTCGCGCGCCGGATTCCACGTCGCTTGATTTTAATTGCGCGTTAATCGGCCGTATCTCAAGGCCGGGCTTTATAACGCGCGCGCGCGCGACGGCGGCTGGGAAAGCTCGCGACAAGGCGATTAATATTTATTAATTCGACGAGAGCGCGGGGCAGAAGCGAGCGCGATTCTTCACCCGGATGCGCCGGTTGTATCGCTCTTTTTATTTCGAAGTCTCGCGGTTTATCTCAGCACGCGCGCGAGCGCGAGCAAGGACTCTCGCGCGGCGGCGCGTGTTTAAATCGTCGGATCTAAATTGAAATCTAAACGACACGGCGCTCCTACGAATAACATTGCAAGCGCGGCTCTAATTTATCGACTGGGAATAACGCGCGGGATTTATTTAGAAGCGATTTATAAACCGAACGCAGCGCGGGTATGCATCATCCATCGGAATTCGCACCGGGGAGAACGAGTTGAAGTCCTGTTTGCTGGAGGTCGCGCCTGGACTTTGGTCTAATCGGGGAATTTCACGCGAGTTGTATCCGTCGACATCCTTCACGCGACAAGTCGCGACGACAAGTGGCGGCGGTTGGCGAGGCAACGTCGCCCAACGGCTATTCCTTTCTTCTTCTTGCCTCTGCGCGCGTGTAATTTTTAAACGAACAATTACGTGCTTAAAAAAGGCGTCGCTGATGTTCGATCGAATCGATTTCATCATACATGGAAGATGTAAAAAGCTCTTGAGACATTGTAAAGACTTGACGTTTCTCGCTTTTAAAGACTCTGTACTCTTCAACGTGCAATGTTTAAGGGGGAATTATACATGCGGAGTGGGCCGTTTTCAAGGCTATCTTTACGAATTTTTTTTTAAAGAAACGGTAGGATCAATGGACTTAAAATTTTCACAGTGTATTCATGAATGTTCAAAGTGTAAAATAAATTTGTTACTATCTATATGGAAAGTATAACATAAAACTTTAAGCGCGTTTTTCTGAAAACATCGTTTTCTTAAGCTGTCGACACGATTACGTAAAAACTACCGAACTGAATAACTTGAAATTTTTACACAATATACAGTAGACATGTCGTTTTCGCGCCCTTACCTCGAACACATAGTTATATTTTATTTTATTCATTTTTTTAAACATGATGACAAGTCGAGAAAAGTTTCACTTTCGATTCTTTTTTTTATACAAGTCAAGTTTAAAATAATAACTGTATAAAAAAAAGTATCGAAAGTGAAACTTTTCTCGACTTGTCATTTTAGTATATAATATCTATAATGGTTTTAGTATATAATATCTATAATATCTATAATTGCATATTTAAAAAATTTTTCTCATTCTTTGATTTCAGAATAGTGAGAGGTCCGAAATTATATCGACAAGAAACAGAGCTCGCAAACGGATAATTTTACATTTTTATCTATAATTCTAAATTGGATCGGTTTTTGTGATCCAACAAAATTTATTTTATATCTTGAATATTAATGAATACACTGTAAAAATTTCAAGTCTATTGATCTTACCGTTTCTGTTACAAAAATTCATAAAAATAGCTTTGAAAACGGTCGTCTCCCGCATGTAATTCCTCTCTTAACCACACAATTGCAATTATCATTTACCCTCTAGCGCCGGGGTAATTAATGTCAGCCAAGCTCGCTTCACGTTCTATCTCAAAAGCGCCATCGCTGTAAACAGATCCTCACTCTCTTGCCAGAGTCCCGTACGCGCGGTGTACGCACACGTACGTAGGTGCGCTTTGCATAATTAGATGCTTCGAGTTTCCTCAATCGGTCTTAATCGGCCGTAAGCTGCCGGCGCTTGGCAATAAAATAACGCAAAGTCGACGACGCGTGAACGCGAACTGCGCGCGCGCGCACGCGCGGTTCGGGATTCCTGAATGATAATCGCGCGATATCCGCCTCGCCGAGCGAAGCTCGCGACAACATCTCGGTAAACGGAAGTCGGCGAAATTAACGTCGCGACGACGCGATGGAAAAAGACGACTTGAAGGAAAGGTGGAATGACAGGAGATTCATCAGCCACGTCGCGCTTTCCACAGCGGCGTATAATTCCGGATGATGTCCTCGTGCGACCGAGTCCACCTCGCTCTCAATTGTTAAATGGTCGTAAATATTACACGAGGGTGCTCCGGGCAGCTTTCCGGGGCCATGTGTCCTCCACAGATCGTGTGTCCTCTGTCGAGTTTGCGAAAGATCACATCTCGTTGAAGGATTTAACCTCGTCTTCAACATTTCAGACACGTGCCTTTTATTTTCAGTACGATTATTTAAGGATTGCGCGGACTGAACATTCTGCACGTATGCCGATATAGAGTTACATTTAATTTATGCATGAAACGAATCCTGTAGACACTCGTCGAAATGTAACTAATCAATGATACCGGTAAAACCGTACGCTGTCAGATTAATGTTCGAACTTGTGAATAAGCAAACGGTCATGTTCCCTTTTTCGCCGGTGTAAAGATTTATACGCTCCGCGGTGGCATCCGCGAAATCACGTTTCTCGACGAGAAAAGTGTTTAGACGAGCGGAGCGCGTACATCCGGACTCGAATAGCCGGTGAATCGTGTCGCTGTTGCAAAATTAGTTTCATCACTCGTACCACGCGTGATAACGTCGGTCGGTGCGATTCGGTGTATAATAAATCGCCCTTCGTCTGCCGAAAGCGGCCACGAATAGATCTCGATATCGATCGACGAGCGATATCGCGGAAATTTTGTTAGGCGGGCATGTCTACTTAGACGACGATATAATGTCGGAGCGCGGCGATAAATCGGATCAATACATTTAAAAATGCGTCTTTCTTCCGGTGACGAGCGCGCGGCCGGGAAGCTCTCGAAAGCTTAAATCAACGCGTCGCCGCGCCATCGGCGCTTTTTTGCTTATTAATGAGATTATTCGATCGCGTCGCGTCGCGTCGGCCGTCCGATTAGACGGCTCGCGCTTTAAGCGATAACTCGCCGACTGTGAAAGCCACCAAGTTGACGAGCGATTTAATCAGAGTCGCTTGTACCGTCGCTAATTGGCGAATTAGCTGCAAGTAAAACATTTGCCGCGGGTTGGAGAGACACGCGAAGAGAATCCTACAACGAGGTTTCATCTCAGAGTACGAAAATTTATCAGCTTGTGGGATTATTAGGAATATTATGTTAAGATATTTTCATCACATTATTTTCTATGATTCGGATCGATTTTAGTCGATTAATTAGTAGTTAGATAGAATAAATTGTCTATTTTTCTCCTTAATGTAACAGAATTATAGAATTTTCTCTAATTCTGCGATTGAGAGAAAAAAATCTTATGTTTTATTCTTAGCGAGAATATGAGGAGACGGATAGAATTGAAACAAGAGAATAATTATAAATGTGCTTCTCTTTAATGTTACATAGTTTCCTAAACTTTTCTCACCATTGCGGAGCGATCCTCGCATCCGCAATCCCATATTATCTTAGTACACGTAACTTGGTAACTTAAACTTTTTTTATCACGTCTCGCTGTCTTCGCAATCCGTAAGCGAATGCCGCAGAGATCTTACGAAAAATACGCAATATAACTCGGCGAGTAAAAATTCATGAATCGGAAAAAATATTACTTCCCGACACGAGTTCCATAGAGCGTACGAAAATAAACGCTCCGCGGAGTGGTTGCACCTGCTGCTATTTTCCGACGATAACGTTTGGTGATGTCTTCTCGAAAAATAAAGAGAACTCGCGCTGGGCCGAATTTCCGTAAGCGAGTCAAAATTCCGAATCGCGCGATGAATCTACAAAACCTCGATGCGACAAACGAAGACCTCTGAGATATCAAGAAAGTGTGTTTAAAGCATTAAAGAGGATGAAGAGGACGAAATCACACATGAAGCTAAAGTGTGTTCCTCGCAAAGTATGATAACGCACTTTTACAGTAGGACGCTTTATCGCTCGCAACATATTGTTCGAATTTTTAATTTTGTTCCCTTTTTCTCGTTTAAACTCGACCTGAGCGATCGGCTCGTTTGTTTTGACAAAAGACCCGGCGACGCTCGCGAGTCACGAGGATTTGATCGTGACAAATGTTTCACGTCGACAGCGCGAGGACACCCTCGCCCTCACAAATCTTGACCCTCAAGAGCCGTCAAGACTAGTAAAAATAGACGAGGCAACTCTCGCGGCGCTGTTGCGGTTTCCGGAAAGAGAATCGTTGCGGTTTATTTGCGCATTTCGAAGAGAGGCGCGAGTATCCGTAGATTCGAAGAAGATTCTCATTTACTATCTCGATAAGCGCTCTCTCTCTCTCTCTCTCTCTATCTCTGCTGATGCCGTCTACTTCGTACGATAATAATGATAAAACAGACAGCAAAACTCGGCGCACTGACAGGAAATGGTTTAACGGCAAGTAACTCGATGGATTTTGTTCTCCCGAGCAAACGCTCACAGATGTAATCTGTGATTCATATTCTATTAAAATATTCACACGTTTACAATTGAAAAGAATTTTCATAGAAATTTCCACGGAGTCACTTATAATACTTCACCGTTGAAGTCGTAAATTCAAACGTATCGACGCGCCATCGATCATTTTATTACGGGACATTTCTTTATTTATTCTTATACAATATTCGCTATATTGACGGTTCTCGTTGAATGTTTGCATCGGTGGATTCTTCCAAATCGACGCCCGTAATGAGAAACGTACTTATTAGACAATGATAATTTTTCTCATTCACAGCAAATTAACAATTGATCTCTCTCTCTCTCTCTCTCTCCCTCTCTCGTTACATTTTCTAGGATTAAAATATCGACGACAAATACCATCGGATGCGCGGCGACGATGACTTTTAAATTGCTACTCGTACGGTGGAATATTTACCGATTGCGACGGCGGTAAGCAGGGTCGGAAATGATATAATTTGTTTCCGGGCTGCAAATGCGCACGAAACGTTTGCAGTACAAACACGGACGCTATTTGACGAGCCGACTGGATGCATTACAGTGTTTTAATATTTTACGTTTTAATAAAATGCTTTAATATTAAAGCTTATCCGCGTATGCAGCATAATGGGAATTTCATTGAAAATTAGGTATTTCGTTAATTGGATGATTCCGCCGTGATTTCCTCTGGCGAACGCGGACATTATTCGATACATAGTGTCTATAACTGTGTTTGTAATTTTCGCGCTGTGTCCGCATTGTAGCCTCATTATGGCACTTTTATGGCACGCGGATAAATAAAGGCGCGAACGCGATGCAGTCTGGGCATTTTAGAAACGGACGGAAAAAAGAGCCGCGAGATGACGCTGCTTCGAGAGCGACGCCGCTAATGACGCGAAATTATGAAAAGAGAGTCAGACGTATTTTTCGCGTCTCTCGGACGTGGGAATTAAGTCGTTTCGAGGCGACTGTTCGACAACCGTAGAAAGTACCGTCGCGCGAAAGTTCGATGCCGCAAAAACTGAAACGTCGCAACGCTCGTGATGCGAAGAAACGCGTCAGTATATCAGCTTTTTAATCTCGACGTATCGGAACATCGCGGAATAATGCGAACGTGAGCGAGGTGATTTCTCATTAACGCCGGCTACCAGCGCGATGTGAATAACAGATAGAGCGAGAAATTAAGAACGAGAGGAGATAAGCCGGGCAATACGAATTTTACGACCGTGCCGGCGCGAAAAAACTCCGGGACGGTTAACTGCTGCGCGAACCGGAAAGACACGAAGACGCACGCTCTGTCGTCTCGAGTCCGAAGACATTGTCTCCGTTTCTTTATCCGTCTTTGTCCGTCCCGCGTGTCGTGCTTACGCAAACAACGCGTGACCGGAAGAGGGTAACGAACACGAGCGTAAGTTTTTTTACGAGTTTCCGCCGGATCGCAGATCCCTCTCGATCTCGTCTTCGCTTCTCACACCTTCCGGCATCGCGCATTCCATTATCCTCTTTAGCCGCCCTAATTTCAGATTCCCCAATGTATCTTTTACATCTAGCGTATTATTTTAATACAATTTACGGGTCGCGTGAAAATGAACGTCCAAGAGAAGAAAGAGGAGGCGCCGAAAAGCGCGCGGCCGCGCGGAAGTTTCTTTCTTCGGACAGACGGAAGAGAGACATCGTCGTAATCGCGCGAAGGAGCACAATGGTTACCTCAAATCCCCGTCCTTCGGTTTACCTTGAAAAATCAGACGCAAAGATAATCGTCTCTTCAAACTCGCCTCGCGAAGATGATATTAAACTTGTCGCTCCACGTTACATAATATCCCATTTAAAGAAATACATCGCGTTACCCCGGATTCAATTAAACGCCCGAACGTACAACGAGATAGCGGCGCGCGCCGCTGAGCAAATGGAAAAAAAAAGAGAGAGAGAGAGAGAGAGAGATATTTCGGATCAGCTGCGAGCGCGGGGTCTTATCTTTAAACGGCTCGATTGGCCGTTCAAAAACAGTGTAACATCTTTATTTACCCCGAGAGCGCCTTTCAGCCCGGCGCGCGCGCACGGGGTGCTTTAATATCGCGCGACACAGCTTCCTCTCACCCCCGCCATCATCGCGCCCCGTGCACACGGTAGCGTCTTTTTATTTCGGCGTCCCGGGTAGAGAGGTGGCGAGCGCCTCTTTTAATTAAAGATACGCGACCGCTCTATCTCGACACCGCTCTAAAGGGGACTAAGTGTAAATGATAGCGCAGTTATGGTCACGGCTCCGAGGAGAGATAGCCTCGCGAGGAGTCCGGATAGCGTCGCTGGAGAAGGCATTGTCCTTTAATCGAAAGAAAGGACCCGTATCGCGAACGACGAGAGAGGGAGAGAGAGTTGGGACCGAGCGGAATTCCGGCATCGAAGACCGACGAACGAGCGCGAGGAATTCGCGTCGTGCTGTCGACTCATTGTGTTACCAAGCGAGTCATCTTCTGGCTGATCGAGATGATGAAATCTAACGAGACGCGCAAAGTAGCGGTGTCCTTGTAAATCTCCTGCTCTTTTTTCCTCTCCCACGCGGACGTATTTGTTAAACCGCAAAGTCGCAACGAGAGACGTGAGAGAGACATTAGCGCGGGCGTGAACGTTCTTTCCAGTTCCCGGCGAAAAACTCGCGTCCGCGGAGTAAAGCGGGAATCATTTCCGCGCCTTACGTCGTACGTCGCTCTCCCGTGACTTTCGCGGCTCGCAGAAGTGAAAACACATCGCGGAAACGAAGTGCGCGCGATAAGACACACGGCTCGCGGAGGCGGCGCGGCGGCGAGAATGGAAGCAGCGTTGTGAGGAGAATGAACGAGATGAAGATAGGAGAGGAGCGCGGGTTCAGCCAGCTGCCGGCGTCTCTTTCTTTTCTCCGCCATGGGATTGGGGGGTGGGGGGATTCGCTCTTTTTATTCGCAACCCCCGCGAGCCACTGCGCGAGAAGACGGCGTCGCTTCCGTTAATTATGTCAGCGGGCCGAGGTCCTTAAACGCGAATCACCCCCTTCAGCGTTCTTACGGCCGTTGACGATAACGATGATAAGGTCGCGACGAGTTGCCGGAGAGCCCGATGTCGTTTGCGCTTTTGCGGCTTTTCGGCGGAAGAGTGTCGGGTATTCTCGGTGATCGACGACTGAGTCATCCACGACTTGCCATTTCGGAGATCAATTCTCCTCTCGGTAACGGGATTATCTCTTGCGATATATGTCTCAGCTTACATCATGGACTCTCGTCCTTTTACGGTCAATGTTACCAACGACACGGTCCGATTTAGCACCAAATTGATTCTTCCCGTCAATTTTTTGTACAATTTGAAGTAAGAAATCTTATTATTTACATTTCCCTTGCAGCGCACAAGACGAGCATTGCCAAAGTTCTCGACTCGAATTTGAGGGATGGTAATTTTCCGGCAATTTTCTCAAATATATTTGCTAATTCGACGATGCGAAACGCCGTGTGAATTGAAACGACCGAATCAGATTAACCGTTTGCACGAGCAACCAACAACGTCGGCAGCTGACGGGAAATAAAATAAATTATTTCATCGTATCACATTATCATAAATTATTATAATTGCGTCTGTAATGGCTCATATAATTGTGGATAAGAATAGAAGCAATAGCAAGTGGGAGTGAAGGGAAAAGCCGACTCGAGCGATTTAATATTCTCGGCTCTCGCTAATCCCATTTCATGAAGATCCGCTATTGCCAATCAATCAGATTAAACATCGATCACTTTGACTGCCGGAGAAATAGAACAATCAAGTATACTTTTGTAGATCGAATTCTATTCGAAGGCGCGGTATTCGATTATGCGCGGCGGATAATGTGCCTGCAACGTACTAATTAGATACGTAAGACGAATCCTGAGAAATCATCGGTTACGCGTTTAGTTATTTCGGGACGAAACGATGAATCGGCGATATTTTGTGTCCGCGATTCTATGAATCTGCCAAGATATGTAGACTTTTCGGTAAGTCTTCTCTCTATATTTATGAAAATAGAAAGAAATCTATTATACACACAAGATAATTCAACATAATTTTCTATCCAACATTTACCCCCCCCTCCTTCCCCCATCGATTCCGAATTTTTCCACGCGATGAACCGATAAGAGGAAATCACGGAAAAAAATTCTAGATATAAAATTAGATGAGAATTTCGACTTTTCATACAATGGATGCTCAACTGACGACAGCAACTGCAACTTTATTAACTGTCGAGAGCAAGATGACCGCGTGCAAAAAGGTGTAATAAATATCGCGACGTCGTACATTTCTTTTCTCTATTCAGAGAGCAAGCTTGGACAAGTGAGATCACAAACGCGATGTTGCAGCGAGCAGATTCGCTAAAGAGCTAGAGACGCACAAAAGCCGCACGGCGCGAGAGCGATTTAATACTTGAAATTCGCTCCTCTCTTACGGGATCTCGTTTCCGGGCCGCCACGCGCGCTTCTCTCCCGTCGTTTATCCGGGGAGAATGCCGGCATTCTCGAGCAGTTTAACATATCCCGTGGAGCAGTCCGGCAAACACGTCGCCCTCCGTCTGCCCTTTTCTCGATACTTCCTCCCCCTCCTTTGCCCTCCTCCGCCCGTCTTCGCGTCGCGTATTTCTATCTCCGACCCGCGACGGCGGCGGTCGCCTTCTCCTCATCCTCCTGCTGCTCCTCTTTGTCCTCAGGATCGGAGAGCGCCGCTCCTCTCCTCTCCGTTCTTCTTTTCCCCTTTCAATTAGATGCGCTCGCAAATTTATGTCCGCGCCCGTTACTGTACTCGATATTCCGCTTTCCCGCCTTTATTGAAAAGGACACCCTCGCCAGCGGCGAGGCAGCCTCGGCGCGAGGCTCGATTGGAAAAGTAATCGCGCCGCGATCGAGCTGCGATCGCCGTGTCGCGCGTTTTGGAATATTAATAAACGCAATTACGGCTACACGTACACCTCCCGGCGACTCGAAGGCGACAAAGGAAGTTACGAGAGAAAAATAAATAAATAGCTCCAGAAACGAACGCCGCGCACTCGAACGTCAAACGTCCATTCCAACGTGCTGTCGTCAACGAATTTGCCCTCGAACTGTCGATGTCGCGCTCTCGACACTTGATGAACAATGAACAAGCCGACCAATCGCGAGACCATGCAAATTCGCGCGATTGATTCTCAACAAACACCGCCCCGACTAAAAAAGAAACAGACACTTTCGTCGTGATTATTGTTCGAGTTTCAGTCGTTAGATCGAAATGTAACCGCCAGCTCGTTCTCGCTCAGATCAGGCAAAACTGTCTCGCGTCGGCGATGATTCCTCCGCTGTCGAAAGAAAGAATCCGCTCTGCCGTTGCGGACATGGTGGCGGCTCGCGGGCGACCGCCCCCCCCCCCCCGCATAATGGCGGGGCGAGAGACATTTGGCTGCAATTCGAGCGCTGCTGCCTTTCGGGGGTTTATGGCCTCGATTTGGATTCCTGGCGCATCGGTCGCCATCTGAATGCCTCTTTGATTTAATAGAGAACATCAACGCGAACTCGAAGGGCGGCGGCGCGGCGTGGCGCGGTGCGGCGCGCCTGCGAAGGGGTGAAGCGCGCGTCCGCCACCCCTTCGGAGGCGGAAAGCCGGCTTGGATTTTCGGGCTTCGCGGTGCGAGCCGCCCTTTTCTCCTGCCGATTACGTTTTGCCCGACATGAATCCACTTTGGGACTCTACGCTAAAATACGAATTATCGGGCACCGATTTACTTATCGTTGATTAAACACATGACGAATGCTGCGAAGAAAACTATTGTCTCTGAATCGGCGATGATGCAAATTTTCCTCCACGCAAAAGATAAAATACAGACGGGAAGACCCGATAGACGCTAATTCGGACGAAATGACGATATATTACGAGGAATGTTCGCGGCGAGTAAATTGGAGGGATTATATCTGCTGTAGAATTTGTGTCTAATATAGCACTTGAATTTTGTACATAGTTTCCAAATTACTTCATTAGTGTCATGATATTTTAATCGCGATGACTCGTATTAAATCGGATCTGGTGAAATTGTCCTATTAATTCGATATCTATATTAATTAGAACGGAGATCATTTAGAATCTCTACCTCTCCCCTCTCTTCCTCTCTCTCTCTCTCTCTCTCTCTCTCTCTCTCTCTCTCTCTCTCTCTCTCTCTCTCTCTCTCTCGACTATGAGCTTCCGATTATATTTGCAGACCTCTATATATCTATATCATATGTCGCGAATGTATGTAGCTGTTATATAATTCTCACTTTGATGTGTATGAAAAATATTAATAATTTTATTAATATATTTCAACTAAAATTCCGAGAATTCTAAGCTACCGAATCATATTAAAACCACATATACGGGACTCGACGCGAGCAAATATGCGAGAGATATCGACGCGTGACGGTCTCTCCTTCTCCCTCGACGAACAGATGGAAATAATAATTATCGGAAACATCGATTCCGTAGTCTGCGTGATATTTCAGACGTACCGTCATATATTATCGTCCCGCCGGGCTGTAAACATTTATAGACGCCGGAAATCCGAAGATAACACGTCCTCTCAAGAAAGAAGCGGAAGATCGAAGTAGCGGAAAAGTGGGTCGAAAGCAGGTTCCGTAGATTCAACTTCTACTTCGGTCTAGCGCGCGATCGCGATCCATTACAATCGCCATGCGCCATTGAACGTAAGCCGGATGATGATGATCCGGGGAAGTGAGGCGGAGAAGAGAGGCGGGCGGGCGGACTCTCGATGCCGCTCCATAGGATCTCGCGAGTCCCGGGAGCCGTCGATTTTCCCCCCCGCAGCCGCGGCCGTCAAAAATGATTCCCCGCGTCCGGCCGCGGCGAGATACAAACTGCGGGTAATTAGACCGCTGCGCTTGCCCGCCGCAGTATTTACGCGCGCTTAATCCGAATGGAGCAATTAGTACATATCGATGGCGCGCCGGGGCGGTCGCAGAGACGTAGGGCCAGGCACTTGTAAAGTTGTAACGCGACGGCGCGCCGTCGCCGCCGACGTATAATCCGGTTTTAATTAAATAACTCAGCTCGCCCTTCGGTCACGAGCGGGCGCCCGAGTCCTTCCACCCCTTCCGCGAGCGGCCGAAAGAGTTACGCGCGAAGCCGAATTTCGATGGGCTGGCAGCGGGAGCTCCCAGCATCACCGGGTGTCAGGCATTTAACCGCAACTGTTGTCGTCGTCTCGCACGGCCCGGGTTATACGGCTCTCTTCGGCAAAGTCGAGAGCACGAGCGAGTCAACCCCTCGGCGCCGCCGCCGCCGCCGCCACCGCCGCGCCGCGTGTGATCTCTTCGTCGGCGAGAGAGATTTATTCGTACGTGGACGGCAACCCCTTCCGTCCTGGGGTGCGAGTTGAGCGTCCTCCGGCGGTTCAGATCACTCGTCGAAGGACACGCGCTACTAATCCCCGATGTGCCACTCATCAGGCTCTGTTCGGTCCGCTTTTAGCTTCCGAGTTTCTTCTCTTCTAGCGCGGCTCCGGCTGCTTGTAAGTATCGCATTTCGTGTACATTTATTCGTTCCCCGTGCGACGAACGACGGGAAAATATACTTGTTTCCTTCGGTGGAGTAAATTTGTTCCCCTCCCCCTGCGCCTTTACCCTTTACGAGTAGAAAAATTAACTTAAGGGCTCTTAAGTTAATTTTTAATTAACTTAAGGCTCTGGTCAGGGCCTGATTATTTTTCTCTAATATTAATCGGGCCCTAGTAGGAACAGAAAGACAAGGGCGCTACAAGATGTGTAGCAAATGGTTTAAATGGGTCCTTATAAGGATTATTATGAGGGTATTATAAAGAAATATTTTTATTATTACTTGAGTAAAAGTATTCGTTCTTTTCACTCCAAGGAATTTAGACTATAATTTCTTTATTTCTTTATAACTTTGTTAGTATACAACAATTTGTTATTTTAAAAATATAGCATACTTTACAATAAAATATAACATTCTTTACACATAAAAATATTGCTACTATTTTTATTAAAGATTGCTGCATTTTAAAACGAAGGCAATACTAGAAATATCCTTGGAAAAGACTAATGAATATGGCAACTAATAAAACTAATAAAATTAGTTTTTAATTAAGGTATAATTAAAAAATCTTTAAAAGAATCAGATAGACCTACTAAAACAATACTAAAAACTATGACAATTTTACTACATGCTTCAAATCTTATTAATTTTCTATAACAAAACTTGATTTTGTATATTATGTAAAGCGTCTTCTTAAAAAATTCTTCTAAGGCCCACATCAATTTTCCATGTTAAAACGTTATTTCGTAAGATCTAAGGCATCCTATTCTAAATATTCTTCTAAGGCCCTTATCAGTTTTCCTTCAATCAAAGCCTTATTTATAAAATCTAATATAAAATCTAAGGTATCCCTAAAAGATCCATCTCGGGGTCTGATATGATAATAATGAGACATCTCTTTTTAAAGCATCCTACTTTCAGCCTTATCTGGGCCTTATGCGCTTCATGAGGATGGCCCTAACGATGTTTTGCTCGGATAGTCTCGAAAAAAAAAAAATACCATAAATAGCTGGTTGATTCGCTTACAGGATATTACGTTTGCGATATATGCTGCATTGAGCTCGAGCTTCGATCGCCAAATTGTTTGCAACCACACACGGTGTGATTTTTTCAAGGAGACCTGGCTTGAATATTCGGTCGCAACAGCAGTCGGGGAAAAGAGGCTAGTCTGGCGCGTATGACTATTTTCGGCGAGAAGAGAGACGCGTCGGTAGGATTTCGCAACTTTTTCACGAGCGCGCAAAAAGCCGCTGAATTGTGGACCAACAATTATCGCCGAGTTAACAATTCGCGCACACGGAAAGACGCCTTGTATAACGGATGCGAGCACGTCGGCGTCGGCGGGCGCGTCGCGACGGGCTAATATTATTGCGCTGGAAAATGCAATCGTCTCCAGACGCCGGTGATTTTCGCGCGTCGATATGCCGCGCGACGCGTCGTTGCCGTCGCGCGTGAAATTTTCACGCGCTTGTTCGTCACACACACACACACCGTGGGGGACACCGTGTTCGCGGACGTGTCGAATAACGACACGGTGGCCACGTCGTCGATGGCGAAGAGAACCCGGAGGAATGTTTAAATAAAATTACAGAATCGAGAACGTGTGCCGCGCGCTGGCCTCGCTGCAAGATTGAACGGCGTTATCGAGCGCGAATGTTGGCCGCGCCGGCGGGCAAACGACGAAAATAATTAATCGCTCTTTCAGCAACGATGGCAATTACATCCGCCATTAGATCGGTCTTCCATTTTACGCTATCGGATTGAATTATTGTTAACTTAAAAGCGCCGCGCGTTCCGGACAATTAGAACGCAAATTCGCGCGGCGCAGCGCGCGCTCGCGGAGACGCTGATTAATCGAGCGACGTGCGCGTGCAACTCGTGATCGCGAAAAACGTCCGATTTTTCGCGGCGTCACAGTTTGTTAATTAAAAACTCCCGCGGCGTCGGCATTTTTCTGCACGTTTCCGCAGCGAGCAACAATCCAAGCATCTGCTGGTAATCTTGTTAAATTATTTCGACTTTAATTATCGCGGAAAAATATACTGTGCGCGTGTATGTGTATGTGTGTGTATGGGCATAAAGCGAGAAAGAGCCGCCTTAACGTGTTTGAAGTAATAGAATGCGCGGGTGCTTAAAATTTGAGGAAGTCCTGTCAGCAGGACCTGTCCGACGGAAAAACGTCGATCTTCTGCATCGCGAAAGCCTCGACTCGCGCTTCTGCGCGTGGCAATCCAATGAAAAACGCGAATACTTGGAATCGCCGGAAAGATGATACGCGGTGGGAATCGTAAACTCCCCGGCGACGTGCTTCTCGGTCCGAGAGGTCAGAAAAATGTCGGTGAACGACGACTCTCGACGACGCGCGTCGTCTCTCTCGTGTGTAACGACATTAACCTCGCCGACCGTTCGAGCACCACGAGCGATTTATGCCGAATCCTCGGCAATGCGGGAGAAAAGCGCGATTCGTAAATGCAATCTCGGCCGACACTTCCTTCACTCCCTTCGCATTAAATTTCGTTACATGCGCAATCGCGCGTGCGCGAATCATGTCGTGAACTCCGAGAGAATCGGCGGAAAGTCATTACTTCGTTTCCGCACGAAGGCATTCCAGCGGAATCTTGAGTCTTGAGATTCCTCATCAGATCGGCGATCGTGGAGGCTTTCGGTGAAAATAAGCAGCGAGTGATTATATTCTCGCTACGAGAGAACAGTAGATAAAACCAGGATACACACCCGAGGGATATGGAGGGGGGCATAAATGATACAACTGCGAAAATGAAAGTCGTTATCGGCGGAAGCCCGTCCCTCGCAACGATTCCGGATAAATTCTCCGCGCGGCGACTAAATATTCTCTAAGAGCATTAAACGCGGCCGCAAACACCCTCATCGCGGCTCGTCAAACTTATTAAAAATGTCCAGCAGTGGCCGCGAAATAACCCGATATCACGTCGATATTTATTGCACAAGCGGCAGCGAGACGCGGCACGCGCGCTGCGGGGAGGACACTGTCGGATTTTTCCGACATTGCCCTGTTTAAAGCTGAATTACACCGGGCCGCAGTTCGACGTTGCCATTACGCGGACCAGTCCCTAAACATGTCAGCGGATATTAAGGCAAATTTACACGGTTTAATTCGGGATTGCGATGAAGCACGCGAGCAACACTTCCGTGAGAATACCACCGTCTGAGCCGGATTAATAACAAATTGATCGCGCTCGCCCGATTTGTCGCTCCCAGGAGAGGGCGTTCTTTGCCTTTTACATGTTCTGTAATTAAGAAGGAGATAGAAACGGAAAGATGGTTAAATCCCGCATTTCTCATCATATAGATAGAAAGGAACAGAACATGTTAATGAGAATCTTTTCGCACAATCTACGTCAATTGTTTCGAGTAAATTACCTGATCGAGGGAAATCTTTAATTCTTGGCTAAATGACATCTAATTCAGTTATTGTTTATGAAAAAGTGGAAGAAAAACAAATTTGTCTCATGAAATATATTACTTAATAATAAAAATTTCTTTTCCTGTTCGAGAAAAAAAAACGTTGGACGTGTCCGCTCTGCACAGGGAGGGGGAGGGGGAGAGAGAGAGAGAGAGAGAGAGAGAGAGAGAGAGAGAGAGAGAGAGAGAGAGAGAGAGAGAGAGAGAGAGAGAGAGAGAGAGAGAGAGAGAGAGTCGATCGGGCCGTGTAAATTCGGCTTTAGATGTTAACATTAACATTGTGCAGGCGCGTCGCGCATCGTCGTGATGCCCCGCGGTGACAGGTGCCGACCGTCGAGACGCGACGCGGGGCATTAAAGGGCCCGACGAGAGGTAATTACGGGGGTCCAGGCTCGCGAGTATCACGGGGGTTAAGGATCATTTAATTAGCACTAAACGCTGGATTTACATCGGGAGTAGCCGCGATTTTATGCCGCGTGCCTTCCCCGGAGCGCGGGGCCGAAAGCGCGCTTAACGAGCGCGATCGCTTTTCTTGCACCTGGCTCGCGGAAAGCCAGCGCAGTTATTCGGAAGAGCGAGACGAGGGGGAAGCTCTCGGCTCGAAATAATTTATCGAGCCTCGCTCGCTCATTCGAGTCTGCTCTAAACGAGAGAAACCTTGTCGAGAAATCAATACTCTGCGGTGTATAACGCGTGTAATGAAATTACGCGCAATAAAATGCTCCGGCTGGATTCCAGCGCACCTTCGCATTCTCTGGATTGCATCGAGGACAGCCGAGTCGACACGCGGAGAAGAATCTCGAGCAGTCGTTTCTCTTTTTCGCTTTGCCTTACATGGTGTATGAATTTTATTTTATTGAAGAAGCAACTCGGCCATGTTTCTCTCCGTATTCTCCGGGAGACTTTTGAGAAAAGTTTAAAGTCATTCGAGATGTCATTCCCGATAGTTGGAAAATTCGGAAACAAGTCGAAAACTAAAATCGGGTTTCAGGGATCATGATGGTACGGTCGGTTAGTGCGGTTAATATCGCTGAAGAATGAAGATTTGAAATGTCACACCGATTCACTCGGTGGGGGGACTTGGATTGTCCTTTGCGTCGCTGTCTTCCAGCTTCCCAGCTGTATCGCGAGCTACGCGCTCCTCGCGAGATCGCCGATTCCATTATCCAGTCGTTCGTTAGTAACAGGGCTTGATCCCCGCGCGACGCATGTCTCTCGTATGATCCTAATTATCATGCGGCGAGCCTCGCTACATCGCATCGGCCGGCGGCGAAAGGCCGTTCATTTAATTAAACGCGCCGTGGAATCGCAAAATCCGAGTTTACAAATATTACCTTTTCGGCGAGTTCGCGCGTAAATTCTAGCGTTTAGTGGTTATTAAAAGTTCCCACTTGTCGTTCCGCGGATGCGGTTTTAATAATAGCGCGCTTTAAGAGGCGTTTCTCGTCGCCGCAGGTAGAGAACTAAGTAAGTGGACGAGCCGCTTCTACGGCTCCTCCGGTACAGGCTGCTTCATAGGATCGGAGAGAGAAGAGGTGTGCGTGTGTGTGCATGTGTGCGTTGGCGAATGAAAGTTCTAACTGTGCACGATTGCGGATATTAATTACGCGGCGAGTTTTATCGATAATTAACGATCGTCGTCTCGGTGATGAGTCGGGGATGCTTGAAGATTCCGTTAACGAGGAATCCTTCGCGAGGCCTCGACGTGTCGTTTGGCGCTTTTCGACGGTCTTTTTGCCAGTTTGGCACAATGTTGTTTATTTGACGACGCGAATTTAATAAACAGTAATTATTAGGTGAGCAAAAAAGTTCTGAGCTTTTTTTTCTTGCAAAATTCCTTTCCCATTGCACGTAAACGTACGGAAATGGGCTTGCCGCGTAACGCCAAGCTGCTCTCTGCAAGCTCCTTTTCAGTTTGCGCAGAGTTTATGTCCAGCAATGCTTGCAATTTATCCGTTTCAATCTTTCGAGGGCGGGCCAGCACGCCCTCGTTCAAGTCTTCAAGACTGAAATTTCCTTGGCGAAATTTTGTATACCATCTTTTACACGTAGCATGACTTACGTAGCGTTCTCTCCATGTGCAGCACAAATCATTTCAGTGGCTTCAGCAACATTTTTCCTCAGATGAAACGCGAAGTGGACGGAGAATCGAATATGCTCTTTTGTTATTGCCATCGTGAACACTACTGATTTTTGAGGTTATGCGCATCAAACCGCATGGCATTTTAAAAGGCCAAATGTCAACGCTTTAAAACCGCCGCAAAAGAGCGGGAAGATAAATAAAATTTAAATTGTTGTTTCGATTGTACGAAATCTAAAGCTCAGAACTTTTTTGCTCACCTAGTATATGTGGGTGTGTATACAACTGCAAGGGTTAGCTTGGCTAATTTTCAAGCGTTAAAAAACGTTTGAAGCATTCCTCTCGTAAGTTTTCTTCTAGGACGTATCTTTGCCGAGTCTACGCTCAAAGCTGAGAAAGTCGCATTGTAAATTTCGTACGTCTAGCGAAAGAGAAACTCCTACACGATGCTCCGCGATCCTCGCGCCTTTGTCGCGCGTGTTCAAGAAATTCGCTTCTATTAGTTTCGCACAGAAGAGAAGATCGCGGAAGCTGAGAATGCGCGGTCGAATTGTTCTCGCGTCTGTTCTGTGTTGCACGCCGAATGTGCCGAGGATATCGTTTGTGTTGCCGGAGAGCTCCGCTCTCGCGTCCGCCTCGCGCACGGCATTTTCTCACAAAGATGCCGCGAATCGCGTCGCCGCACACGGACAATCCTGATCCTGTTACACAGAACGAATCGCGACGCTGAAAGAGCCTGTAGATCAGAGCGCGGGGTCGCCCGACGGCGACGGCGACGACACGACTTGAATGATCCTTTCTCTGACATATTTAAGAACTGGTTCCCTCTTAACTACGGCGTCAGTCAGCGCCAATCAACCTAAGCGAGATCGGCATCCGTCGCATCACCTGCCAGGCGCAAGGGAAACATATTGTCGGGCCGGCAATAAAACCCTCCAACGACACCGATACGCCGCGATAAGCCCGTCGGATCGCCGGACTGTCTTAAAACCGGACGGCGCACGATCGCGCAATTATTTTATATTATGCTCCATATCGCGTCGCGAGAGAGCGCGAGCGCATATTTTTAGAGCCGGTCCCCGAGCGTTTAACAGCGCTTTTACGTTCTTCCACGGCACGGACGAAAGAGGTGAGTGACACGACTCGACAAAACGAAGTCAACGCGAAGTCGCGCTCGCTGCCGGCCGCCGCGCGATGCGAATGGCGCGACTTTCGGTGCCGATAGAAGAGGGAGCGTGGCTTTATCGAATCGCGTCACGAGGGCCGAGTGACTCGCACACAGGACTTGATTCTCCTAGTAAACGAGCGTGTTTCCTGCCAAATTCTTCTCGCTTTCAATCGATGGAAATCGATCGCCCCTGGGGCAACGGGGGTAGTTTAAGGGGGAACATCAGCAGCGAGCAAAAGGCGAGAAACGCGGCCGAGCCGGTCTCGCGCGCTGCGCGAGAATCGAGCGTAGCGCGCGGAGCGCCACATTGTCTCGCTAATTACGACCTCCGCGAGATAATTGCGTTCCTTGGCTGGGATCTCGCGTCGATCTCGGTGAGCGACGCGCGTGAGAGCGTCGCGAACGATTCAACGTGTCTGTCGCCCTCACGCTCCCGGCTGAACAACGGCGAGCGACAGCGACGCGCCGACGAAAATGTCGGGCCCGGCGCGCGCGATTCGCGGGCAGATAATATTTCCATGTTAATTAGGCCGCGGGTCGTCGGTTTCGCTTATATGTTAATACGGCTCGCACGTCGCGCCGGATATTGCGTTAACGTATCGCCGCCGAGCATCTTTCGTCGCTCGCCTCGCCGCCGCGCCGCGCCGCCGTCGCCGTCGCCGTCGCCGCTTTGGCGCTCTTACTCTCCCGCGAGATAAGTCTTTGAGTAATGAAGCACTCAATTAAGATCGGTATCACCGGGGTCGACAGGTGCGCCGTTGGCAAAGTGAAAGCAAGTGGTTAATCGTTGGACAGTCGGCGCGCGATTTATTCGTCGGTATAATAATGTATGAGATAGTCCTGCGCCGAGATAGAGAGAGAGAGAGAGAGAGAGAGAGAGATAGAGAGAGATAGAGAGAGATAGAGAGAGAGAGAGAGAGAGAGAGAGAGAGAGAGACGGAGAGAGGGGGGGGGAGGGAGGGACGAGAGCCGACAAGTTAATAATTATCGTCCTGAGTGTTCTTACGTCTGCCTCAAGATTGTTTCGCGTCGTGCAAGATTGTTGCTGTTATTACAGATTATCATTACAGGTACGCGATAGAAATGGAAAAGTGAGATTGTGGAAGAGCAGATTCATCTCCGAGAGAGAGGAATCTCGGTGAGTGAAAATTTCGCCTTCCGCCTCGCGGATGATCTCTGCATTACGACGTATCAGGGCCGATGCGATCGATCCGCTAAACTCATTACGAGCTTGATGCGCGGTTATGATTATTGCACGACACGCGATCGCGAGTGACATTTCATAACGCAAGGACGCGGCGAGAGAGGCACTGCTGTGAGCCGGCCGAGAGATTCGGGAGAGATCGATCCGCGGTCTCTCCGCGGGACCTTCCTCTCGTTCGCGACGATTTCCGAACACCCCGGGGAGCGCGACGCGACGCGCTCGTTTCGTTAACAACTTAAGCCGCGAAAATCGTAGAAGCGCGCGATTCTTAACAATTAACCGGCTTAAAAGCGCGTAACGATAACGACGATAACGACTTGCTCTCGCGCTGCAACCCCTCGCAGAGGGCCGTTTTCCTCGGGGAGGTAGTTGAATAATATTACCCCGAAATTAATCGCGCGTGCGAGAATCGCTCGTTGAGCGCTTCGACAAAATCGCATCGCGACGACACTCCCGCTTTCTTCCCCCTCCCGCCGGACAATGGCGTGGAGAAGTCATGGGGGGACGCGAAGTGACTTTCTCGATTGACTACGGTGTGTTCGATTGAATCTTCAT
Source organism: Harpegnathos saltator (assembly GCF_003227715.2). Taxonomy (NCBI): domain Eukaryota; kingdom Metazoa; phylum Arthropoda; class Insecta; order Hymenoptera; family Formicidae; genus Harpegnathos; species Harpegnathos saltator. The sequence continues at coordinate 2,218,846 of NW_020230045.1, read as the reverse complement.
AAATCAGACGCTTGGCGTCGCTTCTGCGCAACTTGATGTTTAATCGCGCAAAATATCGGCCGATAAATGCCGAAGTTTATTGCAGAGAAGTCCAACAAAGGAATTACTCCGCGTCCGGAGGTTGTGAAGACGTCCAGGGGGCGATGTCACTCGAGTTATAAGCCGCGACAGACCGTCGCTACACCGGAGGACATTTTCATGCTGGATCTCTCGGTACAATTATAAGCATCGCCGCTGAATATCTTAAGTCGCTGCGCAACTCCGCGGCGCAAACCGGGCGTGCGTAAACAGCCGGTGCGACAAGGCGCGCAAGGAGAAGCTGCGGTTTATAGGGAATCAAACGGGCAATAAAACAGCGGAGTAACTGTCACGCAAGCGACGTACCGTATTTTAACGTCGTTCCTCATCCCGCTGCGAGAAACCTCGCTCGCGGCCCGGCGCCCGGTACGCGTTAGAATAAGGAATTAGCAATCACCGCGCCAAGTGTGGCGGTGACATAAGGAAGTGGACGTTGTAATCGCGCGTCTGCGTCGCGTATCTCACGCGACGGCTTCCTCGTTCTCCGCCGTTAACACCGGGACTATCGCAGGCAGGCTCAAAGTCCTGCCGGTTTGTGCCTTCCTTAAAGAAGAGAGAAAAAAGAAAGGAAAAAAGAAGAAAATTCACTTCGACTCGCGAAACGATGCATCTTTAGCGGACAAGTCGAGTGACACTAAGAGAAACGAGCGGACGTTCTTGCTCACAACGTGTTGATTCCAAAGACGTGTCGGGACCCAGGACTCGCCGATGACCGCATCATCCCCGCCGTCTACGCCGCCACCCCTGCGAGTCCCGTCGCGCTGCTTCCCCTCGGCCCGCACTCGCGATTTCTCCCTCTCTAATTGCGGCCCGCACGTTTCCGATATCTTCCTATTTTCTACGACAATCGCATCAAGTAGCGTGTAACAGCCGGGCGTATTAGCCCGGGACGCGTGGGGAGGGAGGGAGGGGGGCGTTCTCTCCGTGGAAAGTTTCTCGTGCTCATAGACGACGAGGACGACGACGGCAGGCAGTAGCCGTGGATTGTCTACCGGGGCACGCTAGATACCGTGCCATAAGTTCGGCAGTTACGGATATAAGGACACGAGGGTGCGCATCGAGGGTAAGTGCAGCTCGCGCACGGGAGGGGGCTCCGCGAGGAGCGAGAGTCCTTTCATGCATACCGGAGTATGTTCGACTTCTTCGTACAGTCTCCTACCTCCCTCTTCGCTATATCCGAGCACCTACGCCCGCCCCGTCGTCGTCTGTTGTCACCGTCGACGTCTTCCTCCACGACTCGCGTCGTCCTTTTATCCCTCCTCGTCCTTCGCGCGAATCTCTCCACCCCCCCGCCCCGTCGTGCTCTTTCTCTCCCGTCGACGCCGCGCGCGACAATCCTGCCGCGAGTTATCGCACGGTATGAATTTCACGTCGCGCTCGCGCGTAAAACGCGACGGGCGGAGGGGAAGCGGGGGGAGGAGGGGGGGACAGGCGAGAACGAGGACGAAGACGTATTACGGGACGAGGCGAAAAAGCCGGAGGGTCGCCTAATTCGCTTTTACAGCCCCGCGGCAGACGCGGCAGAGCTAGCAGCTCGCTCGCTCGTCCGGAGCTGATCAAAAAACGTCACCTGCGCGCGAGCGACGCGATGACGGCCCTACGGCCCTGCGCCGCGGTAATTCGAAAGAGATTTATGGGCCGCCGCCGCGGGTTCGCCGCTTCGAGACGCAACGACAGCCACGGGAAAAAGAGGAGAAGGGCCGGGACACGACAGGGAGCGGGCTCGCGGAGCAGCCGCGAGGTCCTCTATAAGGAGAGACGGCGCGCGCTCTTGATACGGAGGTTGAATTTTAAATACGCGTCCTCTCTTAGTCTCCGCGCGCTTTTCTCATCCTCAACAAGTGGAAGAGACGACGAGACGATCCGTCGGGACTGCTTTGGTTACGTTCTCGCACCGCCGCCGCCGCCGCCGCCGCCGCCGGCTCGTCGCTGATCTGAGTAGTGCGATCGATCCGTCGGCGTTTTTATCCTGGGTTATGTACAGGGAATGGGGAGATAAATAAATAAGTAGATAAATCGTATACGGAGCGCTCGGCCGACAGGCGACATCAACATTCAAGCTGCCGAGTATCCCGGCGATCCTGTGTGTTTTCCTTGCTCATCCTTGCTGATCGAGCGGAGGATCTCGCCGCGTCCACGGGACCCTTCGGGCCTTTTAGCGCGCTTAATATCAAAGAATCTACCGGTGGCGCACACGTACCGGTGGCGAACACGACGGAACATCGAGAGAGCGGCGCGGAAGACGGGAGAGCGGAATGAGAAAGAGCGAGAGAAGGAGGAAACGTGAGCAAAGAGGGGAAGAGCGGCTCGGGCTGTGTAGTTTTGGGAAAAAGCCGGGCGATGGTAATCTTTCCTTTGGCCGATGTGCAGAATCACGCGTCACCGCGTTTTCGCCGACGGTCGTTTCATATAGACATTCCTTTCTGCCTTCCGCCGTTCCTGCATCCTGCGCCCTGCGCCCTTCCGGCCACCCGTACGCAGACACGCGTGTGCGTGCGAACCAGCGCGCCGGCCGGGGGGTTGCGAGGAGGAAGAAGGCGAGAGGAGGGAGGGAGGGAGGGAGAGGGAGGGAGGGAGAGGGAGGGAAAGAGAGAGAGAGAGAGAGAGACAGAGAAAGGTCGTCGTCGTCGTCGTCGTCATTCCCCTCGTTCGCCCGGAGGTGATTCGCTCTCGAGATTGCGGATCGTCGAAATGAATTTATCGCCCGAGAATTTGCGTAAATCCCGGCGTAACGAGAAACAGGAAGAGGCGGCTCCCGCCGCGTCGGATTTCGTGAACGACGCCGATGTCACTGATAAGAGAGCACTGCGAGAGCTCTCTCTCTCTCTCTCTCTCTCTCTCTCTCTCGACTGGTGAGAGAGGGGGGGAGCAGTTTCCCGGGAACGAAGAGATGCAAGAATCCGAGAACTCGGGTAGACGTGTATGGGGAAAAAGAAACGTGCCACTGCGAGGATCTAAGACGAATAAAGACGCGGTAGTTTCGGAAGAATGTCGAAGAACGCTGAGAGGTCCGACATCTCGAAGATCGCGGCCGAAAATTTTGGAATCGTAGACTTCAAAGATGGCTGTCATAAAGTGAACTACTTTCTGAGAACGAAACCTCGCGGAGTTTCATTCATTCGACAAACTGTGAGAACTCGAACGCTCAGCGGAACATTCGACGGCTCCAGCCGCACCTCAACGGTTACTACACTCAGCCGCTTAACGACATGCACTCAGTGCACGAGCGGCAAAGAGCAACGAGCCGCGGTGCCAAGAAAGAAGGAGAGAGGAGGGGGAGAGGGGGAGGGAGCAGAAGCATTCGCGATCTCCCGATCGCTTCGTCCGCGAGATAAATCGCGGCGCGAGCGAACAAGACCGGCGATAGCCGGCGCTGTCGATGGGTGCCTCGCGCAGGGCAGCCGTTAGCCGCGGGGGTGAGAGAGGTCTGAGGGGAGGGAGCACTTATATAAAGCGCGGTGATATATAAGGGATTTGTCTCCGCGGCACCGTCATACGTCATGTCGCAAATATTAACTCTGATACAGGCCATTCATTCACTTAATTACAAACAGCCGTGATTTAAGGGAGCCCGTGCGGCGGGGGGTCTCTCCCGGGGAGAGAGCACCAGCCACGTTTCGGTAGGTGTCCGAGAGAGGTGTAGCTGATACTGTGTAGCTTTCTTTACGATCCCTCATTTACACAACAGGACCCGGGGCCACAGTTCGCCGAACTGATTTCCGCTTCTCGCCCCCACGGACTCCTCCTCCTCCTCCTCCTCCTCCTCCGACGACGACGACTCGCCAAAGTTCCCCGGCGATTTACGCCCGGACGCGGAAATACCGTTGGCCCGCGAAGAAAAATTGGAACGCGCGCGTGCGCGTGGCGTGAATGTTCTCTCAGCGAGCTCCTCGTTCGGCTTTCCGCTGTGTCATTGGCTCGCGAGCTGCAATTTTTCGCACGCGGTCGCTCCGTGTTACTCGCCAGTCGACCTCCGCGAACGCGCGTTTTAATAAAAGAGCGAGAGGAAAGCCGCTCGCGAGCCGCTCGACGTTGAGAAAAAAGGAAAACAAACACTGATCGACATCGGCGATGAGAAAAATGCGCTCCACGCGGCGACCAAGTACGAGCCCGGCGCGGCGCGACGTGCGGCGTGAAAATGCCGGCGGCGTAACGATACCAACGACGTAATTAATAAGCGCATTAGTTCGCAGCGGCGTCGCGAGCAGCCCGCGAAATGTTCCGCGAAATGGATCCCGGCCGCTTAATGACGCGCCCGGTCGCTCCGGCATGCGCCGGCTCTCGTTCCGTTTCAATCGCGACGCACCCCTCTCCTCACACCCTCGTAGTACCCCGAGACGCGCTGTTCCGCGCGCGGCTTCCTTTTTTCCCCACTCGCTCGCATATCGCCTCGCTGGACGACGTGCCTCGTCCGCGTCTCCTCCTCGATCGACCGCGATGCACGGCGGCTCTCCTCGCTTCCCGCCGAAATCCGCGCCTCCCCCCTTCGTCCTCCGTCCGCGGAGTTGCAGCACCGGGTGCAGGTTGCACGTAGTAGCCGGGACGAGGCGGCTATCAATTTCAATTCGGAGCTCGCGCAGGCCGCTTTGTAATCTTTCTGCCGACCATGTAACCACCTCGGCCCGAAAAGGGACTAACCGTTCGGCCTCTCCTGCTCCGCCTCCCCCCTCATGGCTGTTGATCGCTTCACAAGCCAGTTTTGCGCGCGTGCTGCCGCCGCAAACCTCCCTGAAGACTTATCTCGGCATTGCCGGCTGCGAGACTACCCGTTGCGGATCATTTCGGACGAGATCAGGCGAGATCGCCTGATTTGTCATTCGTAAAGCACACTTGCTACAATTTCATGAGTCCAAATTTATTCTAATCGCGTGTCGTCTCCTCGAGTCCATATCGCGCGATAACCAGCGAGCCAATTCCATCCACGGAGATCGACATTCCCTCTGCGATTCGACCGAGAGAGAGAGAGAGAGAGAGAGAGAGAGAGAGAGAGAGAGAGAGAGGAGGAGGAGGAGGAGGAGGAGGAGGAGGAGGAGAGGAGGCGCGAATCGGCCGGGAATTCTATATCTCGTTAATTCCACAAAGCAAACAGCTAATAATTCGCGCGCCCTGCGAGAGGTCGTATCTGGAGCTCGGTGGAGCACGGAACGCGCCACGACTTATGTTAACGCTCGCCTTTGTGCGCGCCAGCCCGAAATGCTCGCTCGCCAACGTGCCAATATTCATAAACACGTCCGGCAGCCTGCGATATCTTACTCAACGCGAGGCGGCCTTTCTCGCACTCTCGCGCGATGCAGAGCGGTCACGAAGAGGAGCCAGCCCACGGGCCGGCCGTGAAGAACGGCCAAGCGTTTGTTTCTTCGACGGCCGCCTCCGTCGAATTCGGAGCATGCCGCGGCTTTCGGCCGTTAATGCGAACCCGTGGGTGGTGATAAAGACGCGCGCGCGCGCGCGCGAAGATCGCCGAGCGCCGGCGGAAACGCGCACCGGAGGAATCCGCGCGAGGAAGAAGCGATCGCGAGACTCGCGGCGATTATTTTCGGAGCGTTTGACAGACGGCTCTCGCGTATAAAGAGAGTCGCGTGTTCATCAGCGTCGTCACTTTGCCGACGCGAGGACTCTCTTCAGAGGAGAATGTGTTGATCGCACTTGCGCAACCTCCGACTGGACGCCATCTCGTTAGTCTCAAAACGTCGTGAGAGTGAAAAATGTCATTCTTCTGCTGTACTTTAATCCTTTGTATCCCGTATCAATTTACCTGAGACCTCTTTGATCTTTGTGCAATTAAATAATTTTTAGTATGTTATAAATGTAAGGAATAGGAAAATTAATTTTATGACAATTTAATGATTAAATCTTTAAGTAGCGGTATTATAAGTACCGACAGGAATGTAAGTCCAAGAACATGAGCGGTACTTTTAATCCTTTAACGTCCGACTTTTTTATAAGTGTTTTAAGAGTAAAATTTAGGTTTTTTTGAACTGAGACTATAAGTAGTGATAACCAACAAAAATATCAGAATTTTATATTGGCCTTTTTTATCGTTCGGTTTTGTTTATTGGTAAATGTGACTTGGATCCTAAAAGCGTATACGAAATAAGCAACTTATACAGAGAAAAATGAAGGAAAATCTATACGACATAACTCTGACAGTCAGCTTGACATTTTTGAGCTGAAACTTTACTATATTTGTGAGTGAAGTTTATCATTCAGAGCGTCAAGCTTACTATTTCAGAAGAATATCTTCCAGAATAGATCACCATTTAGATAGTCAATCGTCCCTTCATTCTTCGCCGCATAAAAAACAGGTTTCACGAAAATAGGTTGATTTCTTGATTTTCGTGTTCACCATATTGGATTCGCCATTTTGAATTTTTGTATTCTTTTAATTTCACATTTTGCATCTGAGAAAGCTTCCAAATGTATAAAATTATAACAGACACCAATCTATTCATTCAATCTATTCATAGTGCACTTCTAGATGTCAATAACAATGCTAACTATGCCTACTTGGAATTTGACAAAACATGTTATCATTAAAACTGAGCTAAAAACAGACTAAACCGAATTTACATACAATATATACACCATTTTCTAGAAGAAGAATTCACCTTTACAGTGCAGGTGCAAAGAAAACGAATATCTCCTTGTTTGACTAAGTTATGGATTCTTAAATGCGTTTCTGGTAACTATAGTTACCAATAGGCGTTAAAGGGTTAAGTACCGTCAGGAGACGTAAAGAGTTAAGTTTGCCTCGGTTATAATTAATTCGCTATTTCACCGTTGCTCCTCCTCGGAATCGCACGAAACGCAGATCGTCCCGGCTAAATTCTTCCGGCGCGCCAGAAACAGACTGGGTTCTCTGAGAAATCGATTGTGGCGCCTGATGTGCGCTCGGATGATGCACAATCCCGTTCGATCAATAACGATGATACTCCGTGTCGTGGAAGTAACATGTCGACTGTGCCGAGACGTGGGCGTGCAAGCAAGTGGGAGGACGTTCCCTCGAGGACGCCGAGTTGGCGGAAGTTGAACTCGCGCGGCTCGCGTCTCGCGAGCGTCGCGAAATTTCACGTAAATTTAGCGCGGGGAGACTTTACGACGCTTGTATAATTATCATATACAAAGCATAAGGCATAACACACACCGCAGGCCGAAACGCGCGTTTACGTAACGGCGCGAATGAGTAATTCTGTCTCTCGAAATGTCACGAATAAAATAGCGGATACATTTTACGGCGTTTTCATTACCCCCCCCCGGTACCCCCGAGGCTTCGGCCTCTCCCTGATTACGTATGCGCCGATTATTGCCCGTGTTCCAAATACACGCCCGTCACCGCGGCGTTCCGCTCGCGGGCTTTTTTGCAGTCGCGCGACGAAACAACGGCGACGCGCCACCGCGCGTGAGGAATCACTCCGGCTTGTAACGCCGCACCGGGAGAATGAGAAAGCAAAAAGAGAGAAAAACGGTGAGAGAAGAAGCGGGGAAACATCTCCGGCCATAGTGAATGATTCACCGGCTACATTATACTACGACACAATAAACGTAGGCGTCCACTTCGTAAAGCAGGCTCGCGCACGCTGCCGCCGCGCCGTGTTCACGCGACTCGTACGTCCTCCGCCTGTCCCCCGCCCCCTCCGCGCTGGCCGCCATCTCTGTTTATCTTTATTTTCCTTATCCCGGTGACCACCTTGCCAACGCGGGGCCAAGGCGGCGCGGCGACGGGGCGGGGGGAGAAGAGATACGGTGGAGCTTCCGCGGCGGATTCACCTTGCCAAACGAACGACTCGTTTCACGCCGGTAAATCCCTCGATTCCCGGAGTCCCGTTGCCTTCGTTGCCTTATTTCGTCCCCCTCCCTCTCCTCTCGGGTGCCCGGCGTCGGGTGTTGCAGAAAATTCATCGCTCTCGCAAAATTATATCCGCGCGCGCGTTCCGTGGAACTGCGGAGCCGGTCGTGTCCAGCCGAGAGGCGGAGGCAAAGTTCGTCGCGACGTCGGACGCGTCCTCGCCAAAATTTTCCCTCGCACTCAGCCTTCTGGCTTCTCCCTCCCCGCGGGGAGGGGGCGCGAGTGACTGCGCGTGTTCCACGACGTCGTTCGATAAATAAATAACGTTGCTGGCTCGCGTACGCGGCGGATGACAGTCGCATGCTAATTTTCCTCGCGTTTAATGTCTAATAGCCGCGCGGGCGCGGGCGTAAATAATAAATTTATTCCGATATCGAAGAGACGGCGGTGACAAACGGGTGCCGAGCGCAATTCATCAAGAGCGTGCTCGTCGTTAACGAGCTATTCCTTTCGCTCGCGCTCGCGCTTCGAGTCGACACGGGCGAGAGATCGCGCGCGAGCTCTCTCTCTCTCTCTCTCTCTCTTTTTCTCTCTCTCTCTCTCTCTCTCTCGTTCGTAACCGCGACGACCAACGAAGAGCGCAAAACGCCGCTAACCGGTTGCGGGACACTGGTGGCGTACCGTGCGCGTACCGTAAACGTCACGAGCGGCCAGCAGTTCTTTGATATCGCTGAAGCGTGAGGACGTTTTGGCAGACAGACGGATGGACGGACGAGCCGACGAGGGGTCTGGTTATGATTGTGATATTACAGTTGGTTCGTAGGCTCTCGGAATGTAGCCTCTCCCTTTCCTCTTTCTCCCTCCCTCCCTCTCTCTCTCTCTCTCTCTCTCTCTCTTTCTCTCTCTCTCTCTGTGTGTATCTCTCTGTCTCTGTCCGTTTCGCCCTCTTCTGCCTATGTGCATTCTACGCGGATGCATGCCTGCCCATCAGGCCGCGCAACGTAGAGCTAATCAAACGAGCCAACCCGCTGTGCGAATATTAATTAAACTCTCCGTTACGCCTGAATAGCGTGCACAGAGGGCCGCGGGGGGAGGGAAAGAGGGCGAAAGGTAGGGACGTGCACGTTACGCTTTCGCGCGCCTGCGAATGTTACATCTGCGCGCGATGGATCTGTTTGAGGAAGCGAGTGTGACGAGTGGGGCTTTTCCGGTATTACCTAACGCTGTCAGGTGTTCTCTAAAGGAAGGATCCTCCTCCCGATGATTTTATTTTTCTCATTTACAGGACACAGCCTCGATGTGCTATGGGAACCGGGGAGATAAACATCTAAGAATTTCACAAGCCGACTTCTAACGTGTACGAGGCATTCCTCGGCTATTGACAAAACGAGGCGAGCGGAACTGGAGTTTCTTCACTCTCGGCAATTTAATACAAAGTAAAAAAAAATTTGACGAAATAAGGAAAGAAAATGTGACGAGACGAAATCTCGATGAAACGGTAACGAAGCAGCCGGACGCAGACTATGTAATCCGCAAATTTGCATTAAGCGTCACAGACGCGTTGCAGACGAACAAAAGGGAGGGAAAGAAAATTTCGTGCGGATCCTTTTCAGGAGGGAGGATCAGCTCTCTCCGCCGCGCTCTCTTCGCCGGCTGGCTTCGTAAATAACAGCGAGGCATTGTCAAGGAGCCCGGACGCTCCCCGCGAGATCTGCGGGTCGTCCTATTGCCGCGCCGGCAATAAGTGTAACTCAAGATACCGCGTGTTTTTCCGTCGCGCACAATATCGAATAATTAAATCGAGTGTGTCCGGCGCGATAAAACGATACAGAGGACGCGAACGCAAACGAGAACAGGCCGCGAGGAGAGATAAGACCGCCGCGCCCGTGAATTTAACTCGTTATCGAGATAGCGACTCGTTGAGGTATTGTTAAGGCAACCGTGCCCTCTCTCTCTCTCTCTCTCTCTCTCTCTCTTCCCTCCCCCCTTCCCCTCCTCTTTCTCTCTCGTCCGGAGCGCGACGAGCGAGAGAAAGAGGACTCTCTGTCGCATCGCGCTATCACGCGTGCGTTTCGCGTAAAGGATCTCGGATAATTGATGGTACCTTTTTAGGCTCCCTTTATCCCGAGCGCTTTAATGGCCGAATACGTTGGCGCGGCTAATTTAGGCTCTCCTTCCTTTCTCGACTCTTCTTCGCGCGGGGGGACAGTAGTCAACCGCGCGACAATCGCATTCTTTTTTCAGGACGAATCCTCGCTCACAATGGACGCTCTGGTCGTCGCGCTAACGATACTTGATTCTTCCCCGACTGATCGCGGCATCGGCCGCGTCGCTTAATTCAATCCAGCTAAAATGTTCAGCAACACCGAGACACGATAAATACGCGACGACGACGTTAGCCTTTCGCTTCGTGTCGCCCGTCGGTCCTTTCTATCTCCTCCCGGAACACGTCGCCAGAGGAAGAAGATGCCGGTCGCGTGGCGTCTTCCGGTGTAGCGCGCTTTATGGAACGAGAACGAGGCGAAAGTGTCGCGTCACCGACTCGGCGTTCTCACGGGGCGAGATGGGGCGCATTATCAAGACGAGCGCGTGAATGTCGCCCCGGTCGGCCGGCCGGCGACATTCACGCTCGGCCACGAGAAGCAGGAGCGAGAGGAGGAGTCCTGCTACACTTATATAGACGTCAGTCAGATCTCCGGCGCTGTAAACGACTGTATATGGCTCGTTGTAAAGGCGGCCCCTTTGATACCACGGGGCCCATAATGCGTCGATACATACGTAGGGCCTTCGTCGTAAATACCATGAATCTCTCTCTCTCTCTCTCTCGCTCTCTCCGCAGCTATCCTCCCTCGCCTCGTCCTCTCTCTCTCTCTCTCTCTCTCTCTCACTCTCTCTCTCACTCTCCGTCCGTCTGTCTCGGCGCCTCTCGTTGTTTTTTCCATATAAATTATGTCCCGCTTTCTCGATCGGCCGTGTAGAGCGCCGTCAGCCGTCCTAAATCCCGCGCGCCGCGACTCGCCGTTTTAATTACGTGTCCATAAAACAGGAGGAGGAAGCGACTTTTTGGCGCTTCGTCCCTTTGCGCGACCCTACCGTGCCCGCTCCCTCTCTCTCTGCCTCGTCGTCGTCGTCGTCGTCTTGGCGAACCGGTCCGAGACGTACGACATGGCGTGTCGTCCTGCCGGACGCGACACACCTGGATGCTCGCGGGACAAACGCGGCGAGATCGGCCTGATAAGCCGCGCGCACGTGGAATAATTGCGGCTTCTTCATCGGCCACCTCCTTGCTGCGCTAGGTCACATCGAGATACGAAGTCGTGGTTAGAACGCACGATCGGGCGATTCGCGCGACGCGCCGCTGCGAGAAGCCGTGGCGCGGATTTACCTCGCGCGACTTTCCGTTCGATAACTTGCGAAGATTCGTAATCTCGGACAAGGTTCTGCTTTTTACGATTCTTGGCCCGTCGAAATTTCCGAAATGTTTCAAATGGCCTTTAAAATTCCAGCAACGCCTCGCAATATTGACAAATTGACGCGCTTCCAGTCGCTTTTATACGTCCCACTGCTCTTTCGTTTGAAGCGTAAAATTACGAAAATCTTATAAAGAGGGAAATTGACTTCTCCCTTTAACCCTTTAACGCCCGGCTTTTTTATAAGTGTTTTAAGAATTTTAGAAAATTTGAGTTTTTTTGAACTGAAACTGTAATTAGCGATAACCAAAAGAAATATCAGAATTTTTTATCTACGAAAAACTACCTTTCCAAGGAGAAACTACTCCCAGAAGCGAAAAATACGCCTGATCGGTTAAATTTTTTTTCTTAGTTTTAATAATATAGATCACCATTTGGATAGTCAACCGTCCCTTCATTTTTCGCCGTATAAAAAACTGTAGGTCACCAGGTTTCACGAAAATAGCATGATTTCTTGATTTTCGTGTTCACCATATTGGATTCGCCATTTTGAATTTCTGTATTCCTTTAATTTCACATTTTGCATCTGAGAAAGCTTCCAAATGTATAAAATTATAACCGATACCAATCTATTCATTCATAGTGCACATCTAGATGTCAATAACAATGCTAATTATGCCTACTAGGAATTTGACAAAACATGTTATCATTAAAACTGAGCTAAACACAGACTAAATCGTATCTATTATACATACAATCTATACACCATTTTTTAGAAGAAGAATTCACCTTTGCACAGTGGTGCGAAGAAAACGAAAATATCTCCTTTTTTGACCAAGTTATGGATTCTTAAATGCGTTTCTGGTAACTATAGTTAGGCAGTAGGTTAAAGGGTTAAGTAAGATCGAGTTCTTCGATCGAATTCTTCATTAAGGCGAGTTAGTTGCGCGCGAGTTATTCGCTGAAGAGAACGCAATTAAATCACGACCGACAAGCCGCGCGCGCACGCGCGATATGCAGCCAAATTTGCAGCTTGTTCGCGACACTCGAACGAACGTTCAAGTAACAAGCGACGACAACAGCGCAGAGTGTTAAATATAAATTGCGCCGAGGCGCAAGTCGCGTAAAACTAGACAGATCGTTTGTGGCCCGAAACGTCAATAGCCTAATGGAAATAATTGACGGCCCGGAGCGGGTGCAACTGCTCGAGTGAAATGCACTTTGACTATCCGCTAACGAACCAGTCGAGTGGTGTTCATTTTAGTTGTATACCAGCGCGCTTTGTCGAGTGCCCCGAGCGGAAATTCCGCCGTGGAAGTGCTAGATTCGTAATGCGCGCACTATCCGCGCTATCGGTAATCTTATTATTACATGACACACCTAAAAGCTATTTCTACATACGTATGTACGTCTACTTTTTTCCAACTACACATATGCACACGCGCACACACACACACACACACACACATATATATATATTATATATAAAAGGTATGTGTATATATATATATATACTCTGGTCCGAGTCGAGTTGACTGTAACGAGCATTTCGACACCCGCCATTTTTCCCGCGAGAGATTTATCTAAATTCATGTGTAAATCATGCGCATAATTGCAATTTTACGTGCGAATTATTCAGTGCTCAGTAGACCGATGTTTCTATTATCTTTCGGAATTTCGACGTTAATTGTTCGCGACACATATATTTGATTTCTTCGTTTATGCTATTACACACGCAATACAATTGTAATAATAGTGTATTATCATTCTGACTAATTTACCACCGCACATTTAATACCGTAAAATGTTAACTCGCGCCGCGAATCAATTTTAACCGAGCTACCTGCTCGGCTCCTCCGGCTGTACAATCTCACGCATATTTAATAGCCGCGATTATATAACGATTACCCGTGCGCGATTTGCCTACTTGCCCCTGGTTTCGAAATGAAAATTGGTTAGCTTCATCGTCGAGATAAAAAGGAAGGAGAAACAGGAGAGCGGCGACGTCTACGGCTTCTTCCGTAGCCGCGATTCTGCCGCTCCTATAGCAACACACACGTACACGCACGCACACACAGGGACAACACACGGTAATGGAAGGTGCGAGTCCGGAAGTACTCACAGTGCAGACTCCACAGGAAGGCCAGATTCATGTGGTTGTGGTACATCTCGCGAGCGAGCGCGTGTACGCGAAGGCCTTAAGTGGCCATCCGGTCGATCATCGAGGGGTCGAACGCGTCGTACCGAGTAACTCACTACCGCACCATCGAAACCGAACTAATAGCGGCCCCGGCAGGCCAGGGTGAGTTGCCTCGGGTGTCGACGAGGGGAGGGGCAACACTAAACTATCCGAGGGTGAAAACAGTCTCGAGCCGCTTGCAGTCGCGGAGAGTGCGAGCGAGGCGGATATTCTCGACGGATGTCTACGGACGCGGCCCGAGATCGCCGCACCTTTTCTTCCTCTCTTCCTCCGATCGGCAAATCGGAAATTCTGGAAACTGCAGCGAGCAATTGCTATCGCGCAGCTTTCGATAATTTTCACGACAAAGTCGGGGCTGGGGCGAAAATGTTTTATAATGCCGCGCGCGCGCGCGCGCGAATAAAATAATTCAACGCGATTCATACGATAAACGAGAAGAAATGGATAATTGAACAGGCAATTTGAATTAATTAGATAAATTATGAAGAATTCATGGTTCCGCGCGAGAGCGGAGGCAAGATATAAATATCGGTTATAAATGAAGCGACCGCGCTCAATAATTTATACCGTTTGATGAGAATTCTATGATTTATCGAAACTATTTATGTTAATCACAAATAATGGCGTTAAATAATTTGCAATTGCATTTGCGCGCCGGTAAATAATTTTCAATTGCGTTTGTTACCGCGGCGCAAAACTCTACCCCTACCGAGACACCTCGATACTCCGCGCGCTCCCACCGCGTCTCGACGATCGTAGGAACGAGGAACTCGACGATCGTCGATTCAAATAGACAAGACACGAGAGGTCCTTTTAACTGGATCAATGCTGGAACTTTGTTCCTTTCCCTATCAATTTATACACTTGTTTAGCTCTAAGAGCGAAAAATCCAATTTGGCTCGGTTGAGAAGAACAGACTGGGGAATCGAGTCGTTTCGCAGATCGACAAGTAAATAGTTCTCTCTCTCTCTCTCTCTCTCTCTCTCTCTCTCTCTCTTTTTCTCTTTCTCTCTCCTCGAAATTCAAACGACGAGCACAGATTCCAGGCCGCTTCCGCGACACTGGGAGCGACGAGAGTGAAGAGGAGCAAGAGCTGGAGGAAGATCGGATGGATCCTCTCCAAGGAAGCGGAAGAGGGTGCAGGCCGAGGGGGTTGCTGGCCGGGCAGAGAGAGAGAGAGAGAGAGAGAGAGAGAGAGAGAGAGAAAGAGAGGGGGGAGGTGTGAAGTCAAAGCGGCGTGAAGCGTCGAATGGTCGGTTCTGCCGCTTGTCCCCGCGGTGTACGGCCGCTGACATCTGTATTAGCGAGATTACCGGATGGTTCCCTCGGATCCGAAGAGAAAGAGAAGCAGAGGGGAGGGATCGCGCGGAGTACGTGACGTGCAGCCGGTTTCGGACACGGAATATAGGTGTGAACGAGGACGATGTGGGGTGTGCGAGAACTCCGGCGCGGAGACGAGGGGCGAGAACGGTGTATTCGGATCTTTGGCCGCCCCGTGAATGACTTTGTATATAAGTCCACTAATCTGTAGGCACGCACAAAGCCGGCCTTTTGTGCCGGGCAGCCGGGTAGCTGCACAGCAGTCAGTCAGTCAGTCAGTCAGAACGGAGTCAGTCGCTGGACCCGGGTTCTGTGCGTGACTGCGCGGCCGCTCTTCGGGGGCCGATATTTAGGGGTTGTTTACGCGCCGCGAGGGCGAGGGAGATCGGCAGGCTCACTCGCCTGCGCGCCTCTCCTTCTTTGTCCCGCGCGTCGAGGTCGCCGGGGCGCGGCCGAGCCGCGAGAGACATCTTGTCGGATCTTCGAGCGATTAATTCCAGCCGAAGACGCGAATTCGCGGAAGCGAGCAGTCTGCGGAGAAGTACGCGAAGGCCTCATCCGGGCGTGACAGAGGCGTTCCTCCAAAGTTCCCATCTGAGATTCGTCCTTCGACGCGCGAGTCTTCGCGTTCAGCGCTAACGATTCGACATTCTTTGTGTCACCGCATCGAGTCATCGTTTGAACCTCGCCTGGTTGCCAACGCGATTCCTGCCAGATAACGTTACTGATCCTTCGGGCCGCGATAAACCCGGGGCTTATCCCGATGATATTCGCAAATGATACGACGCGGAAGCACTCCGAGGGCCAATCAATCGGTCGTGAGTAACGTGCGACGACAATGCAGAAGTCGCAGTCGCGTCCGTACAATTCGAATGTCAGGCACGCGTCCGTTCGATGATGCCGCCAAGTCCCCTTCGAAACACCACTGACCGACTGACTGGATGACCTACACAGATTCTCATATCGCTCGTAGGGGTGGTCGATGTTGTGCAACCGCGGTGCAACACGCTGCTCCCAGCCGACCTCGCCTCAGACCCCGCGACCTGACCCTTGCGTGTGTTGGGGGAGTGCACGCGCGAAATATTTAATCGGCTGCTTTCGAAGGCACGTTTGTTGTTACTATTTTTGGCATACTTTTCATCAGCGCTCATATCAATCTAATCCCCAAACACGCCACGGAGGGGGGAACGCGTTTCACACGTGTGCGAACTGTGAATCGCATATGAATGAATTAAAGGGAGAATCGCGGAGCAGGCCGTTCTTAAGGCTATTTTTACGAACTTTCTTTCACAGAAATGGTAGACTTGAAATTTTCACAGTCTATTCACCAATGTTCAAAGTGTAAAACAAATTTGTTACTATCTAGAACGAGAGTACACAGAAAACTTTAAACACAACATCTCCTTAAAGTGTCGACACGATTGCGCGAGAACTGTTGAACCGAATAACTTGAAATTTTATATACAATATATAGTAAACATGTAGTTTTCGCCCCTACCTCGAACACAGTCATTTTTTCAATTTATTCATCTTTTTTTAAACATGATGGACAAGTTGAAAGAAGCTTCATTTTCAATATTTTTTTTGTATACAGTCATTATTTTTCCAAACATGGCTCCGTCACCTTCATTTTGATGCGGGTTATAATGGCAACAGTATATTTAAAAAATCTTTCTCATTTTTGGATTTCAGAGTAGTGAGAGGTCCGAGGAATTATGTCGACAGCAAATGTGGAGCTCGCAAACGGATGACTGCATTTTTATCTATAATTACAAATTGGACGGGTTCTTGTGATTCAATAAAACTTATCTTATACTCTGAACATTAATGAATACACTGTGAAAATTTCAAGTCCGTTGATCTCACCGTTTCTGTTAAAAAAAATTTGTAAAAACAGTCTTGTAAAAACGGCCTTCCGCATATAATTCCCCTCTTAAGGGGGAATAACAAAGAAATACAAGAGCCCAATTCGTACGATTTCGAGCGACAGTGTTCCGATTGCAGAAATCTTCCGCTTCCCGTTTGCGCCGCGAGGAGATTCGCGTGCTCCGACGCGATCAGCAGCGAGCAAGAAAGAAGCGCTCTTAAAACGCGCACAGCGAACGCAATAGAAAGTGCCTAGGCGAAAGACCGCGTGATAAATCAGCGGCAGCTGCTTTCCGCGCAATTAGTCGCAAATCATTTGCCCGTGGGGCGCGTGTGTGTGCGTACATGCGTGTAACCCCTGCGTGCGTGAGTGCGTGCTCGCGTTCTCGCCGCGAACAATCATATCGCGACGTTTGACGCGTCGAAGCTCTCTGTCTCTCCCTCTGTCCCTCTCGGTCAGCGGTAACGAGCGAAATAGTAATTTTAACGGAGCCCGGGCCGGCGCGGCGGGGGGAGAAGAAAAGAATCGGGCGGGCACGGGCGGCCGTACGTATCGATATTATTCTTGCGGCGATCTGCGAATGCGGCCCCGGCTGAATGATTTACACGTCGAGCAGTGTGCAAAACCGAAAATGACACCGCCATAAATCGCGAATGCGGCCGAACCCTGTGATATATCCGGCCGAGGCCGGCGCGCGGCGGTTTTACATAAATAAATATGTACCGCGGACATATCACGGACGCCGCTGCACATCCTCCCCCCTGCGCGCGCGCGCGCGCGCGCATCAATCGAAAACGCTATTAAGACCTCACCGCGAAGCGTCAGCCGATCCTATCGACGTCGCAGTGGCTCGGCGTGTTCTCGCCTCTTCGTTTTTCCCGTCGCATTGTCGCTCGCGTAACTCTCCTAGCGAGCTGTGTGTGTATTTCATGAAAACTTGAGCACGGGACAAATCTGTCTCGGGTCGAAATGAAAATTCGAGCCGGGAGGAGGAATATCTCATATATACGCGCTTGGAATTCTTCTTCTCCTTGCGAACGTCAAAATAAAGGCTAACTCGTCGAAGGTACGAGTCGAGGGCGGTCTGAAAAGTTCTCGGTCTAACAATGAAAGAAAATCTTTTTTGCCGAGAAATATGTTTTATTTTTTAATATAATCTTCTGAAACTTCAATACATTTATTCCAACGTTTTTCCAATAATTCAATACCAAATCATTAAAGTGTGATTCCGGAAGGTTCTTCTCGCTCTGGTGTATGTAGTGGTGGATCGAAGTTTCATCGACAGTTATGAAACGACGCTTGAAATCCATTTGATTTTGCTTAAAACGAGCTGCAAACACGCTTGAGAAATACGCATTCGAGCGCGTACTTGGTCGATTGTAATAGCAAATGCGGCACCCATCTTGCACAACTTGCTCTTTCAACTGGTGCTACTACTCGGAATGATTTGACAGATCGAATAAAATTTTACATGAGTTTATATCAGGTATGCTACTTTCCAATAGAATTATAGTTTGACAGTTTCTAATGCCATGTATGTGTCAGGTCGAGAACTTTTCAGACTGCCTACGTAACTTTATCGAGCAGGATCTTTCGATGTACTTCCGAGCGCCGAAGTTCTACCACGAATCGATCTCATCAAGCTCGTCGCTTGCGTACGTTCCCTCGTTCCGCGTTCGCGATCATTCTTTTTAATTGGACGTAAATTGAAATGGGGCCGTCTTAATGGGCCCGGGGTACATCCGACGTCGACGTCGAGGAGAGCCTCGTCGCGCGGTACGTACGTTCCCGGCCGACAACCGTGGGCCAGTCAGCGAGAAAATCTCCGGGGCCCCGGTCCCCGCGTGACTTTCTCAGCGGCATGAAAAGGCTCGAGAGATGGGATTATACAGTGAAAAGTCACAGTCCGAATTTGTCGGTCCATTGAGTCGAGCGCGCGGCGAGGCCCAAAGGCTTCCGGTTTTCGGCACACCTGCCCGTTTGTACGACGCGGCGAGACGTCGCTCCTCGGTAGCGCGGACCGATTTCACGCTGCGTCCGTGCACAAAGGGCGTGTTTAAATTATGATAATTCCCCGACCAGACGGGATATAGACGCGTCCTGCAACCGCAGCGCTTTTCTCGATCGTGACTCGCGCGAATGTCGCGATCGGAATTCACCGAAAGGCGCTACGTTCTAAGCGCTCTCGCCGGGTGACAATTCCGAGCTCCTGCTTTCGTTATCCTTTTTTCTGTTTCTTTTTACGAGCGGGTCCTTTACATTCGAAAGTTTCAATTATGAAATTTTAAGACCTTTTCTCTCCCGTAAGTTTTCAGTATCGCGGTCGCGCCACGTGGAACGCGCCATTGTGAGAAATTACTCTCGCGTCGCCAAAATGCCACTTTTGTCTACAATCGAATCAAATAAGCTGCGGATGAAAGTAATTCTCTCTCGTACCTTAAAATTTTTATCTGAGAATAATTTGTAATTTCTGATTCACCGAAGGGTTTAATTACTTCGAAATATGTGAAGGTACCAACAAACGATGCACATAAAACGTCTCAGAACTGGACGCGCGTGACAGGCGAATGCGAAGTCACAGCGAGCAAACGGGAAACCTCCGCGCACGGTCGATGATGCTGATCATTATTTATACGGTGGGACTGAAAAGTCTGGATCGACTGCGAAACGGATATATCTCGCAATTGTACGATATTGTTTCGGTGCCTACGTAAGTCTTATTCTATCAATTTGGTGATCAATGCGCCCGATCCGTCCGCACGAGCCGCTCGTTACGCGGGATTTCCCGTCAGTAAGTAGATTATGCGCATTGTTAATGGCCGTAAAGCGCACACCGCGAGTGCGATGATTTAGTTAATCCACAAAATATTATTATTACCCGTATATTGAGCCAGGCCGTTCTATAATACCCTTTTGTGCGGCGGCCGAAACATTTCCTGATTCTCCTTCGAATTTCCGCTGAATTATCAGGCCGCTTTACGAGAGTCCGCGCGTACCGCTCCATAATATATTTCTCTGATGCGCGTACGCGAAATTTGACCAAAAAAAAATCGCTCGACTTCGGCGAGCTTGACGTTTCTCCGTCACTTTTATTCGCGTAACTCGAATTTGCCTGTAGAACAAAATCCGCCAGCTGCTTTTGTCTTTAATCTTTTCTTCTTTTTTTCTTTTTCGTTCGTTTGTTCATTCGCCCGCACACGCTCCATCTCGCGTAGCGCTCGCGATATTTCCACCAATCAAAACTGAACGACGCGATTGTCGCATTATTTGTTGCACATAATTAGCAACGACACTAATTAGCGATCATCGGCGGGGTATCAAACAATTAGCCGGAAATACGAGCGCCTCGGATCCCCCTCCTCCTCTCCGTCGGAGGATTAAGACGCAGGGGTGTGAGATGGGGAGCCAGGCATGGTTGTGCCAACTAATATCCTTTAGTCTTATCCTTATTATTATCCTCCCCTTTCTCGACTGCGCTTTACGCGCGCGCGCGACTACTTTGGGCAACGAGGCGCGTTTTGCTAACCGGGGGCGTCGGCTGCTGATATTAAAGCACATCCTTAGCTCCGTACTAATTTTACGCGAGGACCCAACTACGTGCTGGGTGATCCTTTAAACCGGAGTTTACCTCCACAAAGCGCGGGATACAATTTCACGAGAAGTCTCGCCGCACGTCGTGTCGCCAAACATTTCTCGCCGGTCGGCGACCCAAAATTTTCCACCGGACGACGCTTTCTTTTTTAACCACTCTTTTTCTCCGATACTCTTCTCTCTCTCTCTCTCTCTCTCTCTCTCTTCGCTTTCATCCCCTAGCCTCTAAGAGTCTCCTAGCAACGTGTCGCGTAGCTAATAACTATGCACCGTCTTGCAGCGCCGCGAGGAGATAAAAATGGAGCATCCTGTGCAGCGATCAACGAAGGAAAGAAGAGGAAGGAAAAAAAAGAAACAAGAAGCCGCACTCGAGAAAGTAAACCGCGAATCGCGAGTAACTCGCGCGAAATGAGAGGGTCGTTCGCGTCTGCCCCCCCTCCCCCCCCCACGACGCGTCTCTCCTCTTCTCTCTCCTCTCACCGCGCGTGTGATTTACGAGCCCTCCGCCCTACCGGGCCGGAAAGTTATGCAGAAACGTCGGACATACGACCCTCGTGGCATCTCTCCTCTCTCGGTGATGCTCTCGTGGGTTTAGTAGCGTCGATTAGGCGGCTCTTAGAGAGCTCGGGGGCCGCCCCTGAGTGGCTACAAAGTGAAACGTAGAAAAGGAGCAACCCTATATTCTCCTCGGAGCTCTCTTTCTCTCTCCTTCTTCTTCTCCTCCTCCTCCGCCTCCTCCTCCTCCTCCTCCTCCTTCTGCTCACCCTTCCTCTACCGCGCCTTCTTGGACGCATCCCCACGTCTTCCCTCTCGGCCGTAGTCGAGACCGCTAGCACTCGCCTCGAAGAAGAGCGGCAATACTGGTACTAAAGCATTAATTAATAGCGACTGCTCGCTCGCTCGCTCGCTCGAAACGGTATTACGGTATATCGGGGCTATCTTCGTTTTATGGATACAGGACGTTTCGAGGATGTACCTTTTCCCCGGCGCGCACGCCGCGCTCCACCGGCCGTAAAAGCCGTCACGAGGGAAGACAGAAAGACTCGTCGGTGGCTCCTTTCGTTTTTTCCGTTTAGACTGACCGGCCGGCCGGCCTTTCTCTCAGTCGTCTCTCTCTCTCTCTCTCTCTCTTTCTCTTTTTCCCTGCTTCCTTCTTTCTCTCTCCCAGAGACGAAATGTTTCTCGCAACCTTGTCCACCGGTCTCGTCCCGCGCGACGAATCGTACGGATCACTTTAACGGTCGATCGAGGTCTCGCCGATCGAAAGTCGCGATGTTACGCACGAGACCCGGAGCCGCGAGATGACACGGTAATTAAGAGTAGAGAATCGAAAGGCGAGGAATGACGGAGCAATAAAATTTATGTACAGGAATATTTTCGAGCGTGATACACTGCCGGCGAACGAAGCCGCGTCGGGACACGGCGCTAACGTAATAAAATTCGCAGAAGGCTGGATCGAGGATCTCGAGAATTCGCAATGTCGGAGTTTCAAAGCAAAAAAAAAAAATCTCTCCCTCGACTGCCGAGGGGACGAGAGACACCGCAATTGCGGATCTTTCGATCTCAGAAGTACCTGAGATTTCCAATGAGTCGGACGATGGTGTTCCTAAAATCAACTTCGAAATCAACGAACGCTCCGAGACTGCCGCGATCTCGCACACGTCGCTGCCGCGTTAATGAATTTACGCGAGGGAAACGCCCGGCATTTGCCGCGTTTTCTCGCTCGGATCCCCGTGAGAACGCCGAGCGGCCGGCGTTCGCGCAGGAAGGAGAGACGCACAGCCGAGTAACCGTATTTTTATCCCCGCGTAAAAACGCGACTCCCTTCTCGACGACGAGTCTCATACACGCTCGACTACCCTTTGTCTTCCCCTTCGCAGCCTGATTTCCTCTAAACTCGCGAATAAAAGTTTACACCGCGAGCGTCGTCTCGTCGCGCCGCGTCGCGCCGCGCCGCGCCGCGCCGCGTCGCGCGAGGGTGCACCCGGGAGAAGAGAGGCATCATAAAATCGGGATTCAATATCGTAAGCGCGAGCCAGGGAGAGCAGAGAGAGAGAGAGAGAGAGAGGGAGAGGGGGAGGGGGAGGGTGCAGGGCACGTCGTGTGTGTTACGGCGATGTCAAGGGGCGCCGGTTCCACAGGGACTGCAGAGAGAGAGAGAGAGAGGGAGAGAGAGAGAGAGAGAGAGAGAGAGAGAGAGAGAGAGAGACACGCGTACACCACACGCAGAAGCGCGCGTGCACGCGCGCGTAGGTCGGCGATGTAGTCGTAAACGCGAACGCGAAAGCGGCGAGAAGCGGCCGCTCGCGCAGCTGCGGCGAATATTCCCGCAGCACGGGGTGTCCGGCTTCTCCGGCGGAAGACCGGCGGAAGCCGGTCGCCCGTTCGCTCTCGTTGTGCAAGCAACGCGATAAAAAGCAGAACGCGAGCGTCGAGGCTCTGAGGACGTCCTTCGTTCGGAGAGGCGCACTCGCTGTTGAATACCGACTCGCGAATTCGCGGACTCGGTCGCCGTGTGCGCTGCAAAAATCACAGCGTGAGCTCAGCGACAGCATGTAGTCTTGTTGAAACTTTGTTTCAGCACATTTCTAGTGTCGGCTTGAATCCACGCGTCATTTAATTCGTTTAATCATCATTCGTCGCGTTGAAACGTGCGTCTTGTCGCGATCACGTCTTCTCGATCCCGAAATCGCAGGATCGCGCGCGGTTCTCTCTCTCTCTCTCTCTCTCTCTCTCTCTCGAGGGCCGCCTCTCCAGTCCGCCGAGGACAAAGAGGACGATTTCTTATGTGGCACGCACACGCGCGTACATTCGCGACGCGAGAAGCACGGCAAGATCACACACGTGTTGCGTGTTGTGTCGATGCAAGCAGCACCCCCCTCGACCCCCCTCTTTGCCGGCCTCACCCTTCCTTTTCGCGGGGCCCACATGCGCGTCTCCTTTCCCTGCCTCTCTCCCTCTCTCCCTCTCTCTCTCTCTCTCTCTCTCTCTCTCTCTCTCTCTCTCTCTCTCTCTCTCTCTCTCTCTTTCTCTCTGTCTCTCTCGAAGGAGAGAGAATGCTCGTGTAGGTAGTTTGACACGGTCGTAAAAGACGGGCGTTTTAATACAATTTACAAGAAAGTATCGAGCCGGACGGCGCGCCTCGAGAGCCGCTCTACTGGGTGTGTCGAGTGAAATCGACCGGCGATCGATCGGCTCCGGTCCCTTTCTCTCCTCGTTAACGCCATCGGGGAATCCGAATTACCGGCGTCGCGAAAACGCGACCGGGCTAATTGCGTCCCGCGTCGCGCCGCGCCGCGCTGCGCCGCGCAGCGACAAAAAGGCCGGGCGGAATTTACGACGAGCGACGATTTAATTCCCGACGGACACGAAACAGGGCGCTACGTCGATGTAATACTCTGTTTATTAATCGATATCCGTTGCCGGATAATGGCTGTGCGTGTGTATGTGTGTGTGTGTGTGTGTGATGCTCATTAAGATGTTCGGTCTGAAATTTGTTTTTTCTTACAGAGCTACTTACGAGAAGATACGACCCTGTCGCGAGATATTTTGTGTAAGCGTGTAACTCGCGATCTTCCAGTGCGTGCACGCACACACACACATGTGCGACGAGAAATACCGGAAAGTACGAAAGGTCAATCGCGTCGGAATCCGAGAGCTCGACTTTTCGCCAGGTGGAGGTCTGCAGGGGACCAATCGGCGCGTCGCGGCTTATTTTCGTCAAACCGCGGTCTCCTTCTCTTTCCGTCTCTCTTTCTATTTCTCTGCGACATAGGAAATGTCGCACCGAGTCGGAGAACAAGGTCGACCTTGTTATTCAAAACTTGGATTTTTCGCGTGCGCGCGTGCGACAGCAGGACAGAGAGGGAGAGAGAGGCTCGAGTGCGGCTCGATGAATCCCTCGAGCGTTCCCAAGGCGGAAATTGCTCGCCGCGGAGATTAAGGAGCCTCGAAGGGGCCCCGAGAGACGAGGATGCTTCGAGAGACGCTTTGATCGCCGTCGTCCTCTCTCCGTCTCGCCCTCCCGCTGTGTCTTCGGCATTGTACTAAGAAGAACCGTTTTTAATAAGCGACAATTAGCCAGACGGGCGAGAAAGAAAGAGAGAGAAAGAGAGGAGGGAACGCGCGCGCGAAAAAGAGAGAGAGAGAGAGAGAGAGGGAGGGAGGACGAGCGGCGAGGTGGCGCGCGGGTCCCTTCCAGGAGATTTTTGCGCCACTTCATGGTTGCCTCGTTGTCGCCAGGTATACGTTACCGAGGCATCGCGAGTGACTGCCTCGTAAAGCTCGTGAAATATTGCATTTGGCGCCACGAGCGATTCTCTTAAACGCCCTCCCTCGAGCAGCTTGTGGGAAGATGATCGAAACCCTATCTCCGTGCGGCTCGCGTACCACCCAGACTCTACCGCCGCTCGTGGATCACGCTATTTGCGATCATGGCTCACCATGAGGTCGTAGGTGTCGGGCTTTGATATCAGAGGAGTCGCATCGGGCTTTCATTTGGAAAGTGTGAAACTTCTCGATTATACGATCTTTACAGAACATCGTGTCTCTCTCTCTCTCTCTCTCTCTCTCTATCAAATTAAATTTCCTCAAATCGAGTATTTTTCATATATCAAACTTTTTTTACTGCTGGCAAAAATCACAATAAATGAGAGAAAGGGAGTGATGAAAGCGGATACTTGGAACTCGCCAATGAATAGAAATGAATTGTTTAGCCTTTGCAACATACACACACAGAGACGAATCGAGAGACGGACAGAGTCCGCTTCGTACTGACGAGTTTAAAGTGCGCCGTTAATTCCGCAGGATCGAACGAAGCGAGGATAAATTTATTCACTGCAAGAACGCGCGTGTCGATAATTGCGCCGATCGTTAATCGTGTTTTTTCGCAACGAGAGAGAGATAGAGAGTGAGTGAGTGAGTGAGAGAGAGAGAGAGAGAGAGAGAGAGAGAGAGAGAGAGAGAGAGAGAGAGAGAGAGAGAGAGAGAGAGAGAGAGAGAGAGAGAGTCACGCAAAGGCTCCTCCTCCTCTCTCCTAAGTCACGTGCGTTCAACAACGTTGACCGGATTTTCAAGCGAATTTTAAATCGCCGCCAGTACAAATAACGTTATGAAGCGGGGCATTAATGGAATGCATTATACAAAACCATCCCGGCGGTGGAGATTAAGCACATTTACGCGAGATCGACGGGCGATAGCGAGATTAGCGCGCGAACCCACATCGGCATAAATCCGAGGTTCGGCGCAGTTTTACTTCTCTACCGCGGGAAAGATCGAGAGAGCATAGAGAGGCGGGCTGCGGCGAATTATGGACGATCAACGGAAGCCGATCGCCGAGCCATTCGAAATCAATTAATTATCGGGATAATTAAACTTTCAGCTTTCACGTGCAGCCCGCGGGCGATTAACGCGGAACGTTAATTTCGATCTCCCGAGTTCGTAACCGCGATGCACTCGCATTCAAAATCTCGCTGAATTTTCCTCCCCCGCCTTCCCGCCCTCCACCCTCCTGCGCCCTCCGCCGCTGGCCGGCCGCGCGGCGAACGGGGCCGCGAGTCAAATAGCGCGCAAAGCTGATCGACATGAATCTTGTAAATCTATTATCCGCTAAGTCGAAAACTCGCGCAGCCGAGCGGAAGAACGATCGCGCGGCCGCGAGTCGCGGTCGTTTCGAGCAAAGGGACTCGTTCTTCGCGTTTCTTCGCGTCGGAGAAACTACCGTCGGGATGCGGGGGACGGGCCAACGAGGGAGAATTATTTCGACGTGGGCTATTTTTGCGGAACGTTAGCGAGAGCTAGCGGGAAAGAGATAGAAAAAGGGAAAGAGAGAGAGAGAGAGAGAGAGAGAGAAAGAGAGAGAGAGAGAGAGAGAGGTAGGAAGTTCAATTTTAATTTTTCGCACTGAAACCGATGTAGATCGCTCTCGCTGGTATTGTGTATCAATTAAAAATAACAAAAGAAGCTAAATGGGCGCACAAATATTGCGCTAATTCGCAGTACGATTTTCCTAATGCCAATTGCACGAAAAATTCATTTCTCCGAAACACACGTGATACGTGATATCGTTTCCCAAGTTCACATTCATTCGGTCGCTCCGCTTCGAAGCTCGCGCTGCTGCTGCCATGGAATTATCTCCGCGAACACCTCGACAACCCGTCACCGATATCTTTACCGTATAGATACCGACTTGTAAATTGCATTCTCTCTTATCGCCCGGCCGCGGCTGACGAATCCACGTAATCCGCAACGACCTCGCGCGCGCGCGCGCGCGATCGATTCGATAACCTGTAGCGAAATCGCGAGTGTAGACGCTCCTGATAATTGTCGGCGGTGCAGCGACACACAGCAAGTGGCAACGCTCGGGGGTGGTTTTGCGCGTCGGGGGTGGGTTATAACAGACCGCAACGGCAGCCACACATTTCGGTGGCGTTCGCCCGCTCGCTCGCTCGCTCGCTCGCGCGCAGGCCACATTATTTCGTGATTGTCGCCGGGCCGCCGGTGGAGTGAGAAGAATGTGTTAATTTTGTGGCGATGTGTCAATGTGCATCCCCCAATCCTGCTCCTGTCGACGCCCTACCACCACCATCCCCGTCCTTTTCCGTCGTTGCCGGATACCGACGCTGTTTCTCTCTTCCTCCCTGTTTTCGTTCTCACTCTCACACACACACACACTCTCTTTCTCTCTCACTCACTCTCTCTCTCTCTCTCTCTCTCTCTCTCTTTCTCTCTCTCTCTCTCTCTCTCTCTCTCTCTGCCTCTACTTCTCGCGCTTCCCCGGCCGCAATTGGTCTGTCTCCTATGATTTTCCACGTGTACGCGGATGCGCGCGTGTGTTTTTGCGGCATGCATCTCTTTCGCTCGGCGAAAGCGGTCGGGATCGTTCGATAACCGATCGGCCTCGATATTAATTCAGACCGCAACGAAAACAACCCTATCGACACGCCGATCGCGCGGAATTATAACTATCGCCGCCTTATCGATAATATCGCGCGAAATGCGAGTGATTCTCGTTGTATTTCGGTGACGTGTCCTTCGGCTGACTCAGAGCAGGCTGTGGACAGGTTACCAATCGCTCGCACGAAAATACGAGCGATTGTTAAATATCCCGTGAAGTATAATACGCACACACGCATTTTGCATTTTCCGTTTCCGTTAAGGGACATATAAAGTAGAGCTTGCAAATCGATGCGAATTAACTTTCCACCGAGGTGTGGACGGTGGTGCCCTTTCTAGAGATCTACGAATGTTGTTGAAGAATAAGCGAAGACTCGTAGATAAAAATCGATACGAGTAAACTTTTCCCACGAGTTGGACGATTGCTCACTTTTCAAAATCTACGTGCGAATATTACTGGAAAAAAAAAAAAAAAAAAAAAAAACTAAACAGATCCTGACGCATCATGCCGATTCATAGGGCGACATTTGCCGAGGCCAACCACGCTCAATCGATAGCCGAGGCTGCGGTTTCCAACAAGCAAGTTCCAAAGGACGGCCGCGTAGGAAACGGGAGAGACTCGGAAAGGACCTTACTGTCCGCAGGCTCGATCCGTTCTCGCGCGACGATCGGTCTCGCGGATTCCGGCCATGCGCGAAAAAGCGGCACGACCGGCGGAATTCGTCTCGCGCCGGACAAATTGGCCGGCACGAGGCTCGGCACGAATTATTAATTGTCCGCGCGGCCGTCTTTTTAGTTCCTCGCACCGAAGGATTCGGCGACGGCGACAGCGAGGAGAGCGCAAGGTGCGGACGACGAGAGAGACCGAGCGATCTGTCGATTTATTTATTGGCCAGTCGCCCCTGGCATTCCGACGCAGCCGCCGATCGCTCGAACCCTTTCGCTGCCGAGACATCTGTATTAACAAGACTGCGCGCACGCCACCAAGTGATCGGACGTTTTTCCTCGGACGACGAACGTAACTTGGTGGAATAACACGGCCGTGTCCGAGAAAAAAGCCACGTTACGCGCGTAACGCTCTGTCGCCGCCGATCTGTTATGTAACATTTTTCGATTGTAACATTTTCGCGAAGCGATCAACGTCGGCGGTAAATCTTGTCAGCGCTGCTCTGTGCGCTCTGTTTTCGTCATCTCGGAGGAGAGACGGAGAGAACTTGTCCTTTCTTTTCAGAGGCACGCAGATCATCGCAATTATAACAATTATTACCAAAAATAACTGTTAATGATGATTATTATTGTAAACAATTATGATACCAGTTATAATCGTCCCTTGCGTTATGTCCAATTTATAAGAAGTGAATGCTATAACGTGAACAATAACACTGTGGGGCACTGATGAGAGCAGCGAACGTCTTCCAGTTTCCAGACACAGAGACTCGCGCCCGCACGGTCGCAATTATTCATCGTGATTTTATTGCCTATAAATTACCCGTCGGCCGTGCGCTCTCGTTTTCACGGTATTTATTTACAACAACGAAAAAACAGCAAATGATCGATTCTGAACGGCTAACGGGCGATTCTCGCCCACTGATCCGGAAAGTCACGATACGCGGCGGCGGCGGGTCGCGCAGCGGCCGCGGTGAAAACGAATCGTATCGCGTTTAACATTTTTTTTTTTCCACCGGCCTATCTTCACCCGCCCGCGAGATCTCGATGCGCTTTTATTCCAGACTCTCAGCGTATTGCGCAAAAATAATATCGTCGCGATACATCGAGTACGCTCGAGATTAACCGTTCCTCTTGTGTTTCGCTAATATAAAACATAAACGACCACCGACTGCTCGTCGAAGCGCCGAAAGAATGATACGAGAATTTTTCCCCTCTGTTTTCTTTTTTTTTTTCAAGTGGCGTAAGTGCACAGTTTTGAAAATTCCAACGGAACACGCAATGCGTTTCGACGATTGAGGATCCGTGATTGCGTCCGAGCTTGGCTTCAGTGCGAGATAAACGGCGCCGACGACGCGTCTCTCTCGTCCGCGAGATGTCGCCGCGCTTTCGCACGAAGACTCGCCTCGCGAATCGCTCGATTAATTTTTGGCGCGACACATCGGCCGGTCCCGTGGTTCCCGCCGGTGAAAGAATCAACAGCCGTGTTAACTATTAATCCGAGTGCGGACACGCGGCGCGAGCGGCGCGCACGCGCCGCGAATAAATTGCGAAAAAGTAATCACGCGTATTAAATATTCGCGCAATAACGCGCGAGACGCGTGCGACGATAACGATTCGCCGGCCGCGCGACGGCGCGACCTGGATAAATGTCCTCGCGGCTTGCTCGGCGCAATAAAGTTCCGGCCGTTCGCGGCCGGCATCTCGCCGTCCACCGGCGCATAAATAGAATACAAATTAACGGCATCGCGAGCGGCGCGTCATTGCCGAATCGATGTGTAAACGTGCGGATAACGAGGCGAGCTCTGCGCGTGCGCGCGCGCCTCGTGTACGCCCGCCGTCGTTCGCGGGAAATTAGCGGCCATTCGGATGCCTTGCCGACATGTGTAATGCGTACGCGGTCGTAAGCGCGGGGTAAGAGTATCCTTACGCACACACGTCGATAAATCCGCAGGCGCGAGGATTAATTTCTGCCGAGGCTGGAATACGAGAGAAGCTGCGAGGATATTCGGTGTGTTCGATTGTTCGAGCGCATAAAGATCGGAAGCTCAAAGTTGTCGCGGTTGTTTCCAGAGATATCCGACCCGCTGGACATTCTCTACGCTCCACGAAATGAACGCTTCGGCGTTTACAAATCATAAAAATTATATTATTAAAAAAAATGGAAAAAAGAAGGGAAGGCCTCAAAATCAGAGGAAGCGGGATATAGCCAAGAGTTCAATAATTCAGATATAGCCAAGCGCACTAGGAAAAAGAATTTAGTATCTTTAACAACACTGTTTAGTTGAGGCATTTTTTAACAGCAACCAAATATCTTGTTTTATATAACATAATATTTAGTTGTTTCAACTAAATATATTTTTCTGCTTCGTTCTCTGGACCAAATGATTTTGTTCTTAGACTTCATATATAAAAGCTAAGCGTTTCAGTTATTTTATCCATAAAAATTACATAATAACGAAATATTATTTTACATAAACTAAAATAATGCCCAATGGATACTATTTTCTCTTTCTGTGCACTAAAATTTAGATTTTATATATTAAGAAAATATAGTATTTTTAACAAAATTCACATAGTTAAAGCTTTTTGGTTGCTATAACAAAAGTAAAATTACGTTATACGAACAAACTGCAATCAAACAAGATATTTGTTTGAAAGGAACTAAACAAACTTTTGTTGGGCCTATTTTAACCAAATTATTTTGTTGTTACACCAAAATTTTGGTTCACGCAACAATACATTTTTCCTAGTGCGGGATATAGTCAAGAGTTTATTAATTCAGTAATTTAAGGACCCACTAGAGCGAGATTCGCGTCTACTTCTGATTTCTGACCGCAAGATCCGCAAAAAGAAGAAGCACCGCTCGCCGGGGAGCGGCGCGAGCTCGCGAATCGTATTGAATCAATTACCCCGCGTTTATTTACGTTTCACTTCGGGGCGAACGCGAACGTGGATGAGCGTCGCGTCGCGTCGCGTCGCGTGAATATCCGCCGGAAGAACCATAAATAATCTCGCGGGAGTCGCGCGATGCCGGCTATCGGCCGCGTTACGTCGCTTACGATGGAGATGCCGGTCATTATGGATGGCGCAAACGGAGGCGTCCGCGGATCGAGAAATTCTGCGCGCGCGGACCTGCAGGGTGACCCCGTTAAAGGCTGCGCACGACGAGGCGAGGGTTCCTCTCTCTCTCTCTCTCTCTCTCTCTCTTTCTCCCCCCGACTCTCTCTCTCTCTCTCTCTCGGCAATGGCCAGTTTCGCGCCGTTTACGCCGGAAACTGAAACGCGCCGCGCGCCGATAATACGGTGCCGGTGACATTAATTGCGCCGGTATGTCGGATATCGAAAGCGCGTGACTAGTAGGCCACGGAAGTGCCTGTAACCGGTACGATGCGTCGAGTATCGGGAGCGGAAGCGGACCCAGCGGGGCGCCCGATGAAACTCGCCGGTGAGAACATCCATCTGCGAGCGGGCGGCTTAAATTTAAGCGATATCTCAACGAAACTCGCTCGATGCGGAACATCGGGACTGATACGCGCGCAATTTGCACGAGAGCGATATTTCTGCCGGATATTTCGCGACGTCGAGATGCCTGGCGATAATTGACGAATACCAGAAGCCACTGCTGCAAATTCAGTCGACAAAAATCGCAACGGCACAGCCGTTTTTTATGTGTGTTCTCGCGCGAATAATGCGCAACGTTTGCTTTAAACGGCACAACGAAAGCAAAAATGTAGAGCGTTAATGGCAGAGGGAGAGGAAGAGAGAGAGAGAGAGAGAGAGAGAGAGAAAGAGAGAGAGGGAGAGAGAGCTCTCTCATCGGGCGAGACTTAGAGACCTTTGGAATGTAAAAGAGAGAGACAAGACGCGCGAAGACGACCTCGGCGTAGATGGCAGCGAAGCCAACCATGAGCCGCAGCAACGTCGTCTTCGACGCGAGATCCGACTCGCAGACTCGACTTTACTGCCAATCTCGCCTCGGGCCGACTCCATCGCGCCGCGATTTAAGGTGTCCGGTTTAACACGCGACTGTAAAGCGCGGGACGGCGTCATCAGTCCGAAAAGTGCAAAAATCGATTTATCCCGTTTTATTGTAACTCGCGCGCGGGCAAACCCACACGCGGCCGTAGCTTATCGCGCGCCGGTGCTTCTCGTTATTACAAAGAACATTCGAGCGGCCGAGGCCTCGGCGATGCTCGCAACTCCGCGCGAGACCATCCTCGGGACTGGAATTCGCCGGGGAGCCTCAATCTCTCGAAGCTGCGCCGCCGGGCAAAGCTCAGGCTCGCGATTTGCGCGACTTGTCGACTAAAGAGACTAGAATTAATCCCCTCGACGCGCGTTGCGACAATTAGTACTTTCTACAATTTTCAATTACAGGGGCGGATCATCCTTTGTCTCTCTCGTAAATAATGATCTTCGTCATCATCACCAGCGCGAATCATTAATTACACCCGGACGGTCTCGTTGCAGCAGGACTCGCTCGCTCATAATTCGCAAACGGCCCACGCGAAAGAGACTCCGAAGAGCGCGACTTTGCTCTTCGGTAAATAAAGCTTCGACGACAGCGATAAGGGTTGAAACGTGTCCGCAGCGCGGCCGAACTAGTTCGGGGGAAGCGCGTAGTTATTAATATGCAATCGCTAAGCCGGCGGCGATAACGAAAGCAGCGCGGAAGGATCGACTGGTGGAAAATAAAGATTTTACGACGACGGTAGACGCGGGGACGATCTTCTCTCTCCCCTTCTCGCTCTCTCTCTCTCTCTCTCTCTTTCTCTGTCTCTCGCGAGAGGAGGATGATGATGATCGTTAATGGCGCGGCTGTGCGAAAGCCGGCAGCTGCCAGCGTTTCGTGATTTCAGCTCTCTCGTGAAATCTCCGTCATTCGTCCGGCCGTTATCCATTTACGGGCGTGTTTTATCGATCGGCCCTGTACTCGAAGGGCCCGTCGCGCACACGTCGCGCCTACGTACGTCGCTCCGTTAACGGACACTCGCGCGCATTCCTTCGTCGTTATTCCCCTCGCGCGCGCTGCGCTCCGTCCGTTCTTCCTCCGCAGAATGCACGAGCGTTGACGCTGTTACTTAAGAATCGTTTGCGGATTACTGTCCTCCTCTCTCTCTCTCTCTCTCTTTCTCTCTCTATCTCCCTTTTTCTCATAGTTACTGAAGAAATACATCCGAATAATGTAAAAAGGACTCGGGAGTCCTTCGACAGAAATATGAAAATTCCGGGTGGAAACTCTCTCCACTCGGAGAGAAGCGGGAAGATATATTTAATTCGCTGCGTTGAGGGCGGATCGAGAACTCGGGCGCGAATTCAATAATCGGCCGAGGCGTCGACTTACACGATTGCTCCGGGGAATCCGTCGTTCAAATCTCTATCGCCAGGAACGAAAAGCGGAAGGCGAAGGAGGACGGGACGGTACAACCGATACCGCCCCCGTTTGTTCCCGTCCACGTGAACTTGTCGATTTTGCAGAAAAACCGGTCGACTCGTTCGATGAACGTCGTCTCCGTAGCGCGATCGTCAGAGGACGTATCTCGTCCCGATCGGCTCTATACATCTAACCGAGATCCCCAAAAAGAAAGAACCGCCATAAACATGTATACGAGCGATCGCGAGTGCAGTCATCCCGCTGCACGGCAGAGAGAGAGAGAGAGAGAGAGAGAGAGAGAGAGAGAGAGAGAGAGAGAGAAAGAGAGAGAGAGAGAGAGAGAGAGAGAGAGGGAAGGAGGGAGAGAGACGCTGTGCTGCGAAGGGCTGCTCGCGCCGAGAGGTGCCAGGTCCTCCGTGTATAACTCAGCTATGTATGAGAGCCGGGCCGAGCCGGCCGGCGATTAATGAATAATCCGTAATGAGGATGCGATGTCCAGGCTGTGGCTCGCGACGCGACGTAAGGTAGTCGCATGATTTAACGGCGGCTCCGCGCGCGCGCAACGTGGTCTTTAAAATATCGCCGCGCAACGTGGCCTGTAAAATATCCACGTGCGCGAGAGAGAGAGAGAGAGAGAGAGAACGGGACCGCGTGGAGACGAAGAGACGGAAAGAGAGGAAGGTAGCGAGCAGTAGAGGAGGGAGGAGAAGAAAGGTTGAGGAGGAAGCTCTCCTCCGGGAATCCGACGTACGAGGCGACGTCGGCTGTAAAGCACGTCCGCGTACATGCAACCCCGACACCCCCCCCTTCCCCCCCCCCGAGAGCCGACCGACATCATTTCTGCCGAGCGAGCCCGAGCGGGATTAAGAAGTTCCGCGGTGATCAGGTGTGCGCGATCGCTCATACATGCATACATACATACGGCTGTTCTGGGAAGCGCATGCGAGAGCGGAATTAACACGTCCCGCAGAAATGGCGGGCTGAGGAACGGCGCGACGAGCGAGGGCGCGTCCGAGGAACCGTCTTTCGGTGGTCAATGGCGAGCTCCTTCAACGTTTCCCTCGTGGCTACTCGGAGATTCGACATTGCTCGATTCGCGACTACTTCGGGAGACCGTGGCTGATCCGCTGTCACACTCGCGCTTGACAATGATGGAAAAGAAGAAATGGCCGCGATGGAAAAGGAGGGGAAAAAACGGGGAACTTGCGTTTCCCGAGAGAAGCAGGTCGCTCGACTGGAGCTCGCTTGGATTCTCTCCTCGCGACTTGGCGATGAGATTCGGTCGGGCGAGAGACGACGGGCCTCCTCCGTCGGGCGGCCTCGTGAGGCAGGCGACGCGTCACGCTGAAATTAGACGAGAAGGCATGCGTGGAAAAACGGCCGGAGCTGCACGATACCCTCGCGCAATTTCTTGGATTTCGCGGAAGTTCTCGAATTTCGGCGCGCATGCAACTGAATGCAATCTTCCGTTGGCATCGATACCGCCCGTCGTTGGTCCCGCGTATCGCGCGAAGGCATCGCCTTCGACGAGGAAAGGATCGTGCCGATGAGACGGACGCGCCGAACGAAGCGCGAGCCATCGACTTCGAACGAAACTACACGCGTTACGTCGTCCATAATTTTCTCCATTAACGAGCCCGCGATCGCTTTTTCGAGCCGTAGACTATCAGATTTACGCTTCCGACGCGTGCAAAGTCCGTTCAGTGACCCCTTCCCCTTTAGTGTCTGTCTGTTGGGTGCCCTCCTCCCTGCGTGATGAATGTTGGACGATATATAACATAATTATAATCCCTTGGACACATCAGACCGTTATAACTATCAGCTTTCAGTATCTATCGATTTTCATGTATTATATGCCCGCGAGAGAGAGAGAGAGAGAGAGAGAGAGAGAGAGAGAGAGAGGCGCTGCACCAGAAACTCATCGTGGAAAATTAACACCAGCGTTCTAAAGCGGAGATGCTCTAATGGAGCCGCGAGATTTTACGCGATTCATCGGCGACGTTGACGTTACACGACGGAGCATCGCGGAACTTTCGCGGCATGACGATGTTTCTGCTCGGGAAAGCCTGCGATCGTTTTTTCGCGAGCAGAACGAGTGACCGATTATTCCTCGCGCGGTATTCCGGCGGGATTCGACCACGGAGTAATTCGAGGCAGTCTCCTCTCTCTTTCTCTCCCTCTCCTTCTCTCGCTCTCGCTCTCTCTCGCTCTCTCTCTCTCTCTCTCTCTCTCTCCCTCGCTCTTCTCCTTTCACTCTCTTTTTCTATATCCCTCTGCCCCTCTCGTTCCCTATCCACGAGCTCGCTCGCGGCCGCTCCGTCGCGGCAGTATATCAACAATGATAGTTATACACGTACGTTATAATCGTAAATTAGCCGCGGCAACATAATATATTCGTGGGCTGGTTGGTTCGCGCGTATCTGTTTTATGCGGTTATTATATATGACAGCAGCAGTCATACCTGCCTGCCTGCCTGCCTGCCTGCTTCCCTCCCCTCGCCCCCTCCCCCTCTTACCCCCTTGTGCGTACCCTTCTGGTCGGTATCTCCCTTCGCGCCGCACCGGTCCCTTCGCAGGGACCTCGTCCTCCTGGCCGGGTCTCGGCCACGAAGATCGTTCAGGTTCCTGATGAGGAAGCGTTCCCCGAACGCGCTTTGCCTTCTGTATTTCTTAATGAACGATGCTTATCACGGAAGTGTCTATGCGATATTAAATACAACGGGGGTGCGAGACGCGGCGAACGCGGTCGTCTCGTTGCGGACGTCTTAAATCGAGTCTCTCTCTTTCTCTCTTTCTCTCTCTCTCTCTCTCTCCATCTCTTGCTCTCTCTTCCTCCCTCCTATCCCTTTCACTCTCGGAGAACGCGCGCTGTTCGATTCGCGTCGAGTTAATTCGTTCCGTGTTATTTATTGCGAGATTCTCTGCAGAGTGCTGTTAAATATCGCGAATTGGTACGACGCGACGATAATGGAGACGCGTCGCTGCATTACGCGATAATAACGATGATAAATACGATAACAGAAGCGAAATGTAACGACAAATGAAA
This sequence comes from Harpegnathos saltator, assembly GCF_003227715.2. NCBI lineage: Eukaryota > Metazoa > Arthropoda > Insecta > Hymenoptera > Formicidae > Harpegnathos > Harpegnathos saltator. Next base: position 2,182,612 of record NW_020230045.1, on the reverse strand, counting down.
TGTTGCGAAATTAATTTTTCGGAACTGCGAAACGAAGGAAAGGGGAAACGACAGAGAGGGAAAGAGAGAGAGAGAGAGAGAGAGAGAGAGGGGGGGAGAGAGGAAGAGCGGAATGTACACTCGCGCGGACGACGAGCGTTAATATCGTATGTTTACGTTCGTTTCGTCGGAGAAGAAAATACACGAGTGAAAAAATACGAAGGAGATTCCCAGAGAATTGTTTCGCATCCGTCCCGCGACCGTTCCTCCGCCATTCGTAGAGAGCAAGAGCGTACTACGAGCGGGCGAGCCGCGTGCGGGACGGGTAGGAAATTACAGCCGCGAGCAAAATTACATTGCGCGTTTCCAAAATTCCGCGGCACCCGCGGCGATGGCGCTGAAACGAAATCAGATGTTCATTAACGGACGTGAGTAATTATACGTCACGCCGCGCCACGAAGGTGGAGCATTAGCAATAAAACGGACGCGGGCCCGTTGTGCGCGTCGCTGTTAATTTCAAAAAGCTCGTTGCCCGCGTCGAGATTATTTCCTCATTTAAAGTTATATGAAATATACACACTTTTTTGCTTTCACGCTAGCCGCGCCCGTGCACGGGCTCTCCCTCCCTCCCTCTCTCTCTGTCTCTCACGAGAGCCAGCCGATCCTTATCCGGCGTGAGGACGAGAAGGAGAGGCGCTCGCGCGAATATGGCGATTCCGGATAACAGACACCGATGTAATCGGATACACCCCGGCGAAGTATGGTAAAGCGAGACTTTTAGCGCCGCGGGGATTGGCGTAGAAATTATCATCCGAATGATTATCTCGTAACCGCCGAGAGCCCGGCCGGACGTCGCGCGCCCACAAAGTTATTAACACGATCGTAGCAGTCAATTATCGAGCGCCGTTCGCTGCTTCGCTCTTCGATCGCAGCCGGGGGCGCCGATGGGAAATTTGCTCCCTCCGATACGAATCTTACATTTTTCATCGGGGATTACTTGATGCGATAATTTTACGACGTCACCGAGTAATGAAATTATATATATATATATATATATATATACACATATATATATCGCTGAGGGAAATCGAATATCTATTTCCTCCTGCGCCTTCGACGAATTCTCGTCTCGCTCTGTGTGTTTTCTCGCGTCAAGGGCCGCGTTCTGTCTCGAGAAGTTCCCCTACGGAGAACGATCTGACAGTGTTCCACGGTCGGAAGCTGCACGTCGACGGATTCGTAACGAGGAAGATCGTTGGCAGTTCACGAGGCTTGTCAAAACAGGAAGAACCTGACCGATGTCGAACCGGCCCGTCGACAGCCGGCTATCGCTTTGCCGAAACTTTAAAACTGTCCCGCGTCGATACCGCCATCTTCCTCACAGTTTTTTCTTCTACGTGCGGAAACGAGCGCGGGAAAGACTCAGTCTCACAACAATACGGCACAGTGTGTGGCCATTGTGGGCGTAAAAAAATAGATGAAAAATTATCGAAACTTAACCCCACTACGATTTCACGACGTCGCCAAGCCAGCAAAGTCGTAAATCCTTCAGAGAATCGAATTTACAAATTTATTTATTTATAAAAAATTAGCGATTCTCTCGGCGCAGCTCTTTCGTCGAGAAAGATATCGCAAGCTTATCGACTCGTATCACACTCTGTCCCTCTCTCTCTCTGTCTCTCTCTCTCTCTCTCTCTGTCCCCCTCTTTCTACCGAGATTAATTAATTTCCCTGCAATCTTCATATATTCGCCATGCTTCTCCTAAAGGCACAATCGAATCGAGCGGACAACAATCTCGGCGATTCACACCTCGATCGCAATCGGGTCTCTTACGCTTGCGGAGGGGGAAAAGAAACGCCAGCAGGGAAGGGGTTGAATCGATGAGCGCGCGAGCGCCGGTCTTCGCGATCCTTTTTACCAAAGGATCAGGTGGAAAGGGACGGAGGGGGAGGGGGGAGGAGGTAGGGGGCAGAAAACCGCTGTTCGATTCTGTATTGACATGTAACTGTCATTCGTCGGGCTTACAGCTGCCCCTTGGCGATCTTTCTTGCGGTGCCTTTCGGCGACCGGTTCCCGCGGAACCGAGCCACATCGCATCAACGAGTCTCGCGACCGACCGCTTCCAATTGCGATCATTGCGGCAAAAAGGACGCGCGGCGCGCCTTTGGGCCGATTTTCTGATCGCCGCCGCCGCGCCGCGCCGCGCCGCGCCGTGGCCGATTTCCGCGGCGATCGCCGTTCCCGTCTTTTTGCGAGGCCGCTTTTTCTCGCGAGCTCCGCGTTCTTCCCGTCTCACGTCCTCCGAGTTTAGCCTTTTTAAGCGGCGGCGATAAATCCATTTACGTCTTATGGAATCGAGGGTACGATCAGAACGCGGTCGTGTTCTTGCGGAGCGAGCAGACGGCTCTCCACAGGCGAACGTGAATGCGCAGCCCGTCTCACTTAGTCGTCGTCGTTAAACCAACAAACCCGCAAAATGTTTAATTAAATGTAATACTCTAGTCATCACAAACATACAACGTACGTTTGTCAAATTAAATAAAAGAATTAACGTTGTCGAATAAATTGCCGCGACAGTTTTCGACGCATACTTTAGGAACAATTTATTTATTCTACGTTGCTTCATGCGCGATATATTCCTCGCGACAAATACAAGTCGAAAAGCATGTGACTCTTGGAAGTGATGGAAATTTTTCAAAAGAGCAATTTCGTCTTCCGTCGCACGTCATTGTTCCACGCTCACTCGCAATGTCCGCTGTATAAGATGTCGCGTAGGAGACGCGGAGGCACGAAGAGTTAAATCCCGAATGCGTATTCGCGAAACACGCGTCTCCGTCGCCACGATCTCGGCGACGCACGGTCGGTGGCCGCGAGGTAGCCACGAGGAGGACGAAGAAAGCCGAGGGAGGAGGAAAACGAGGTGGGCGCGAAGAGCGGCCGCAGGCTATTAAGACGTTCGCGCCGAGATAAAAGGAAGATGTCAAGCGGGCAGGAGTAAGAAGAAGAAGAAGAAGAAGCTAAGGCGGCGGCGGCGGAGGCGGCGGCGGCGGGGATAAGAAGAGCGTCGCGGAAGAAGAGGGGGGCGAGGACGAGACCGTGGATAAAGGGGCCACGGTAGAATCTTCGAGGGGGGAAGGAAGAGAAACAAATAAACGTGGAAGCGAGAACGAGAGCGAGCGAGAAAGAGGAGCCGGCTGGAGAAGATGAGGGTGACGAGGGGGCGGCGGAGAGTCCGAGGAAGAGAGAGGAAGAGAGAGGGAGGGAGGGAGGGAGGGGGAGAGAGAGAGAGAGAGAGAGAGAGCGGTGGAGACAGAAGAGGCCACCATTAAAATGAAAAATGACGTTCTCGCTGACATCCCCGCGACGATCTCACTTACTCCGCTCGGTAGTTACATGCCACCCCTCCGCACGAGCAAACAGTCGCCCCTCGGCGACCCTGCACCCCCCTCGGAATTATTGGTGATTTTTTAAATCTGTTAAACAGGCCTCTCGACCGCAGTCGCGTCCCCGCTTTTCTCTCTTTTTCTCCCTGTCCCTCTCTTTCTTCCTGCCGCCGTTCTCTCCTTTTTCTTCCCCTGGATAGCGCTCTTCTGTCTTTCGCCCACTCGATCGGATTTCACCCCAACGACGCCGACGGTTTCTCTCTCACTTTCCACCCTTGGAGCTGCGGTGTGCCCCGACGAAGGGCTCGCCTTCGCGCCCAGCGACCGCTTAGCACCTTGTTATTTATTTTTCAAACTTTTCGCCCTTCGCCCGGGCCAGGCACCCCTTTTATTTCGGCTCAGGCAGCGACGATGAGCAGCACGGCCGTCATCGAGATACTCGAGAAATCATGTGTTAATTCAGCAAAGTGAAGAAAGCGTCGCGAACGATTACTCAGGCGTTGGTGACTTTTTTGCGACTACTTTGCACCAACATTTCTGCAAAATTTCAACCGCGAGATCAATTTCCAATATTTGTAATAATATACATAGAATTCTCGGAAAGGCGGTTCAGCCTGACGAAACTCCAATTCGACGACTGATTAACGAGATATTCAATAATGCAGGTCAAGACGGCGTGAAGGCGACTGGATTTTTGCTACGAAAGGATCAAGTCGCACGGAGGAAACCGTGGGCGAAGTTTCACAACGACACACGAAGAATCAGCCTCGTCAGAGAGACGATCGTATTAATTCGGACGAGCCAAAAATGGCGGCGAGTCGTTTGAAACAATATTCCGGGCCCCCGGGTGATTAAGGTAATACCGCATCGTCCTCTTTCACCCCCGCAGTAAAGTTCCCGTCTTCCTCGCTCTCTCTCTCTCTCTCTCTCTCTCTCTCTCTCTCTCTCTCTCTCTCTCTCTCTCTCTCTCTCTCTCTCTCTCTCTCTCTCGCCTCTCCGCTCGCTCGCCGTTTAAGCGGCCCGGCGAGGAACGTCTTCGCCCAGCTCCGGCTTCATGCTCATTCGCTGGAAGATTAGCCACCCTACCTTGGCTCCTACGGCCATTTAAGCGAGCAAACTTCTCCGAACGAAGCCATGATTGCAAGTCTCACTCTCGAGAGAGAATAAATTGGCCGTTCCGCCTCTCGCCTACGTCGAACTTTCCCGCGGATCCCGAGTTTTCGCTTCGTCCCGAAAAAGACGCAGAGAGAGAGAGAGAGAGAGAGAGAGAGAGACTTACGCTCTGCCTCCGACTCCGATGTCGTCCGCGTCGCATTGATTTCCAGAGTTGAGATCGCTCACGCGAGTATAGATCGATCATACGCGAGGATAAGAGGAGGGAAACTCAAACGTCGAGGACGCAAGATTTTCATCGGAACTTGCAAGGTTAACGCGGAGCGAAAATGCTGCTCCTCGGCCGATTTTCTGATCGACGAGCTCTCTCCCTTCCTTCCGGAGAGAGATCCAGGGAAACCAATTCGACCGGAGATATCCCGGATGGATGGATCCCAGGAGTAATGACATTCGGAGAGAGTGGAACAAAGAGAGGGTGAGGAGGGAGAGAGAGAGAGAAACTGTCAACGCTCCATGTGTCACTCACGTCGTCTCTCCTTCGGCTTCTCTCTGTTGTTCCGCAGCCTCTGCTACTTCACTTAACCGACAGCCCGACCTGTCGTCCCCCTCTGTTCCGCTTCTGTAGCGCATGTAACCGACACCCTGGCCTCTCGCCTGGTCGTCGCCGTCGCCGTCGCCGTCGCCGTCGCCGTTGTGGGTCGAGGAAAAAAGCGGAAACGTTTAGAAAAATCGCGTCCGACGAAAGAAACGCGACCGTACCAATTCGCGGCCCTCCGATTCGATTAAGCGCGTCGTGTTTTTAAACTCTCCGCGTTTCCTTACGAAAACTTCAGCAATGTCAGCACAATGTAAGTCTCGCTGAGCACAAATAAAAAAATCCGGGTACGCTCTCGCGAAGGGCCTTTCTTTCTTTCTCCGACTCGACGTACGAGTTAAACTCGTCGTCGGATTTTTCCGCACATCTTTTCGAGCCTCTCTGAGTCAAGGCAGCATGCGAGTCGACAAACAGTTGGACAAAGGAGTTGCGGACTACACTCGGATAAGGAGCTAAAGATTCGCGTCTCGATGAATATTCAATACACCGAGAGCGCGATGGCGCGACGATAAAAATAGAAATCTAAGCGGAAGCAGTGTCACGATTAATTAGCGTCGCGAGCGTCATTGTCATCGGCGTCGTTATCGCGCATTAAAGCGTTCATTCACAGCCGAAACAGTGGAGTGCGCGGAGCCCTTAATTTGCATCGATCGATCGACACGACCGCAGACGATAATTCCCGGTAAGTCCCAGCAGTTACAGGAACTCAAACGCGAACACCAGATGAGACCAGTTAGGATCGGCTACACGAGATGAAAAAGAAAGAGAGACGCGGATAGGGAGCGGGCGCGAGAGAGAGAGAGAGAGAGAGAGAGAGAGAGAGAGAGAGAGTGAGAGAGAGGAGGAAGGAGGGTAAAAAAAGGAAACGATATCCATTCGTGTCAGTGGGGTGAGCACAATGGCGGATCTTGTACGAAAAGTCTGATTTATCACTCGCCATCGCCCCGGGGCTATTTGTATTGGGCGACGTAACGAAATGCGACATAATAGCTCGCAGTGGATCCCCGGTCCATTGTAGCCTTGTAATAGCGCGACAAGACCACTGACACGGGCTAAACACGAGGAGGGGTATGTTTGATTTACCATTAATTCGCCGCGACGTCGTTCGCGGCTGACTCGAGAGAAGCCGAAGTTTTCGCGAGCTCGCGTGTGATCGAGGCTCGGCAGGAATCGAGCCGCAATTTGCAATCTGCGATCGCGATTCTCGCCTCGGAATCATCCTTGTCGGCTTGAGACAGCGTTGAGCTTCATTCGCAAGCGCGGTTGCTAATTAGGAGGCGGAGCGCGGCCGGTGAAACGTCGATTACTCGCTTACCGTGATATATCCGAGCGGCCGTGAGCGGTTTCGGCTGTTGTGTGCGAGGGACATGACGCCGGTACGTTGTGTGACGTAACTATAAAGTATTTTTAGTTGGAATAGCTTAAACGATACTCGTAAATCCCGGTGAAAAATTCTGCTAAATCGAAATATCGTCGGAGCGCAAAACGCGAAGCGCAAAACGGCGCCAGAAATTGTCGCGTAACAGTAACAATAATTTTCAAGGATAATCGCTACGCGCGAGCAAATCGAGATATTGCGTTTCGGAAAAATCGCATGGCTTTTGAAAACACGATAGTCGCCGCACGTGTAACAGGGATTCGGTATCCCCGGCGCTTATTCCCGGATATGAAAGGAACACGGTAGAGTGAAAAAAAAAAACCAATGACAACGGGGTAGATTACACAGCGCGGAGTAAACGCCGCCGATATGACACGGACGTAGTGAGCGAAATGTGTACACTGTCGAAAATTATTCAATAATTTCTCCACACGCCCGAGAGTTCGTTTCTTACAGGATGCGTCGCGACTTTAAGCGAGTCGCTTAAATTAACCCTGCACAAAGGCAAACATTCTCTATATCGGATTACACGGTCGATCTTTCCCACGAGCTAAACCGCACTGTTGTTCAAAAACATATTGATTGAGCGATTGAGCGCGCAATAAAACGATGCGGATAAAAAATTTAAAAAAGCTTAAAAAATATATATATATAAATGAGATCGCGTCGAGTTTCGTGGTTAAATCATCCCGTCATCCCGAGAAAACGTGTAAACGTAACGGAGTGTCTCGAGTCAATATTTCCTCTGCGGCTGATAAATCAGTACATGAAAGTCAGTGAATGAAAAGTTGCAACACTTTTTCAACCTCTACGAATTTCGTAACGCACGCTGCGTCCGATGGAAAAATATATCTTGCGCGCGAGGATTGTTGAAAAACAAATTCCCCTACTGAATATGGAGTGCGCGTTGGGAAATCCATCGAGATAAAAATGTCGTGACCTTTCGTCCACTGATTGCGCTTCGAGTAATTGATTATTTTAGGCGGTGGGGGAGTGGGGAGGGGAAAGGAATCCTTTCCATTCCATTTTTCCTTCCGTTTTTTTCTTAGACAACAAACGGAAACGCAGAGAGGCGCTCGCCGTGACGCACGTGAGATCATCCACAGGGACGCCGCAATCGCGCCGGTAAAAAGCGTTATTACTATCGGAATGCCATCGAGACGCTCGAAGCAGCGAATGCATAAAAGGTCGGCGGCGCTTTTCGGAACAAATTGCGGACGCGTGTTTAATCGAAGTCGCAAGGAAATGACCCTTCGGCCGAACGTACGTCGTATTTCCGGGCATCAATTTGCCCTCACCTCCCCGGCGCCTCATTTTTTCTCTCTCTCTCTCTCTCTCTCTCTCTTTTCTCTTTCATATCTTCTCTCATGATGCGCCTGCACTTTTCCGCTCCGCCGAGCGCCGCCGCCACGAGAGAACGCGTAATAGCGCGCGCGCGCTACCTGACGGACGGACGGGCGTGTATGACTAGCATAACGCGCAAAGCCGCAGCCGTACATCACGGCTAAATCGCGATCCAAAAAATATACAATGCCTGACAGGGGTGGTGTCCCCGTCATGCCGCGCTAACAATGTGTACCGCACCGCTCGGTATAAATGACATTCACTCCACGGTGTAACCTACCCCTGGTGCGTGCGCGCAACCCCCTCTCGCAGCCCTCCCCTTCCCACCCGCCGCTGTAGCGGTCCCCGTGGTTCGCCCCATGTCCCCTGCCTCTCCTCCCCCCTCCCTCCCTGCGGCGCCCTTCGCGTCCCATCGCCGCTCGGCGACGCACGGAAAATTGATCAAAAGTGGTTCCCGGCTGTGACGTCACGCGGAAATCACTAGGAGCATATTTGCTCCGCGGTGTCGCGCGTTGTTTCGCCTCTCCGAGAGGCAGCGCGTCGGCCGAGCGCTCATTTCGGAGCGAATTCTGAAATTATTCCTTTTGTTTTGTTTCATCCTCTTCTTCCTCTCCGCTCCGCTCGTTGCATTCGCTCGCTCTGCATCGGCCGACATTGGCGAGCGTTGGCGAAAATCGCGCTGAGGGTCCTTGTTCTCGCGCTAATTCTTACGCCAACGGCGTCGCCGCCGCCGCCGCGTGTATCTACCTGCATCGAGAATAAACGCGAGAGAAGTTTTTGCATCCGGCAACGAGAACCGTGTCGCCATTATCGCACCAGTGACCTTTAACCGCGTGTGAACGACGGACCGGCGGTGTTCCAGTAATTCAGCACGCAGCAACGTTCAGGCATTGCAGACACGATCCTTGATGCTTGAATGGACGCGTTTCGAAAGCAAGTCGGCAGTCTATCCTCCACAGTCCCTCGACATTTAACGATTGAACTCGTTGTGCCTGGCTGGCGGCGAGCGTTGCGTATGTATGTGTGCGCGAGAGAAGTGACTCTAGTGCATACGATTTGTTAATGCACGAGGAGTGAGAAAATCGATGGCGATTTCGATTTTATCAGATAAGGCCAAACTACCGTATGTTGGTACCGCGCGACCGTATCGATCAGCCGCATTTGAGCCGCTAAGACAAAGTAAGTGCTAAATTCGCGGGACGAATCTTTGTCCGTCCGTTTGATTTGCATTTTCTACGACGCGAGGGATGGATTTCATCGAGACGCGAGTTTCTCACCGAGGGGAACGGTTCCTCTGCGACGATCGACACTGCTGGAATTGCATTCTCCTCGTCAGCATATTTTTCATCGTCGACGACGACACAAGTAACACGACAGCGCGAATCGCTGACGATCCAACGCGGATCGTGAAAGCGCAGCGGACCTCTCGATCAATTAATTAAATCGTTCAAACACGGCGGGACATTTCAGCCGCGAGACGTCAGGCGACGCTAATTAATCGGCAATGATTATACGCCGTGATAACGGGACAAATGGAAACAGTACATTGTGTCCCGCCACAAAACCCATCGTCGCCTCGCGCGGTCGCGTGAGAATCGGCGTTTTACAGCGAAGGAATAAATCGCCGGCTATTGTTTGTCCACAAAGTGGTTCATCAGTCACCGCGGAGCGAAATCGCCTGGCGCGGGTCTACGGATGACAAATGTCCCGGCGGAGCGCAGTCCTGACGCGCTACGCTCTCGCGCGTTTAATTCCTCGGCAGCCGATACTTTCTTTCGCAGAGGTGACGGCCGCGTCGTCACGCCCGTCCGAAAATTAACATTAACATCTGGCACGACGACTCTCGCCTCGGCAGGCCGGTCTCGTCAAAGACGCTCGATGGCCCGGCGATATTTTGCAGGGAGAAAAACAGAAAGAGAAAGAGAGAGAGAGAGAGAGAGAGAGAGAGAGAGAGAGAGAGAGAGAGAGAGAGAGAGAGAGAGAGAGAGAGGGAGATATCTCCCTCGGCAAAGATATTCCGAGCGAAAGTACCGTTCACCTCGCGGAAAATTTACGGAGCAACTTGGAAATATCGAGTTACATCGCTCGCGACGTCGAAGTAATTAAAATAATCTCACGAGATCCGGCGGAGGCGGTCCAAGGCGATCCTTCAGGGACGGGCAAAGCCGTGAGAAAGGCGTTCTCTCATGCGGGTCTCCGCGAAAAATTCGGTCTCGCGGCTGAGAGAGCGAGAATAGAGTCGTCGTCGTCGTCGTCGTCGTCGTCGAGAGAGGTCGGGCATATATCTCGCGATCTTCCAGCATCCGCCAGCATCCTTTCGAAGGATGCTGGTAGTGGAGCGAGCTTGTCCCGGGAGCGCAGCGGGTCATGGACATGGGCCAGGAGGTGGTGGCGTATAGGAGGACCGGCGGCAAGGCGAGGGGCAGCGGAGGGGGAGCGGGGGCATCAGTCAAGGGATTAGCGGGATTAGCCCTCGAGGGGGACTTGTTAATTGCTCGGTAGGCATGACGGGAGGGAAGAGGAGGAGAAAGAGGAGGAGGAGGAGGGAGCAGGAGGTGGCGAGGTGGACGCGCGTGTGTGGGTGTCCACACCAGGTTCCGAGGACAGAAGTCAGTCCTGAGCGGAGGGAGCGAGCGAGAGAGAGAGAGAGAGAGAGAGAGAGAGAGAGAGAGAGAGAGAGAGAGAGAGAGAGAGAGAGCGAGAGAGAGAGAGAGAGAGAGAGAGAGAAAACGAAGCGAGAGCGAGAGCGAGAGCGAGGACACAAATCACGGCAGAGTTACGGACTTAAGGAGGCTTACCGGCCGGCCGCGGTCAGCCGCAGATGCATTCGCCGAAGAAGCTCCGGGTCGCTTGCAGCGCGCAGGACGACGTCGCGGGACACGGCGCGAAGGATGCGGCTCGCGCCGTGTTCCGTTAGTTCCGTCGCTCGAGACAAGGCGAGCGTTGCGCTGCGAAAGGCTGACGTGTCGGACGCAGGATATTTTTCGCGCTCGCGTGTATAAGATCGAGATCCTGAAGGAGCGATCTCGGGATATTTCAAGCGCCAGATCGGAGCACCTGCAAGTCCGCGATTGAAAAGAAAGCCGAAAGTGCTGGGAAATCCGAGAGCCCAAAGATTAGATTAAGATTACACTTTTTATTTATCCTTAGATACAATTTGCTTATATCAGGATAATTAAATCGTCTTTTACATAAATTTTTATATAAATAATTTTATATAAATAATTTTCAAGTCCTCTTTAGAAAAAGAAAATTAAAAATCCCCCCGACGCGAGCGCGCTCGGTCGACTCTCCCAGCAGGATCTCTCTCTCCTGAGAGAGGTATCCTTCGACGTCGGGGTCGCGCTAATAGCGCGATAATCGTCGACCTAATGCAGACGTCGCGGCGCGAGGAGCGAGGATTTCGCGACGCGGCCGCGGACAGGGCAGGCCACCGGTCGTAAATCACGCCGTCGACGTTTACGCTCGTCAAAGCGAACAACATGGGACGTAAATAACCGCGGCGCGAACTTCGAAGCGCGCGGCCTCGCGCTTAACGTTTAGGGGAAGCTCCTAAAACGGAATCGATTCTTATGCGCGCCGGTCGTCATAGTCGCGAGTCGCAAACGCCAGTAAACACCTAGCCTGTTTGTTGTAAATCACCGTCGGTGTTCGTAGCCGATTGCTTTCGGCATGATTTACTTCCGAGTGCGTGCGTGCGTGCGTGCGTGCTTTTCCTCCTCTTTCGCTCCTCCTTTTCTTGCTTCGCGAGCGGACCGACCGCTCCCACGCGCGCGCTGCTGTCGCGACGCTCAATTCGGACGGTCGCGAACTCGCGGCTGCGACGAGTGCAATTTAATCCCTCGGTAAAGAACGTCGCCTGCGCGGCGTAAGGCTGTCGGTCTGCTTTCTTTCGTTGCGTATCGTTAATCGTAGATATATATCTTTTTTTAATTATGCAGAGTCCATTAAAATTATTATTGCACGAATTCCCGCGGTGATCTAATGAGAATCGAGACATTGGGGTGACGGAGCAAGCATCTGCACTGAGAGAAAAGTATATGATATTTGGAACTATAATGATATAGTAACTAAATTATAGTCCGAAATATCATATTTATAGTAAGTATTACCATAATATCGGTAATAATTACGATATAGGCGTAGTATAACCAACCATATAATATTTTTACTAAGAATTATAGCAAGTTAAACTAAAATTATTGTATAGATACAATATAAATAAAATATAAAATGGTAGGTAAAGTAACTCCTTTATACAGTCAATATTTGCTAAATGATGACAGATGTAACTATATGAATATTAAATCTCACTATATTTGTGAATGAGAAATCACCATATATGTGGTAAAAGTAACTAAACAATTATTTAAGACAATCATTGATTATGTATTTGTGTTTATTCTACTATATTTTGTAGGTTCCGCGAACTATAAAAATATGGTTGACGCCAAAATGAACTATAAAATATAGTGAGATTATAGTTAATTCAAGTATATTTTTCTATCGGTGTGAGGCAAAGTGGAAAATCACCACTTGCTGAAGGGCTGAACCGGCTGAAGGCCTCCGTAAGCGGGCGATCATCGAGCTCCCGCGAAACGCATTCGTCAATTCCGCGCGCGAACGCGCTCGAGACCGCGACTCGAAGTGGCCGGCCGAGCGAGCGGATTCCGCGTCGCGTTTTCGATCCGCCTCCCTGCCGATCCCAAAGTAACGCCATGCGTGCGCGAATACACGTCGGATATGATTGATTTTTGAATCCATGTTTATTAAGAGCTTTTCATGCAGCTTTATGAGTACTATCAATCCCCGATGTTTGTAACAATAGTTCGTCGATACTCCGCATCCGCTTCTTTTATATTCACTTCAACAGCATGTTTTTTCTCGTTTTTCGAGCGCGCGAGAGACCGACGGTATACGTTCCTTTTTTTTCTAATTTTCATTAATGTATCGTACTGCGAGATAAAAATTCGAGGGACGCGAATAAGCCGAATCGAGATTTCGAGTAAAATCAATTTACTCAGAGTTTACGGGACGATGAGACGAAGATGAAGGATAATTTTATAAGCGAGCACCGGACGTTCATTCCGATCTTCAGAAGCGATTCCTCTCCTCGTCCTTCTTCGCCGAGCCGAATATCTTACTCGACAAGACTCGTCTCGGCGAGGTCTCAGTTACCAAATCGAAACTCGAGATTGGCGCGTCCTTTCTTCGGGAGTCGTTTATGATGCCGGGCATCCGCGCCGATAATTCACGGCGATACAGCGCGCGCACCGGGCGCAGCCGCGGCGATAATTTATGATTCCAATTGAGCGCGCGAGCACGCGTGAAAGAGTTCCAGCAGTCGCGCGATCCTGTGCAGGAGGATCGGCCGTGGCATTTCCTGCCTACTGAATGGCACCGCGTCCATAAACCCCGGCCGACTTCAATGACGACACACAGTGGTCGGAGTCCAATAAAAGTGATAAAAGGAGAAACTGGAGAACACTCGAGGTGGTAGGACGAGACGAGAGACAGAGACAGAGACAGAGAAACAGTAAGAGAATGAGAGTGGGAGAAACGGGGCGGGGGGCGGGGAGGGGGAGAGAGGGAGGGAGAAACGGAGAGAAATGTTTCTGGACAGCTGTCCGGCCGTACAAAGCCGACGAAGTGCGCGCGGCGCGATCGCGGGGAGACACAATACGTAGGTAGTGGACGACGACTTCTTCCACGTCGAGATCCCACGAATTTTACAGCCCGGCCGCGGCGCGCTGAGAGAGCGAGCCGAATCCTCTCGGGCGAGAGACATCCTCGCGCCTTCGTAACAGTTCGAAAGTAAACCAGTTCCCGGCCGGCCGGTGACTTTTCGCGATGACGGCGGAAGCGCGAATCGCGGACGCGGTCGGCTGACGCCCGATGGCGATCGGCGATAATCCGCGGCGATAAGGATGTGAGGATCCTGCCGTCACTGATAACCTGGAATCTTATCCGGTAGAGATAAGATTCCAGATCGCGGGATATCTCGACGAGTTTCAGCGGGACGCGGGGTATTAACGATAAACGACACACATCTGAGAATAATCAGCGACTAACTGGAATCGCGAGGACGATTCGGCAACGGCGAGGAGACGGGGGGGAGGGGGGGAGAGGTGGCAGCGGAGCTGCTGCTGTTATTCGAAGAAACACACACGCGCGGTCGCGTTGGCGCTCCCCGCTCCCTACACGCTCTCAATCGTCCGCACATGATATCGATTAACGGTGGATTTTTTCGCGGCTCACGCGACACCGACGATGAAATACTTCGGCAAAACCGCAACTTGGCATGCGTAATCTATTTTGCCCGGCCGCCCCCGTGGCGGCCGGCAAAAAACAATTAACCGCCGCGGTTTTTACAGCCGCAAGCGGGGATATAATAGTGAACGATTTCGACAACCGCAGAGAATTATGCGGGATGACCGCAGTGAATCGGCGGCAGATGGCCAATATCGACGTTTCCTCGCGCTAGTCGCGCAAATTGTAAATTAACGCGACATTAGCCGACCTCCTCCCCTCCCCTCCCCCTCCTTCTCGCGCGGCCACTTTCGCGCCCGTGGTATAAAGCAAGTTTCCCAATAAAAGACGTGAGCGCCCTGATCAATTTCTGTCTCTCCTTTCTCTCCTTCCTTCTTCTTTCGCTCCCGCTCTCCTTCTCTTTCGCTTTCGCTCTTGGCTCGCTTGGATCACGCGGCGAGACAAAGAGGAAGAGAGAGAGAGAGAGAGAGAGAGAGAGGAGGAAAGACGCGACGATCCACGTGTAATTCGTCGTTGACGGACTCGGGAAGTTATTACTTCATCGGAGACGTCACACCGATATAATGAAGAAACTTCGTGTAGAAATACTCACGATTCCGTCTCTCCGAGCAGAACAAGAGCAGCCGAGATAACGAAGGGAGCTGGGATAAGCCGGCTGCGCAAACTGGAAGACACGATCTCGAGATAATCGTGACGGCGTGGACTTCTTATCTCTCTCTCTCTCTCTCTCTCTCTCTCTTTGCTTCTCATGTTCTCTTACGCAACGAGAGACATATACATACACGTGCAACATCCACGCGCATTACGCGGCGAACGGCGATACGCGAGTCGGTAAAAGGCGCGCGCGCGCACGTCTCGTCTGATTCAACCTACCGCAATGATCTCCGGTAAATCTCGACGCACCATAATCGAATCCCAAACAAAAAGAGGAAGAAAAAAAGTGCTGCATCGAGAGGGAGAGAGAGAGAGAGAGAGAGAGAGAGAGAGAGAGAGAGAGAGAGAGAGAGAAAGAGAAAAAGGAATAATCTCGCCGATCAAATAACCGACGGTGAAAAAATGAGCGAAGAGGGTGAGACGAAGAGAGAACGGCGAGGGTGGGTGACGCGCGCGCGCGCGCGCATATATGTTGACGGGGGTGAGAGAGTGAGAAAGAGAAAGAAGGTAGAGGGGAGGGGGCGCTCGCACAATATCCCGAACAAACGCATTCCACGGTGCGACACGTGAATAAAATACAGACCGCGGTATAATATATCGATTATGATGATAGAAGGTCAGAGGGCGAAGAGGAGGGTGGCGGGGTGAGGGGGCCGATGCGCGGGGGCAGATAGGGGTTGGGGAAGCGGGGGAATGGCGAACAAGAGAGGAGAGGCCTCGACTCGAGGACTGGACTGTCCCGGTGAGAGAGTGTTGAACATACTGGGCGGCATATGGTCCACATCGGCTTCTCTGTCCATCCACCCCCCCCCGCCGCCGCCCCTGGCCACGCGTTCGCCGTTCCTCATCCCCCGCCGCCGCCGCCGCCGCCGCCGCCGCCGCCGACCGTCCGCACCCTTTCACGGACTATACGTCGATAACCCCTGATAATACCTGACTACCACTCAACGCTATGTACCGAATGACCGAGCGGTGCTTCGCCTTTTTTCCGACATTTCGACGAGTGCGGCGGACTGGTTATGAAAAAAAGTACGGAACGAGCGAGGGGGCGGGAGAACGGGCGGTGGACCGGGAGACAGAGAGAGAGAGCGGAGAAGAGGACGGAGAGCAGCGGATCGTTAAAACGGGTTAATTGGAACGCGATACCCGATATAGGCGGCTGATCAAGGTGACGGCGCTCGTTATCAGGCGAAGATGCCGGGCGTTAGCCGGGCAGTGCGCGCTTGTTGGCGAAGACTCGTTGATGAAGAGAGCGCGAGAGCGCGATGCGAGACGCGAGATCAATTATTATTCCCGCGCGTTGTAGCCGCGGTGTATCGCGGATCTCGCTCGGCCGGCTCGTAATTGCGTGTGGATTAACACGAAAATATGCACCTCCGTTCGCGCGCGCAGTGCGAGTCGGCGAACGTGGAAATTGCGAAACTGCGCGTCGTGCAATTTCACCAGTTGCCCCCCCCCCTCTCTGCTTCTTCGGTGTCTTGACTTGTCCCTTCGTCCCAGCGATCTTTATGAAATCGGAGCACTGGACGGAATTGCGGCGGAAAGTCACAAGGTACTTCCGCTACTCGGAAGCACATGGACGCCCCAGCTTGTTCTCTCGACGGAGTCGCTCGCGATATTCTTCGCGGAGTCATCAAAAGTGCCGCGGCGCTCGAAGGGTTGTAGGATAAAGCAGCGCTTCTGATGGCGTGGTTTAAGGGTTAACACACCGGGAGATAAAAGCCGACGGCGCGGCGGGGTGAGGTTGCTTCGCGGGCCGCAAACCTAGCTCGTTGCCGGTCGATTTAGGCCGGCCCGTCTTCGGCGGAGGGGCAGCGCGCCTCCACGAACCACGAAGAGGTGCTCAAGAGCAAATCGAGCGCCGTCGAGAGGGTGGACGACGAGGCGCGGCCGCGGCGCGGAGGAGGTTTACGATATCCTTGGGGCACTTTTTCACCATCTCCCCTCGGAGATCCGCCGCCGCCGCCCGGCCGTCGTCGTTGCTCCCGCTACCACCCCCCCCCTCTCCCGCCTTCCTCATCGTCGTGGTAGAAAGGTAGCGGCGCGCGCGTGTTGGCGTTGGTCCTGGGCGCCGAAGGGGGACGAGGGGGGCGAGAGTTGGGATCCGCACCGGGGATAAAAACGTGAAACAAAAAGCCGATTATGTAACCGAGGGATGAAATACGAGGTCGCCTCGGCGAGCAAGAGGGAGGGCGGCGGGGGAGGCGGCAAGCGGCGGCCCGGCCGTCCCCGACACACAATAGGGTAATTTTCACGCGAGATTTGGGAGGCGATTTCGCGAAAGAAGGAAACGCCGTTCCTCTTCCTTCGCGCTCGCCTTCATACGGTGTCTGTCTCTCTTCCTGTTTTCTCCACTTCTTCTTCTTCTTCGTCTTGTACGACCCCCATCTTGCGCGCACCCCCGAACTCTCCAAGGTCCTTTCACCACCCTCCCGCCGCCGTCTCACGGTCGTGAGATACGAGCCGCCCGGGCTATTTCAATGTAGCGACGCGTTTGTTATTTCCTACCAGTTTGTTATTCGGCGGCGGGCGGTAGTGAGGCGAACCGCGTCGCGACAAATAGCCACCCCCTGCGCGCGCCCCTCCACCGAAACGCCGCGCCGGCGGGAATAACGTATGCTCGCTGGGGTCCCTGTCGCGCACGCCGCTGCGTTCGTGAGGAACGTAGACGCGATGCGGAAGTCGCTCGTCGGCCACAAAGTGGTGCTCAAGAACGTCTCATGCGCGATATCGTTAAGAGGACGATACGACAGGAAACGTGCGGCAAGTCTCACGCATGCCCAACAAGACTGTCGCTTGCCTCCTTCGATTCGGATATTTACGCGCACGGAGAAGAAGAAGAGAGGAAAAGGTTCAAAAACAGATAATTTGCCGCAGACAGACGTCGAAGCACACGCCGTAATAACGAGTAATCAACCAACTCGGATGAAATTTATGGATAAACTCTCCCTTGGAAGGAGACAGAGGAGGGAAATGGCAAAATCTGTCGAGGCGTCTGTCGGAAAGGCCGGCGATCGCCGAAATAAAATCGAAGCACGCGAGCGACCGGACGGAATCTCGGCCTGCATTCCGCGCCTCGGCCGCGGCGAGAACTTACGGGCGGCATAAAACAGGGGGTTCCCTCCGCGCGGGCCCACTTTCATATACGATTATTGCCGGCGCACGAGGGCGCGGCCACCTCTTATCGCTCTTCGTCTAAGACGCGGTTCCACCTACTTACGAACGCATACGCGGACGACGCTAAAGATAAAGCCGTCGATGAAGAGAGAGAGAGAGAGAGAGACTCACTGACATTCTACTACTTTGAGTGGCTGATAGCGCCGTGACTGCACTTACCTGCAACAAAAAAGACGTACGGTGTTATTGGCGAGCGAATCGCATGCAGTCGCAGATAAGGTATATCGCCGGAGACGGAGAGGGAGAGAAAGAGAGAGAGAGAGAGCGACTTCGCGCTGCGGGTTTTCCCCTCTTCGCCTTTCAGCGGACCGACCGACGACTTAACTAACGATATTGTCGCGCGCGATTACAGTGGGTTACGAGCACGATCCTAGAAACACGCGCGACATTGTCGCGCGATCGAATAGGACTTGAAGTCGGACGCGGGGGACGCTCGATTTTACGATTCGGATTTTACCTTCGGAGTCTTTCGTCGAAAGCGTCGAAGATGCTCCGCGCGGACTGGGTTTTACGAACCGGGACTGCCGAGCGTAATAATTAATATCTAAAAAGTAGAGATGTGCGAATCAAGAATTTTTATGTCGAATCGAATCATTAAAAAATTGAACGTGACTATTAAACATGCAAATAATGATGGAAGATTTCAATATGAAAGGGAATATTGATATTGCAATATCATCTTAAAGTAAAATATATATTTAAATAATTAAAATAATTTATAATTAAGTTATTAATTATAAGTTGAGTTAATTGCAAGTCAAGGGTTCAAACATACAGGCCCAGATGGCCCGTTTTGTGTAGCTGACGCACGCAAACGATAATGTATTCGATTCCTATTTCGGAATTATTCGAATTCGAATCATAGGGATTCGGATTCGAATCGAGTCGAATTACATTAGATTCGATTCGACTCGATTCCAATTCGAATAGTTCGCACATCTCTACCTCTAAAAAGGGATATGATATACGGATTCGAGCGATAACAAACGGATTTTTAGCCTTAACTAATTTGCGAGCGCGTTGCTCGTCTTGTAGAGCTGAAAGTGGTAAGTGAGACAAAGGATGAGTCGAACTGTCGGCACTGCGATTTATTCGTTGCGGCTAACATGTGCGGTGCAATAAATTCCGAGCTGGCGCTTCTCTCCGTGCCAGATCAGATAAAAATATATTCATATCTTCTCGCGTATCTTTGTGCTATTTATTATGGCATTATGCGCCCGTTTCACAGCCTGCTGTCGTCGATGAGTCACAGATCCCACTGTCATCGATCGGTATTAGGCTACACGAAAGTGATAAATGCAAGAGAGATGTAATTTCACGGAGGAAAGAGAAGAGGAGAGAGGAGATTTAGGCGTGTAATTGGCTCAGCTGGTGTTGACGCGATCCTATCATCAATACCTCATCAGCCGCCCCCGGGAAACCTGTATCTCCTCCCTCTCTGCCTCTCTTTCTCTCACACACCGTACACACACCGCTGCCACTGCCGCCGCCGCCGCCGCCGCCGCCGCCCCTTCAGCCACTCGCTATCCCCCGGAGACCGACGCGAATACCAAGCAGCAGTTTCCTCCGAAGATGGAAACGAACAAAAGTTGGTCAACGATTTTCCCGGAGCCGAAAATGACTTTTAAAGATCCTCGGAGAATGCTCGCAGCATAACCCGAGAGGATACTCTCGCGACTTGACTCTTCTATTAGTACTCTCCCACGTGGCGGTGTTGCCGAGAGCGGCCGGGACGCACTCGCGGTTAAGAATCTCAGTGCCGAAAGGTCTCGCTGTGAAGCGGCGAATTACCAGAAGAAAAAAGGAAAAAGAGAAAAAAGGAAAAAAAAAAACAAAACAGGAAATTAAGTGAGACTGAAGCCTCGAGTGGATCTCGGGATCTCCTCGAGGAGACGCATCGTCAACGAGACGAGAAAATCCCGGCGCCGCAAAGAGCGCGCGGACGAAATCGCGAGAAACGGGTTCTCCCATGAACCGCGGGAGGACGGCGGCGATCGAGCGGCGGCTAATGGATTTAATCAAGGCGCCCTCGCGAATAACAATGGGCTCTCGGGGAAAAAGAAAAAATTAACATTCGCCGGCGCGCGTGTTAGAGCGGAGAAGAGAGAGGAGAAATATCGCGGCGGCGGCGGCGGCGGACAGATATAAGACGTCGGAGGATTCCAGGCGAGGAAGAAAGTCGGCGGGGGATCAATCCCGTTGGTGGTGTCGCCCCGACCGATGCTGGTACCCGGCGGAGGACGCCGGTTAATCCTCAGACTTATGCCGCCATGAGATGCTCAGATTTATATAGCTTAGCATGAGCGGTGAGAGAGAGAGAGAGAGAGAGGGTCCGCCCGCGCCTCACCGCGCGAATGCCGGAGACATCTCTGCGTTCTCACAGATCGTTCGCGGACAATTCGACGCTCACCCCGCAGCATCCCCTACGAACGCGAGAGAATCGCCAAGTTTGGAAATCCCGATTAAAAAAGAAGAGAGGGGGAGGCGGAGAAACGCAAAAAAGGAGCACCAATCCCAGCGTGTAACACACATAAAATAATATATAATATATTCTGTGATACGTTTATCAAAATTTTATTTTCCAAATTATCTCCCGTCCAAATTTCTGCTAAAAGTGAACTCTCGGTTGGCCAAAGAATCTCGAGAGCATCGCCCGCAGTCTTAAAGTGTTCTAAAATTTTCTCCCCCTAACACAGGGGGGATGCAGAATGATTTCGCACTGCAAGTCAAAATTATTTCTCCTGCGACTCCCGCCAACTGGTTCTCTCAAACTGAAAGCGATCGAATCGAGTACTACCCGACCACGGTGCGAATCTCGCGAGAGCGCGTGTGACCGGCCGTGACGACTTTATGGCGGTTTAATTATGGAAAATTAGCCGATCGAACGCTTCCTCCCAGCCGGAGGAAGCGACGTGATTGGATATTAGCACTTGCCGTGTTTGCGGCCTCCGCACGCTCGACCCGTCGCTATCGGCGGCATCATCGCCTTCATCATCGTCATCGGCGCCATCAGCGCGCCGTGGCTTTCTCACCTGAGAGGGACGACGATTAGGATCTACGACGGCCACTCCGAAAGAAAAGATCCAAGCGCGAGCATAAAGCCGTAACACTGATATATATAAGCGCAGATTGTATTCTGTATCTCTTACGACGCTGCTTCCTCGTCGCGCTGCCCTTCGCCCTGCCCTTTTATCGCGCTCCTCGCTTTTATTTTTTATCCTCGATGCTTCTCTTTGCTTCTGTGTGTAACGAGAGAGTGTGGCTACGACTGTGCTTCTTCACAGGATACACGAAGTAATAGTCGCGCCTTCAAACGCTGGTCACTCCGTGAGCAATTTTTCCGGCGCTGGAAAAATTACGAGATATCGTCGAAAATTTCGAGCGCGAACGAGATCCCGTGGATTCGCACGCGGCGGGTCCCATGGGGGTGTCGGGAGAATCGTTCGCCGCGGTTCCCGGGCGGCGAGCCGTCCGAGCGGCAGCCATTTCTTTCTCTTTTTCCTCCTCTCTCAAAGGAATCTCATTTCGCAGGCGAGTCTCGTGCCCAGAGTAGGATTTGCGGCTTCGATTCGGACCTCGTCGACGAGGAGGAAAGAAGCAAATCCGCGGGCATCTCGGAGCAAGCGACCGCTTGCGCCGATGCCCAACGCGCTGTGGCAGAGGGAGGGGTCTGAGGCGGGGGAGGGAGTGGAGGAAGCGAGTCTTTGTCTTTCCGGGGGCGAGAACCGCACGTACAATAAACTAAAGTCTCATCATCCGCGGGATTTGGCGGCGATAACACGGCTGTCGTCCCAAGGGGGTGGCGAGGGTGGCGAGGCCGGCGAGAGAGTGTCCGGCGGTCGTTTCTCGCCACCCCGGCGACAGCGGCGACAAAGACGACAACGACGGAAATAATGATGGAGCGCGAGAGCGCGGTGACGACGGCGAGAAAGAGATGCGGGGAAGGAGGGAGGGAGGGAGGGGGGAGGGCGGGAGCGAGCGAGGGTAGGGTCGGAAATGGGGAAGGGCCTCTGACCGCGGATCAGCGGCCGAGCGCCTTTTAATTTAGACAAATCGTCCCGATTAGCATAACGGGATAAATTACGCCGGAGGACCGGCCGATGGGGTGACGACGGATGATCCATCGGTGCGTCCGCAAGCGCGGACAGAGGCGTTTACAGCCACCCTTACGGCCGATTCTCGGTTCACCGCCCAACCCTGCGGTTGTCGGCGCGACGACACCTCGCGCGGCCGGCCGCGCTGCGAACACGACTGTTTTTGCTCGGCACGTCGTATGTAGCGCGCTGCGGACTAATGCGAGAAACCTGTTCGTCATTAAGGGTTGTTACCCGACCCCGGCCCCTTGATGAATTTGTTTTCGAAAACGGAGGGAGGATGATATCGTCTTTCACGCGATTCCGTTCGCGCTTGGATCGCATCGCTTGCTTCTCAGCTAGCCGTCTATCTGAATCCCCGACGCGACTCCGCGGCTGGGAGAAGGGAGGGATGGAGGGTATCGAATATATTTCCTCGTTATTTTCACGATGTTTCCTCCTCTTGGCGATTCCTCTTGGATTCTCGGTAAAACCCAGGCGAATCGGCGTACGCGCCGAGGCGCTTGACGCGTTAACGAACGTGAAACGGACAGCCATGTCGGTGCGACTTTAAAGAACTCGCCCGCCGACTGCGCCTAGATAAGTCAAGTGCAAAAGTAACGTATATCCCGCCTCACCTCGTCCTGCCATTTCGCCTCTCCGCTTCTCGGAGATTCGCGGCGCTATTCCCGAGGCTATTGTCGCCGCTCGCTCCGAGTCGCCTCCTCGTCCGGGCGCGAACATAAAGTTTTACTGCCGGTCGATAAGATTTAGAAAGCCAACGGGGCCCTTCGGGGCCTGGCTGATCGCGCGAGATGACACGGTGCGAAGAAGAAGAAGAAGAAGAAGAAGAAGAAGAAGAAGAAGGAGAAGGAGAAGAAGAAGAAGAAGAAGAAGAAGAAGAAGAAGAAGATGAAGAAGAAGAAGAAGATGAAGAAGATGAAGAAGATGAAAAAGAAGAAGAAGAGAAGAAGAAAAAGAAAAGAAGAAGAAGAAAACGACGATGAAGAAGGAAGACAGAGAGAGAGAGAGAGAGAGAGAGAGAGAGAGAGAGAGAGAGGCGCGAGGAAAAGAGAAGAGATGCGTTTTCTGCGTTAAAAGACGCGAGCGTCGTTGTTGTCACCGAGTTTACCGGGTCGATCGGGCCCCATCGCGAGGCGGGCCCGCCTTTTATTATCTTCGCCGAGGGCCGCTTAAGGCGATGCCTGAGAACGAGCAGCGGGGCCTTAAAGAGCGCGGGACCCGACGACGCAAATAAACGCAGCGAGCGGGCGCGAAAGTCCCGTGCGTGTACGCGCGTGCACGCGTGTGAGCGAGCGAGCGGGCAGGAGGGCCCGAACGACGGCGAAGGCCCACGGCGTTTTACGGCTTTTTGACGGACCACATCTCACGCCGACGAACGACAAGCCGGGGCCCGTTTGTGCTTAGCAACAAAGTTGCGAATTTGCATGCGTGCGCGCACACATCAAGGGCCGAGTGAGTTCTCCTCCATCAGCAGCGCCGGGATCTAACGGGTGTTTCGTGAGGAAGTCGCGCGCTCGGCGGAGAGGAGAACAGCGGCAGACGAAGGACGACGTCAGGACAAAGTCAGGAAACGAAAACGCGCGTGAGGAAATTGGTGTCTTTTGATACTTTTTTGGAGCCTCGAGATCGAAGATAATTGATACCTTGTGTGTACGCCGAGAGAGAAAGAGAGAGGAGGAATCGAAAAATCTCGAGAAAAAAATGTTTTCAGGAGGAAGGAGGAGGAACTTTCATCTTGCGTGGTTCCTTTTGGCGTGAGAGAAGCACGACTCGTACACCTCGTAAAATGTCGTAGAATGTTCCAAATCGCTCGAGATATAAAATTACCGCGAAAGGTGCATTCCTCAGTACTCGTGGCTTTACGAAAATTCGATCTACCCTGCAGAAAGAGCTTGATGTAACCGGCAGAATCAGTCTCACCAACTCGGCAGGGAAAAATACTCGCATGTCACGCAGGCGCGACTCGCCGGATGGCCAGATTTAGCGTATCAAACGAGCGAGATAAATAACGATCGCCGCGCAATGAAGAACTCACCGCCGATTCTCCCCGGCGTCTTTCTTTGCAAAAATTCGACGACATCGCGCACTCGGGCCACCCAAGTAGTGGAAGTTGCCGGCCGCTCAACGGGCCGGTAAGAAAACGCCACGGAGTACGTGACGGCCAAGGGCTGTCACTCATCGTCCGTCCCTCTCGCTCTCCCCTTCTCTCTCTCTCTCTCTCTCTCTCTCTCTCTCTCTCTCTCTCTCTCTCTCTCTCGCTTTCGCTCGACACGTCCAGGAGAATCCTGTCGCCGCCGTGCGGCGGAAGGACTCGCTAACTAACTCGAAGCGATAGCGGATGACCGTACGAAATTCGCGCGCCGACGTTAATCGGCGGCGATCAATTAAGATTCA
Source organism: Harpegnathos saltator (assembly GCF_003227715.2). Lineage (NCBI taxonomy): Eukaryota > Metazoa > Arthropoda > Insecta > Hymenoptera > Formicidae > Harpegnathos > Harpegnathos saltator. The sequence continues at coordinate 2,158,227 of NW_020230045.1, read as the reverse complement.
GTCTATCGTTTCTGCGGCTTACGGTCGCGTCGCGGCGCGTCGTCGTCCTGCGGGATCCTGACGCGGTATCCTGACGCCGGGTTCCTCGCCGCTGCGTCGACGCGGGACTTTGTCATTTCATTTCGACGCTGCTCGCGATGATGAACGCAACCTCGTCCCGTGGCCCGAAAGTCTCTGCTTGCGAATTATTTATGAAGCGCGCTTCGCGCGCGTATCGAGCGCAGCGCGGCACGCTCGAGGATCCTCGGCGCCTTCGAGGAGGATCGAGGAGCGCCTGGCGAGAGAGAGCCCGGCGATTAGCCATTCCGCGAGGAACGTGGAATTCGATCCTGCGTCGCTGTAAAATGCGCGGCACGCGGGAAATCGCCAGCGAGACGCGCCAGCGGGGCTCTCGCGCGTAAATTCGCAGTTATCGTACGCGCGAGAGCTACCGACGACGCGCCGCTACGCGGGGAAATTGAATTCTATTCGTATTGCGTTGCTCCGCGAACACACAGACACGAGGGAGCGTGAATGACTTCGCTGAACCGTTGCGTTATCATAATGGCTTGGCGATTTTTTCTCCGTCTCCCTCACTCTCTCACCGTCTCTTTCCTCTCTCAAGAAAGAACCACTGCCTTACGCCGATTGAAGCCGAGATGTGAGTTACTCACGGCGAAACAGACGCGGCATGAAGTTGCAGTTGTGAAATTCCGAATCAATGCGCCACGAGAGAGAGAGAGAGAGAGAGAGAGAGAGAGAGAGAGAGAGAGAGAGAGAAACGAGGGACATGAAAATTCCTGAAGAAAGTGTCTGAACACTTGGACAAATGTCCGAGAAGAAAACCATCGTAATTGCGATATTCATGATGAAATACAACCCGTGGCAGAATTCATTTCCGCAGATGGACAAAATTTTGCCGTTTCTCCCCGCGGATTCCGTCGGCTAGTGGTACCTTCGGAGGATTCTCTAGCTTTACGATAAGACGATTAAGCCGCGGATTCATTCCGTCTTCTCGTTTCTCTCGTTAGTCCCGGCGAATTCAAATAAATACGATCACGTCTCGGTGTAAATCTCGACGAGGCACCGCGGCGGCGGCGGCGGCGGCGAGGTTGCAGCAGCACGGCTGGAAATTTGAGGGAAACGCATCGGCGCTGTTGCAGAGGCATTAAGCGAAACCAAAGCCGGAGCCGTATAACGCCATAAGGCGGGCCGTTTAAATCGGAGCTTTACGATCGGTCGTTGAGGTTTTGGGCCAGTGATAAAAACGATGCTTGAACTCCGTAGCAGCGAGCTTTCCGCCGCGGTTATGTGCCGCGCGCGGATAGTTTATCTTCCGAACAGCTTCGAACATCGCGTACACAAGATCGTGGAATGTTGCGATGCGCGAACGGTCCAAATAATTAATCCGTCTTAAGCGGACACACACACACACAACACACACATACATATACACCGAGGACGACGCGCCTCGCGCGCGTGCATTTTATAACGTCGCCCCACGTGATATTTACATGCGTTCAACACGCGAGAACTCTCATCGGAATCACATCAAGGTAGAAAGAGAGAGAGAGAGAGAGAGAGAGAGAGAGAGAGAGAGAGAGAGAGAGAGAGAGAGAGAATTAATCCCTAGGAAATCTACAAACGGATACAATAGCTCGATCTCAATGTGCTTCGATTTAGCTGAAACACCTTCGACTTTTTCGCGTCACATCTCGCTGAACACACAGGACCGCGCGAGTAAATTCTCTCGGATACGTATCTATTTATAACCGAGAGCAAATTATGGCACACCGCCCTCCGTGACGCGAAACGCCCTTCGCGCGGCGCATAAATTCAGCGATAAATTCCGAAATTGAGTTGCAATTAAATCTCACGCCGAAGTCACGAGTCGCCCGCGGCTCGTCTACATTGTGAAACAACGCGTGGCCGTCCAGGCGTCCGCAGATGGACGGACGGAGGATCGAAGGACCTCCGTCGTATATCGGGTCGCCCGCCTTTCAACCGGGGGGGGAGACCTCGGTCCGATCGATCGTTAAACCTCCCGCTTAATCGCCGTGTCAAACCAGTGCTGTAAACTTATACTGCCGACTTCTACTACTTTCTTGGGCTCCCGACGACGTTCGCTCGTGACGAGAGACGGGCGTGTCTCGACGCAGTGTGGATTCGCAGGATCCTCGCGGGACGACTCGACATTCCTTTACAAAGCAGCAGCCGTGCGCGAGCGCGGAGGCCTGCCCTCATTTTTGCATACATATCGCGAAATAAAGTAACGGGGGAGAAAGAGAGAGAGAGAGAGAGAGAGGGGGGGGAGGGGGAGAGAGAGAGAGAGAGAGAGAGAGAGCCGCGCGTTAACGCGCGTCCGAATCGCCTCGGCGAACGAACCCTCCTTCTCCTTCTCGCGGCCTCCACGAACGACCAAAGTCGATTGTAAATTTTCAGAATGGCGCGGCTACGCGGCTCCTGAAACTTCGTCCCGAGTGGATTTGCGGAGTCACGGATCGCGCTCGTGCGGGGGCTTTTCATTCGGCAGTCGCATAAGAAGTGCAATAGGAGAATTAGCGACTCGTTTATTTAGGATCTCCCGTAATCCGCGGGATGCAGTCGATGCCGCGTGCGGACGATGAATGCTTCGACGGTGAAATGAGAAGGATCATAGCTCTCGGTGGAGCTCTCACACTATCGCGTAATCGCGAGATGATCCGCGCGGAGATCGGCGCCGCTTGAAATCGTGGAATTCGCACGAAAGGATATGCGAAATATCAGATTCTTTCACGACGATCACGTGCGTCGTTACTCTCAGCCTGAGGAAATATTGAGCTAAGCTGCTTAGATAAAGAAAAGAAATCGCATGCGAGATCTCCTTCAATTCTCTCTTCCCATGTTGAGAGCTATTAAGTAAGAGTACGTTGCTTTTTCGAGCATCCGCAATTAAACTTTCCGCACAGTTCTCACGACGGAAATGTCGGGTGGAAATTCAGCTGAAATCGACCAACCTGGACGTCCTGCGCACGATCGATAATGTCAGTGTTTCGATTTCTCCGGGGAGCAAAAGAAATATCCCGGCGAATGACACTCGGCCGAGACGACGACGGGAGTAACCTGGAACGCTTCGTCGTCGGACGTTAAAGTCTCCGCGGCGGCTTTCACGGCGAAATCCTTCGCGCTAGACGCGAGGAGAGTCGCTTCGAGGGCCCCGGCGGGCCTGTTACAACTTTCAAGAATCGTTAAAGACCGGACTATAATCGCCGATCCAGTGCTGTAAACTTATATTGCCAGGCCGACTAATTCCCCTCTGAGAAAGGGGGGGAGAGAAGGAAAGAGAGAGAGAGAGAGAGAGAGAGAGAGACTGGATCGTTTCGCAGCCGCGATGTATTCCAATTTTGCAACTAACTAACGATTTCGCGTCCCTCTTCGCGGTGGATCTTGTAACATTTACAATCCGCGATACGAGTCTTTCGCCTCGCCGCTTCTCGACGACGGCTGAGGTCTACCTGCGTACGCGTGAGCGTGTGCGTGTGCGTGTGTATGCACGCGGGCGCGAGTATGACAGCAACTTTGTGTTAACGCGAGCGTAACTCGTTCCGAGATAAAATTCGAGCGGCTGTAAACTGCGAGTTGAGAAATGACTTCGCGGGATTTGGAGAATTATTTTCTAAAAATATGACAGCGCGCGCGCGGTATCGCAGAAATTTGGGGAGTCGTAAAACGGGGAAATTGTTCGCGTAAATATAGGAAGGTTATTCTCACAAATAAAGAAGAGAAATTTTTTTAATAGGCCTATCCGCACGTGCGTGCCAACGTATAATCATATAAATTTAAGAAATTTCGGAAATCGTAAATTTTGCCCGTCTAAAGACGATCAAAATAACGTTCGAGTTTGTCGCGGGATGTTGGAATCTCAAAAATTCAGTGAAATTATTAGTTTGAGGTGCAAGAATTCGAAGATGCAAATATCTCCAATTTGACGGAGGATTATGACTCACAAGCAAATTCTCCACTTGGAAGACGGAGTACTTTTTGAAGTACCAAATATAAATATAATTATACATATTATATTCGCAGGGGAGGAGTGTCGCAGGGAAATTCAACTTCTGAAACGCCTTGATGACAGACCGAGCGCCCTCCTACGCGAAATGTATTACGGCAAAACGCTCCAATAAATAACAGAAAGTCCCCTCTCGCGTCGTTACAACGAATGCGCGATTGTTCGTCCGAGTTTTACGATCTCCGATTTACGCCTGGTAACAACGGCGTCCAACTCTCGTGGTGTTCCAGAAGCCGCTTCCCGCGGAGATCCGCGGAGCTGCGAATGTATGCGCCGATTCGGCCGTCGATCCGTTACGATGGAGAATTCGAGCGAGCGAGGACAGGAAAACGAGCCGAGATACTGGCTCGACAGGATGATCGCCGGAACTAAAGTTTAACGACCTGTCGTTGCAACTTTGCGCGACGCGAGGATAAGCTGTTGCTCGTGGAGAAATCATTTCCGCGATAATGAACGGTCGGTCACGCGATGTCGCAGATGCGCAATTGCGCGATTTAATTAAGTCAGCGTGCAGAATTCAATCGCGCGCTTTCATTCTTCTCGAAGAAATGTCTGGTCGAGGTATGTCTGGTCGAGGTATGTCTGGTCGAAGATGCAAATATCTCCAATTTGATGGAGGATTATGATTCACAAGCAAATTCTCCACTTGGAAGACGGAGTACTTACTGGTCGAGGGTGAAGAAAAAGCGACACGAACATTCGAAGTCGCATGGTGAATTTCGTGCAAAACTAAACATGAAAATTTCATGCTAAAGTCCGAAATAAAAAGTAAGAAATCCGAAAGTTTTCACCGGTCAGCTTAGCCGGCAAGTGAGAGACGATCAGCGTCGACAGTGAAAGGTACAAAAATCTTTCGATCATAGCGAACGTCGAGTTACGTAATGATTTGGACCGTATTAGGTATTATGCATATTCGTCTCCGCATGGCGAGCAGACAACATTCGATAGCATCGGCAATCGAAAAATGTACAGATGCGCCGAAAAATAAATATCTCAACTGATTTATTATTCAAATCGTCATACGAAACGTGCCATCGTGTTAAGTTATATGCAGCATTCGATACTCTTCTTACGACAATCGCGGTGTCACTTTATGCGCAGTGACGAGGAGCTTGCGACGTTTGTCAATTTCATCCGTTCCAGAACAGGTAAAAATCGCTCACTGGTCTTCACGCGTGATTTTCGTCTACTCCGACACACAAAAAGGACACGCAAAAAAAAAGAAGCGAAAAACATACCATGATCTTTTTCGTCGTCGACCACACGACGGTGAGAGATGATGGTAGCCCGCGGAGAAACACGGAGAACACCAGGGAAGCCTCGAAGAGACGCTCGTCACCTGGAGAAACAGCGCCAAGTCGCGGCTCCAATCGCCGCGAGCGAACAACGCGGAGACGCTCCTTCCACTTCACGAACACATAATTCACGTGCAAACTGCGCACCCCGAACCGCCCGGGCGGTTTTACGCCTCCTTCAATGTCGAGGAATCGACTGCGATCCCGAAGATTTCCACGACCGCGGCAACCCGACTTGAGCGAGTCGATGAGAGATCCAAGCTGCGCATTCTCATCGCGCTCGTAAACAACAGAGTCATGACCGCTCGATCTGTATTGTATCAACAACCGCTGTGTGCCCGATGTCGCTCTCTATCACCTTGACAACGACCGAGTTGAGCTCGCCTGAGAGAGTCGGCGCGAGTTCGCTGCGAGGCGAGCTTTCGTCCCGCGCGAAAGGTTGTAAAGTCACTGATTGCTACAGTGACAGCAGCGTATTTATAGACGCACTTAAAATTCAGCCCCCCCCCTGGCCCCGAGATTCTTCGAGACGAGTCGCGAGTTTGTATACAAGAGCTTGCGGAAAAGTCCGTCCGATCGGCGAAAGATGACCGTTATTTTACAGAGCCAGATAATTATCTGAAGAATCGACGTTAACGGATATTTGGAACATCGTTTCGTAATCATTGATAAATTAGAAAGCAGAGGAGCAAAAATCGCACGAGCTTCGCAAGCTCCTCAATTGCGGCTCGGAGAAGAATACCATTCCGCAGAAAGAAGAAACCGAAGCGGAATCGCTCGACTGGACGTCGAGCGAGGCGACAAGGCGCGTCAAACGAGGGGGGTGCGTTCGCCGAGGGGCTGCCAATGGCCGGGTCGTCGCGGACGCTTTCAATGCAAAGTACGACTGCTGGCGAAGCCGAGTCGGTCGCGCCCGCCGAGCCGATCGGTTATTGAATCGTTAAGCCGCGCTGGAATAAAGAGATCCGCGCTGACTGAGAGTTGGAGCCCCTTCGAGGCTGCTGACGGCGGAGGCTCGTCTCGCGTGTTTTCCTCTCTCTCTCTCTCTCTCTCTCTCTCTCTCTCTCTCTCTCTCTCTCTCTCTCTCTTTCTCCCTCCCTCCCTCCTTCGCGCCGACGATGGACGCGTCGCGACGTCGACGAGGAGGAGGGCGAAGGTGGCGGCGGAGATGGCAAATAATATTTCGAGGCGCTAAAATGTGTCAGGCCGCTGATCCCGGCTGACATTTGAATATCCAGGGGTTGGAGTCGGGCGCGGGGCGCGCAAGGCGGCAGAGATATCACCGCGACAATATTTATAAAGCTTCCGCGGATACGAGCGCCGATATATTTCCGCCCACTCGGCCCCCCTTCGGCCCGGCCCGAGGCCGCAAATAAAATTAAATGGTATGTGCAAGCCGCGTGTGCGTGTTGCGCGTCGCGCTGCCCGCGATATTGCCCGCTGCTGCCGGTCACTCCTGCGAGCGCGGGGGGCGGGTGCATTATGAATTCGCGGACATTTATGGAACGCGCTATCGATTCTTGTGACACGCGGCTGACGAGCGGCTCTCTCGCGGGTGTTTAAGATATTTTAACGACGACGCGCGCGCGCGCGCGCGCAGCGGAAGCGCACGGAGGGAAGCGTGTCAGCGCGAGGAAATGAAGGGTCGTTAATACTGTAACAGGACGCGCTTGTGGCCGCACGCGCGCGCGCGCGTGGAAATTCGTGCATTCTTCATCGAGTCGCTGATTCCTTCATGTCGCCCTCCTCTCTTCATGCTTCCGATGAAACGCCGCGAAATCGCATCAACCTACATTTTCGTTAAAAATAGCAGCACTTGGTCCCTGCGCGATCGCAGGGTCGGGATTGTCACTGGGGTGGGACGGGCAGGAGGCGAGTGTTCGCTCGGAAATCCATCCTTCGAAATGGATGTTGAAGTTATCTGCGGGAACGAGAACATCTCGGCAAATTCGCGCGACAACGCGTCGTTTCCGACGAGCTCGCTGCTTTTCGGTCGGCATGCGAGCGACGACTTCGGCCAGCTGCCGCTGGCTTTTTCCACCCCGCCGCGCCGGAGCGCCCCCGATTTTCTTCCGTGCGCTTGTCGTAATTTATTTTTACCTCGAGATGTCCGCGTCGCCCTTCCGCTCTTTATCCACAAGAGCCTCGGCGTGTGCAGCGGCGATGATGATCGATACAGCGACCAAGTTGGCGGCTACTCGAGCCAGCTTGACTTATCGCGCGGAAACCTCGGCTCTTATGAATGACGCTGCAAAAAGCAACGGGCTCGAGGGCAGTCGAGGGCGAGGGGGTGCGGAGGGCTTAGTTCTCGGGCTCGAACCCGAGGCCAGGGTGATTAGCGCGGGCATCGGCTCGTGTTGCCCTTCGACAAGCCTCATCTACGAACGCACACCCTCGTCGCGATCGCCATGCCGGTGCGCTGACCTGGCAGCTGGCCGCTGTCTAATCTTTCCTCGATTACGAGGCCGGATGTAAATCAAATCTGTAACGCGCTATAGACAGCCCAAGCGCGTACAGTCGGCCTCGGAGCGGCAGCGTGGAAATTTTGCGAGCTCGCGCCGCGCTCAAACTTTGATTATTTCTTTCTTCTTCAAGCCTGATTTATTCACTGTAGTTACATCAGCGTGAGATATTGCAAAAACGATATTTCGAAAATTGTAAAAAGGCGCAACTAGGTTGGAAGAAGAGAAACACGCGCCATCGTGATTTCCAAGAAAAGTCTGCTTATGCTTGTTTAACCCTTTAACGCCTACTGGTAACCATAGTTACCAGAAACGCATTTAAGAATCCATAACTTGGTGAAAAAAAGGAGATATTTTCGTTTTCTTTGCATCACTGTAAAGGTGAATTCTTCTTCGAAAAAATGGTATATAGATTGTATGTAGATTCGGTTTAGTCTGTTTCTAGTTCAGTTTTAACGATAACATGTTTTGTGAAATTCCAAGTAGGCATAGTTAGTATTGTTACTGACATCTAGACGCACACTATAAACGAATAGATTGGTATCTGTTATTTTATACATTTGGAAGCTTTCTCAGATGCAAAATGTGAAATTAAAAGAATACAGAAATTCGAAATGGCGAATTAAATACGGTGGACACAAAAATTAAGAAATCAACTTATTTTCGTAAAACTTGGTGACAGTTTTTTATGCGGCGAAAAATGAAGGTACGATTGACTATCTAAATGGTGATCTATAAGATATTATTAAAACTAAAAAAAAAAAAACTTAACCGATCAGGCGTATTTTTCGCTTCTGGGAGTAGTTTCTGCTTGGAAAGGTAGTTTTTCGTAGATATAAAATTCTGATATTTTTTTGGGTTGTCACTACTTATAGTCTCAGTTGAAAAAAACTCAAATTTTATTCTTAAAACACTTATAAAAAAGTCGGGCGTTAAAGGCCGTTAAAAGCTTGCTTATTTCTAAGCACTTATTGCCGATTTCTAATCCAATTCGACCTCGATGCATTAGTTTGCTGTCTTTTCAAGAAGATGCTATTCTTTTGCCTGGAAACCGAGTGGGAAAGAGTAAGTTGTTTGGTCTGGAGATCTCGGCCAGCACCGGCGGGAAAATGCGGCCCCTTTAATTTCGACCAGAGACAGCATAGCACTCCATTACGGCGAGCAACGACGTAGGAAGGAGATCCAGCCGCAAAACAAGTTAACCTAATCCGGTTATCCAATTGATCGCCCTTCGAGGAGCTATTCTACTAATTGTCCTTCCCCCTGTGTCGTAGCGAAAGAGAAGCAGAGAGCGGTATAAAGTAAGAGAGAACGGGAGAGCGGACGCGCGCGCGCGCGCGCGCGGTATCCCCGTTCCGTCCGAAAACGATCGTAGATCAACTCGTATTTACTTCCGCGCTCGGTCGCAGCGATTTACCTGCGGTAAACCGCCCTTTGCACGACGCAATAACATTAATTATAAACGGAGGTGGATGTTTTGATTTCATCGCGCGGCAATTAATTCGTAATCCGGATGCGGCGGTCCGGCCGCAGTGACATTATACGATTCGCTCGCACGAAAATATTAATGCATCGAAATACCGTTACGCGTAACTGGATTCATTCCCCGACCACCCTCTACATCGCGCCGGTGCGCTCGCAGTGTGTAACGGGGTTTCGGGGGATGCAAACCCCCGTCAACTGACATTCTGACGTCCCAAGATACGGCAAAGCAGTGAACGCGATTCGAAGACAACAATTGTCCGGAGAAATCATCCGATCATCGTCACAGACACCGCATCGCGCGTGCCCTTTTCCCACGAACATGACTCGCTCCTCGGAATCTCTTAGAATTGAAAATCTCTAATCTGTGACACGCGACACCAAGCGTAAAAAGATACTTTCCATCGTGAAGCTCAAACTCGACGATCAACTGAAAACAGCGGTTTTTGCTATCGCGATTGTATTTCTTCGTAAAAAGAGTTGTGCCAACTGCGTGCGTTACGATTCTACCTGAGAAAAGCTCCTTTGCTTGGAAGGAAGCTTTCGACAAAAAAGAAAAATTAATGAAAAAATCGATCGCGTAAAAAATGACGAAAGAGAACAAGACTCGGAGCTATCGACCGGATGGCGGTTTGAAGACGCCTCCGAGGCAAAAACTTCGTCGAGAGTGACGTCGTTTCGCCATCGAGTCGCCGTGGCGTGAAACGAAACGGAGGACGAAATCCGCTCGGGGGTGTCCCGTCGGTCCCCGCGCGACGGCGCGGCGGGAATTCCTCTTTCTGGCGTTAGGCGAGCTTAAAAATACGCAATCTCGCCGTTCCGTCAGGCTGAAGAATTGAGATACACGTATCCCGCTCCTTTGATATCGTTTACCCATAATCATTTAATTTTCCCGTCGTAGCGTTGCCGCCGCTGCCGACGACGACGACGACGACGACGACGACGGCTCTGGAGGAGGCTATCCTGTCGTTTTCACTCCCCTCGGCTCCGAGAATCTTCTCGCAGGAAGTCCTCCAGAAGACACCCTCTCCCCCTCTTCTCACTCTTTCTCAGCCGCCGATTACGACTTTCTGCGTCACTTCGTCTCCTTCGGCTCTTCTCGTGTCTCTCGTATCCGACGAGCCCGGCTCTCTTCGTCGGCCTCACGTTCTCTCTCTCTCTCTCTCCCTCTCTCTCCCTCCCTCTCTCTCTCTCTCTCTCTCTCACTCTCTCACTCTCACTCTCTCTCACTCTCACTCTCTCTCTCTCTCCTTTCCTCTTTTTCTCCCGGGAAATTGCGAAACTGGGGATAATTAAATGCCGCGGCGGCTCTCGAAACGATATTAACGAGGTGTAATGGCGGGTTAAATATTCCGAGAGCCTTGCCTTTTCGAGGCATTCGCTCGTAAATACATCGGGCAATGCGCGCTATGTCGACGATTTACTTGCGCGGTGTAACGTTTTGGACCGCTGAGCGCCGGTAATTTGGCCTTTTACCGATTTTATCCGATATACGCTTCTCTCTCTCCCTCTCTTACTCAATTTCGAATTCTTTCCGTTAAATCCACGGTTGATTTTACTCAAGGGAAAATTTGATTGGACGTCGTCTCGTTTCGCTGGCTCCGACTCGTCAAATATCTCGATAATTAAAGCGCGAAGTAAAAATCTGCCGATCCGGGCTCGTGTTACGAGTCTCGCGGGCGAATTTTATACCGACGATAAAACAATAAAGCGAAATGCGCGCAGTAAAAAAAAAATATTTGCAAACAACTTGTCGTAATCGCACCCACATCGACATCGCTGATACGCACTCGACTTTAATAGCGCTCAGCGTGCTTCGAAATACGCTGCAACTTCCCCCCGACTTCTCGCTCGTTCCATCGCGCGTCCGTGTTCATGCGCGACACACGCAACGCGCGAACATGTTTCGTTGCGAAAAAAAGATGAGGAGGAGGAGGAGGAGGAGGAGGAGGAAGCAACACGACTTCATGCGCCCTGAAAATTTGCAGATACCACCTGCGCGCGGCGTGTCACTCGCCGGCGAATTACGAAGAACGGCGAGGGGAGGACACTTCGAAGGAAGTCAAGATTGTCCGTGAAGGAGAACACGCGCGTCTCGCCCGAAAACGGCAAATTTGACACGCCGTAGTCAAAGTGTCTTTTCCTTCGAGCTCGTCGTCCTTGTCGTTTGCAATTTTCACGAAGTGAAGCAGTCTCGCAATGACGAAGATTACTCGAGGAGGATCAACAATCGGTGACGATCTCGGAGCACCGTCTACGAGAACAATGTCTAACGAGAAGCTGAGCGTAATTAATAACGGGCCGGTAGAGAGATCACAAGTTCGCGCTGTATATCCAAAGCGTAAAAGTAAGCTGTAATTTTCAGGGCAACGGTTATGGCGATAAAAAGAAAACGAAGAAAACATTTCCCTGTGTGTCAACTCGATAGCCCTCTAATATTTTCGAATTTTACGGCGGCAGTAAAAGCGGAAGGATATTTTCTCGCTAGCCGGAGGAGGAGTCTCGTATTATTGTCGAGCGAGGAACGATCGCGCGCCGAATGTAACGATGCAAATTCGGCGACGGCACAATACCTAGCGATATCCCCGTATTGGCAGGAGAAGAATACGGATCGCGGCTTTCGCGAGACGTGGGGATGACAGACGAACAAAAGGGATGAGATGTCGAATCCGCCCAGCGGGAGAGACAGATAACTCCCGGTGAAACACGCTCCGCGATATTCCATTACTTTATATGTATTTTGTATTTTTACTCATCGACCGCGCGCGTATTAGACGGCTATAACTTTCGACACTGATGAGACGCGCACGTAGCGCTTCGTGCTTCATCCATCGAGATCGCCTGCGATGGATTTGTCGCGAATAAACGTTCCACATCTCTCGCTCTCTCTCCGTTTTCAATCTTAAATATTAAATATTCAATATTAAATAAATAAATCGTGCCCCTTCTTGCGAATTATTTGCGGAGACCGGCGCGATTCGCTGAATCTCCGCGTTGTTTCCGGCGGACGGATAAATACATCTGACAATTAAAAAATATCGACCCGAAAGAACCGACCGAGTTCAAAGATCAATGGAACAAACGAGCAAAATGCCTGACAATACTTTTTTCCTCTTTTTTTTTTTTTACGCAGCGCTCAAGGTCCGCCAAACGAACGATGTCGTTTACGAGAGTCAACGGATATAATGATCGATCGCAATTTCCAGCATTCGTATGCGACAAAGCCAGTGCGTTGGGTGGATTAAATAAATTCCATAATACTCTCCACTTCGATCCCGGTGAATAATACGCGCGCGCACGTTTTCTCTCTCTCTCTCTCTCTCTCTCTCGCCTCTCTGTTCTTGCTGTCTCACTCTCTGTGCCTCTCGCTTCCTCTCGCGTCTCACATATGTATTTATTTACTAGGGCTCGCACGTGAACATACGCATGTGGTGTGTGCGAGCGAGTGTGCATGTGCACGCATACTCACGGAAAACGCGCACGAATTTATAAAGCCATCACGTGCACCGTCGTGTCGATCATCGCTCGTATCCGACGCGAATATGCCTGCGCGATGTGACCGTCGCTTAAAAATGGAAAACTCCCGCATTTCGCGTCGTAAATTACCCCCGCCGTAGCCACCATCGAAGACGACGTATTTATTATTGCGCGATAATCCGCCAAATGTGTTCGGGTCACCTTGAAAAAATTCGGCGGGTTGTCGCGCCAATAAAAATCACGCGCCCGCCTCGGTCGGACGCCCCAATATTTTACTCGGCGAGAATTTTCGCTCTCCCGCCCCCCTTGCATGGATGTGAGTGTGTGTATGTGCGCACGCGCGCGTGTGTGGGCGGCTGTGTGCGTGGTTGTGTCTCGTGTTTCTCCCGTTTCGGCCCATTTTTTCGTCCGATATCACCGTTTTTACAATAAATAGCGATTTGTATATTTAATATCAAAGGATTTTCAGAGAAGTCCCCATACCATCTCCCTCCCTTTGCCGCTCGCGCTCGGTGTGATTGATGACCCTTGATCTACTAGTCGCGGGGGCTTCCGCCGGTTCGACGCGATTTTTGGAGAGCACAGAATGAATGTCGGTAATAGTACCAATGACTTTAAATAAATAACAAGCTATGGCGCACATAAATCTTTTAAAGGATCAAGTGCGCCGTGGAAAATCCGATTTTTTGTGTACTCCCGTGCAGCGCTTTCCCTCGCAAACGATAAAAAAAAAAAAAAGAAAAAAAGGACCCACGTGTCTGTAACTGCGTATTCTTTGAACGTGTTCCGCTCCGAAATGAAGCCTAACACGATAAATGACACAAATAATACGTGCCTGCATTCTTAATTGCTACCGATTTACAGCGGTAATCCAAACTTCAACGGGAAAGCAAGAGAGGAAAAGGAGGGCTCTTGCCGCGCGCGTTTGTTCCAGCAATTTAATTCGCAATTAATGCTTCCTCTCGCGGCCACGATCCTGAGATTAATAACCGCACAGGTCGCGATTGCGAGGAAAACGGAGGGGCTGGGACATTCTCGCGTCCGTTCTCTCTCTCTCTCTCTCTCGACGAAGGACACGTGTCCTCTCGGAGAAACTTCGCAACGCAATAAAGACTCGCGCGCCCCGACAGGGGATGAACTTTCGATGACGAGGTTGTTCCCGCAAAAGCTCCTGAAGAGACAGAGAGAGAGAGAGAGAGAGAGAGAGAGAGAGAGAGAGAGAGAGAGAGAGAGAGAGAGAGCCAGGCATCATCGCGACGATGGTACCCTGCGACGAGGCCTTGGGCGTGTGAGCGAGGGAGTGATTTAAGCGGCACGCTAACGTAGTAACTTCCTAAACGCGCACAGATGCGGCAAATCGACGGAACTTGTGCAAGCGGATCGTAAGAGCGCGCCCGGCCCGGTCGCGTCTTCGTCCTTCTTGCCCGTCGATTTCGACGACCTCGGCGACCAGCTGAACTTGCGCGAGGACCCTCTATATACTATAACTGATCGAGAGGAGAGGAGAGAGAGAGAGAGAGAGAGAGAGAGAGAGAGAGCAAGATCTATGCATGACATCGAAAATACAGGACTTCAATCCGTCTCGTCAATACCGTATATTAAGCATTGACAACGTGAGACATTTTCTGTATTTCGAAAATTTTATAACAAAGCAAATGCTACCTGCTGCAACTCGGACCGCATTCCACGCGACCTTCTGTGATTCTCTATTTCTTTATTTCGCTCGGAACGAGCACTTGTTGTTTCATTCTAAGTGCACGCGTCGTAAAAGGATTTAGTTAAGAAGATGCCTGTTATTCGCGGGATATTTTCTCTCCGGAAAACGCTCCGTTTTCCCCTCTTTCTCTCTCTCTCTCTCTCTCTCTCTTCGTGTTCCCTTCGCCAGGAGAGGAGTATTTCTTGCTCGCGATCATCAAGACGACATGAGAGCTCGCCAAGTGGCGGATTCGCTTCCCGGAGGAATGCGGGGAAGGATTAAGCGCTTCGCCGGGTTTCCCGTTTACATGACATTTGTCGTGCGACACGGCGTGTCTCGCATGACAGTGCGGATTCATCGTGGTCTAGTTTTCAGCGCGAGCGGTATCGACTACTACGCACTCCTGAGGATCCTGGCGGTCTCGAAAGTTTTAATTCGCGGCGGGCGCGATTTATTCATCGAGTTATACTCCGCAAGGGATGTAATTCGCCGGGACGGCGGTCGGTAGATTCACGCGAAACGCGCTATTCGAGAGAGAGAGAGAGAGAGAGAGAGAGAGAGAGAGAGAGAGAAAGGTTTCCGTTAATTACTAATAATATTCAGACACCGGTGAGGGGAGGAGGAGGAGGTGGAGGAGAAAGAAGGAGCTGCAGGAAGGGTCGGAGAGTGGGAGGTGGTCGGTATTGTAAAATGTACACGAAGCGAGGGGTGGCGAAACCGAGACGGAAGAAACGGGAGAGAGCAGTTCGCTCCGACGCGCTGCATTTGCATAGGCAAACAGACGGCCGCGGGATCGCTATGGTTGGCAAGAAAAATGAATAAAATTATGAAAAAGAAGGGAAAATTTCGAGTGGAGATGCACGAGAGCGACGGAGAGAAACGAGCTGTGTGAGAGAGCGAGAAAGATAGAGGAGGGAGCACACTGTCAGTCGTCTGACAGCAAGGGGGATGAAACGTGGCGGAAGAACGAGCACACGAGGGGCTTTGCCGTGCGATTTTCGCACGAAGGGTGCAAATCGTCGGCGAGAAAATTTCGCGGCTCCTTTTTCCCGCAGCGCACCTCGCGTCCGCGGCCGTCCGTTCTCGCAGCCGCAATCGTTCTCGCGTTTCTGTCGCCGGAGAGAAATCCGCCCGTGCGCGAAAAACCGCGGCGATAGAGCGTAATCGGATTTACTCTGTGCGTCGTCGATATATATATATATATATATATATATATACATATATATAAAAGAGATGCCTTTTCCTTCACGTCAACGTCGACATGTATATTTGTCTTCGGAGAACTCGCGTTTCTAAAGAAAAAAAGAAAAAGATACAAGATTCCGCGACGGTTTCCCGATGAAATTCATCGTTAGCGAACTTAATGCGCAATTCCTTCTTTCGTCCAACTCGCGCGCGCGCGAGGTCTAGCGAAAATAAAAATCGCCAATAAGAGCTGCGCGACGCGTCGCTCGGGCCTCGTATGACAATAATTAAGTCAATGTAAATCCATGTAAATGGTCAGAAAGGCCTGTCCGCGCGCGCGCAGGCAAACATGATTGAATCTACATCGGCGACGAGAGGCGAGTTATTGGATTTCCGATTAATTCTACGTAAACGTATGCTCCTCGACGGTTTTATTCGCGCGTCCGCTCGAGCACGAGCGGACTTGAACTCGGTCGTGCAATAAATGGCCCCCCTCGCCGCCCCGCCGCCGTGACCGGCGATCGCTCTGTGCAACGTTGTTCCTGCGTGCGAGGGCTTCAATATTTATAAAAATCAAACAAAAAACCGCAATACACACACACACACACACACACGCATACAGTACAACGCGACGCCGATTCGATATCTTGTTGCGGACGAAATTCGCGCAGTGGCGGAGGTGGCGAAAGGTAGTCGCGGCGCGTTGGATGTTGAACGGGGTTGTTTTCGGGAGGGGGTCCGGGAGGGTCGCTGGGAGGGAAAGAGAGAGCGAGGCCGAGACCGAGAGAGGGAGGAGGAGAGAGTAGAATAGAGAGTAGAGAGAGAGAGAGAGAGAGAGAGAGAGAGAGAGAATGAGGAGGGGGAGGTAGGGATAAAGGGGTGGAGAAGCACCATACGGACGAGCCATTTAAACTTCTCACCCCCGAAACCACACGCTTGTCCGCATTCTGACTTATACCAGGCATCGTTCACCCCGTCGTCGAGCACCCTTCCTCCTCCTCCTCCTCCTGCTTCTCTACCCGTCCTCTCACTGCGCCTCTTCCTCCGTCACCTCCTGCTCCCTCCGCCGCTCATCCTCCCGTCCTTGACACTCTCGCTATTATACGGGTTTGACATCCGCCGCTTGAACCCTCCTCGACGGATCGGCGCGCGTCTTGATCTCCACGGAAAACGCGTCGATCTCCGTGGATCAAATTGAATCTCGATGGGATCCTCGTTGATCGTGCACGTGGTAGTGAGACGAAAGTTACAATATCCCGACGTGGTTCGCTTTAAAAGAACGGCCGCCTAAATCGAGTTTCATTCCCCGCGCAAGCTTCACCTCGTTAAAAGACGTGACGGGATGAGCGGGGAAGATTTCCGCGAGGAGTTAGTTCTCTTCGTAAAGAAGATAGCGTGTACCTTTCGCGAACTTTGCTCCTCGCGCGCATCGCATCCGCGGCGCGCGTATATTTTTGCACACGCATACACGTGGTACACATACGCTGAAACAACGAATCGCAAAATACGCTCTCCCGAGGCGTATCGCCCCGTCGCATAATGGAGCCGCGTGAAATTCGCGTATCGTTTCCGCGGTTTTGCAAATTAGCGCGCGAGCGCGCGTCTCTACGAAATTACCGGCACTACGAGGGACAAGGCGCCGTATAAAAACGGCATGAATAATTTTTCCGCTGTTTTTACCGGGCGCGCAGCAATTTCGCGCTGCGGCGAAATCGGCGCTTATCCCGCGTATATTTCACGCGCATTCTCCTCCCCCTAGGGGCATGGGGGCACGCCCGGTATATGGATAGGCAGGGGTGAGGGGGCAGGAGTACAAGGCCAGCCGAATATTATCCGTAATTAATGGACGAAACAAGTGGCGGATCAACGCGGAATTTTGATCGCGCTGTTCTTTAAAAGCGGCGGCGGCGGCGGCGGCGGCGGATAGCAACTTTTCTCCGGTCGCGATTTTCGCAAATATCAAACGCGTCCGACGCGCATCAAAAGCCACCCCCGGCAAATACGCGTATTCCGCGGCATTAAGCGCGCGGATTTATAACGTCGGTTATTACGCAAATAATTGTAGACGACATAAATGACTTACGCGGAGGCCGCAATTTTCCATCGCGGTAACGCGATAACGATAATGAGAGCGCGGTCAAATTTTAATCGTGCAATTACGCGCAGATTCATACGTTTATTTCTACCCGCCGATGCAATTTTACACACCAGTCGACGCTATTTATTTTCCGCGTCGCGTTTCCAGCGTTTCGCGCGATCCGCATCTCCGGGAAATGAGGTCCCGTGAGAGAGAGAAAAAGAGAGAGAGAGAGAGAGAGAGAGAGGGAGGGGGGAGGGGGAGAACGAGAACGAGAAAGACGACAACCAATGCATCTAGGATCAGTTGGAACGAGCGTCACGGGTATCGTCAGCTTCTCGCGAATTATTCGCAATAACGACGATAAAGAGCGCGCGTATTAAATCAGCCGAGAGATATATTCCTTAGACGTGAGGCACGCTGAAGGAAAAAAGAAAAAATAATAAAATTCGTCTTTCACGCGACGCGTCTATTTTCGACGGTAAACCTATACATCTATTCAATATCATCGCGTACACGCGATAATATCAGCTAGTTCGATGAAACAAGACGCGCGCGTCCGCGCGGCTGACTATTTATCGGCCCGATATTATTTACCGCTCGCGCCGGGTTCCTATTTTCTGCGCTCGCTCTGGACAGTCCGTAGCTCGACACGGGCATTCACAGCTGGAAATCCGCGATATGAATAGGTCCTCATCGACAAGCGGGAGAGTGGGCGAGAGAGCGAGGGAGAAAGAGAGAGAGAGAGAGAGAGAGAGAGAAAGAGAGAGGGGAAGAGAGGCATAGCGAGCATGCAAAGAGGGAGAGAGAAGGAGAGAAAGAGAGAGAGAGAGAGAGAGTGTGTGGCCGGATTACCCGACAGGAATATCATTTTATTTGATGTTGAACTCATTCCGGGATACATTTGTTATTAATTAATAAAAGCCAGTGGTCGGCCCGCACAGAGCTATCGGATTTAAAGCAAGCTCTCGACACTGCCTCTTTCCCTCTCGCCGCCCATCCCCTTTCACCGACCGCTCTCTCACCCTCTCTCTCTCTCTCTCTCTCTCTCTCTCTCGCCCTTTCCATCTGTCCGTCTGTCTGTCTCCCGGTAACCAAACTCTGCTCCTGCTGCATGTGCAAGCGCGAACGTTGATTGACCCACGAGTGATCGTCCGGCCGCGAACGCAAACGGATGGCTCGGCCGCTCATTTTCCGCCCGCAATGGAAAACTCGGATTTTCCCGAATCGCGCTAATTTCCGATCTCGCTCCTTCCTGCTCGCGCGAATTCTCCCAATTCGCGCTACATCCGGTTTTAGACCCGGCGCGTTCTTCCCTTCGTTTCGCGCCTCGTCGTCGCCTTGATCTCTCGCAGAATATCGCGACGTCGACAAGAACGGAGTCTTAATTTCCGTAGCGTGCGATTCGCTCGCGACGAAATCCGCCGCCTGACCAAACGCGTCGAAGGGATCTATCGAAGATTGCGGACATATCATTGCGGACATTTTATCGTCACGATAAAAATTATCGGCACGATAAAAATGTATGACCTAAGTAATTCGGATTTAATTTAAATCCAGATTATACCGCGGAGTATTGGAAAATTTAAAGGTCGACGCAGGAGGCATCGCGGGTTTTACGGTTAACAAATAATACATTGATACGAGACGTGGGTCGTGTTTTTGTCTGAATATAATCTTGAAACGAGAAATAGGCAGCAATCGCGATGAGTGGCAGGCGAAAAAGAAAGAAAGAGGAAAAAAGAACGAGCCGTCCGGACACGACGCGGGGATACATTAATATTTCACGTTCATTCGTATCAGCCGCTTTCATGAAGATTAACTGCATTTGTATTTTATGTGTGCAAAGATACAATAATGCGCGGCCTTTCTGGCGGGTATACACACCGCCGGCCGCCAGGCGATATCCGTTATATATTGGAAAAAAATATCATGACAATTTAGCACCATGATGGCGATATGTTTTTTCTCGTCCCGACCCCGAATTTTTTTTCCGGCGATTTAACGTATTTCACACTTTGCAACAGCGAGGTTTAGGCATCCCGCATGCCAATTCCGCCGATTATTATTTCGCGTATTTCGCTGAATATATCGAACGTACGAATATCCGCGAATATTCTCAACGCGAATACACTCGACGTTTATAGTTTATATCGTTATAATGTGGCTATAATGATACTAGAGCGTCAGTACCTAGCTAGATTTGTAAATCTAGCGAGGAATATTATATATGTATATAATCGGGCTGTCGAGTGGATAGTTAAGTAATCGAATGACTATTTTGGTTCGCGTGTGCAGAATTCACCGATCTATCTCGCCATTTTGACCGTGCTGAAATTTCGACTGGCGACGAATCACGTTAGATTTTCGTAAGAAATCCTCATTGTTAACAGCGAATGAATTTATGAATGCAGACTTCGAGTAATGCAGTAAGTAATGAAAGTATTGCATGAATGAATTTATGAATGCAGACTTCGAGTAATGCAGTAAGTAATGAAAGTATTGCAGCCGATATAGGCTGAAAAATGTCCGGCGAGAAATATCTCGCACACAGTCACTTTGACCGTTCCGACAGAGAATTGGATCGAAAAAATTACACACGTTAACACCTGCGACTCTGGCTCTGATCGGTTGACATATCATACGCTTAAATACGGTTAAAGTAATAAATTAATTCTGCACACATCGTGGTGTTGATCAAATCGTAGGATTAAATTATTCTATTAAAAAAAATAAAAAAAAAAAAAATAAATTCTTTTCGTCTTTTCAAAAGATATGTGAGCAAAGATAAAAATTGCGAGATATCAATCTGTACAAATAGAAAGCACCTTTCTAAATCCACGTATCTCTCTCGATGTTTCTACAATGCTCGACATAATCGCATCAACATTCCTCCGAAATTGAGCTCTTTCGCGTTAAAATATCGAAACACGTGAGCCAATGATGTTTAGCGACAAACCGATATTGAGGGTGAAGATTGGACAGAGAAGGAGAGAGCGAGATCGATCTCTCTCTCTCTCTCTCTCTTTCTCGACTGCTTTCGCGAGCGCGAGCGGGAAAGTCGAAGGAAAGAGGAATATAAGCAAATAAATTCGGCACGCGCACGATGAACGGAGGTAGTCGCAGGTAACAACCGAATCAATCTTACTATCCATCTCAAACGAATCCCATTTCCGCGGACTCGCGCGCGATTACAGCCCGCGCTCTCGCTCGCCGCGCGGCCGCCGCGCAATCGCATTAAAAATCCCACCGTTAAATGGCGAACGACGTAATGTCGTTACAAGGTTTTCCATACGGTGGCGGAATATCGAAATCGCGTTTCGGCGCGTTGCGGCCGGCGATTGATACGCGCGGCGAGTGAAGTAAAAAAAATCACCCAACACCCACACAGAGAGCGAAACCGAGGGAGGCAGGTAGCCAACGAGGGAAAGAGAAGCAGATAGACGCGGATAGATAGATGGATGGATAGATAGATAGAGGGAAAGAGAAGGACAACAGATCGCTTCGTCGACACGGGACACGTTCGTAGAATCCGAAAGGGACGACGAAAGCGGCACGTACAGGCGTATCCGCGCACGCAACTCGCATCGGTCCATAACCGTTTCGGAATAACGTTGTCAATTGAAATATCCGACCGACCAACCGACCGACCGCCAGGCAGGCAGGCAGGCAGGCAGGCAGGCAGGTAGCTAGGTAGATAGGTAGGCAGGCAGGCAGGCAGCCAGCCAGCCAGCCAGCCAGGCAGACAGACAGACCGGCCGAACGGCCGGCCGCCGCGCCGCGCCGCGCCGCGGCTGTAATTTAACCCCGCGCTGGATTATATTTCGACGAAAGCTTTTGCCGAAAGTATCGAGCGCGAGCGTGAACGGGCGAGTGTGAGCGCGAGCGTGAGCGGGCCCGTCACACCTGCCCTCCGGCTAGGTGCGAATTTCGAATGTCGAAAACCTGATACACGCGGCGGCGGCGCCGCGTCATCGCGGATAATATCGAGACCGTTGACGGCGACGGCGACGTCGGAAGAGTCGTGATTCCCCGGCCATCGCCGGCATCAAAGCGGAAAATTCGAGCCGGGCCGCGACGATACGAGTGACACTTGGGGCGATCATGCGATCGCTGCTATTTAACGCGCGCGGAAACGTGTGGGTAATGACGAAAAATGTCCTGGGCGAAGAGAGAGAGAGAGAGAGAGAGAGAGAGAGAGAGAAAAGTGGTAGTCGAGATGAGAGGGTACGTGGCGGATGGCAACTTGTTTTCCCGGAGAGCGACTCGGACAACAGCCGGGAATAATTAAGAACTTCGTTACGGAAGGCGCTATTGCGGAATCGACGGAGAGATGAGAAGCCAAGAGGCACATTACGAGTCGTCGGGGAGAAGCGAAAATGTTGGAATGTACCAAGTATAAATTTCAGAGTGCTGAACGGTACTGCAAGAGTATATACTTGAACGAATTTACAACGACGTGGGAATGAATTTATGCTAAACTGTACCCGACGTTACGTGCAGTTTTAGAATGTTAAGATCTCTCACGATCGGTTTGCACCCAAATTAAGACACTGACGTTTGTTAATTGATGTATCGTATGTTTTGAAGGAGGGAATTCGATGACGTATGTTTTGTAAAACAAAAGGTCCTCTAGCGTTTCCTTCGTCTCGCGTCTACGCGTGCGAGTGCCGCTTCTATTTGTGAAAACGAGACAGTTTCTAGAAATAGACTAATGGGTTGACCAACGCCGACGTGTCGTGTTCGAAAGCCGAAACTTATTTTCGGTGACCCGGGGAAACGAGGATAATGTGACAAATTGTGTACAGAAAATGTGAAAGAGATGTAAAGACAATTTTGTCTATTAACTCCCGTGAAAATAGCCAACTGGAAGCGATCTACGCGATAATTTGTGTCATTTTCAAGAGAAATTTTGCTGGATATTTGTATGTTTTGCAGAACTAGCGCGATCGAAGGGATTGATATAAATCGAAAACAGCGCGATAATTCTCGATTGTTTGCTGATTCTCGCGATTCTGCCGCTTGCTCCAAACATCGACGTCAATGTATTCATAAAAATAATATTAGTGTTCTTTGAAGTTCAAGGAGAACGAAGCTCATTTTGCATGTTTTGCGGCTAACGCTCCCATTTCACAATGACAAAATTTTAGAAATTTTCAGATTATGCCGATCACCACACGTGAAAAGTGACCCAATTAAGAGATGTCGCAAGAAAATCACAAGGAAATTTCCCGCAGCAAGAACAAGAACGACTCCCCGAGATTCTTCATCGCCGTTCGTGATTTAATCCGTTTGTTCGTCCGAAAGCAAAACAGGAAAGGAAAAATGACGTGTATTATCGTCGAGAATTCACGATACGTGAAGTACGAAAGGAGCAGATAGATATGGCTGGAAATCGTTATTATTCGCATTGACGCTGCTTCCGATCGCGTTTTCCCGAGACTTTCCGGTCGCTTTCCCGACGTTACGAGCGCGTCCCGTAAAAGCCGGAGCGCGAGAGCGAGGAAAAAATAGAAAGAGATATCGAGAACTCTCATGTGGGGTAACACGAGTGGCACGAGGACGAAGGGTGGTTGCATCCTATCGAGGATGAGATCGCGGAGGAGTTTGCATAGCGATGTACAACACGACGAGAGCCGTGCGGATGGGGGCGATGGAGGACGGCGGAAAGGGGCGAGAGGGCAGAGCGGCGGGGGGGGGGGGCAGGGGGGTTGCCGCTCTCAGTGGATGGATGCTCCTCGTAAAAGCGAGAAACGAGCCGACAAATACAAATTTCTCGTCTTTTTCCGGCAGTCGGGCTATGAGAGGCCGGGGGAGGCCGGGGGCGGGTGTTAAGCCGCCTTTACGCGGCGCATTTTAAACCCCTTTGCATATCCTCGCTTCCCACGAACCACACACGCTGCCTCCCCAATCGCCCTCTCTCCCCTCTCTCTTTCGCGCGCAGATATTTCCGGGGAATCGCTTTTGCGGATTCTGTAACTTGGGCTATCGCGTACAAATGCGCGATGAACCGGGGCTAATGTGAGGGGGGGAGTTGCAACTTTTTTTTCTCCTCCGCAATGATATTCTAATTTACAGGCTTAATTAACACGTCAGGCGTTGCAAATAACGCGCGCATTCATTCGCTCGTTGAGTCTCGTAACGTAAAGCGACGCTCGCTTCCGACGAAACCAAGTCGCACACACCTAGCCTGATTACCGCGCAAATGCCGAGATAAATTCGGGCTTGCACCCTCATGCACGCGACATTCGATCGTTGCGGTCTGTACGAGGAAGATCTGTATGAGGGACGCGAGATAAATTGACGCGCCGTCAAACTCTTGCCGACGCACGGTATGATGCAAAATCAGCCCCTCCTGTCTGCGTAAATCACGATCATAATCCGCGGGCTATTCGGCGGCCTTTCAGCGGGCTAACGAATTGAATTCCAATCCGTCCGCGGCGTGGGAAAAACAAGAAATACGGATCCACAAGCGAGCGAAGAAACGCGAGAAGATCTCGGCGGCGCGGAAACGCCGGAGCACGTGGCGCGGCGCCGGCGCCTTCCCCGACAAAAAGCGGCGCAAATATTTTTCGAAACAACGGCCGGGGCCGATCGTATTGTAATCCAAATATTACATGCGCGTCATATTTTCATTTTTATTCAGCCACGCGGCGAGGAAGCCCGCGCACGCGCGCTCTCTCTCTCTCTCGCCGGGCGAAATGTAAAATTCGGTCGCGGGGAAACGCGCTGCCTTTTTTCCGCGGCTCGTGACGCGCTCGCGCGATATGACGTGGCCCCACTGAGAGGATTATTTCTCCATGAAAAACTGATAGGCGCCGTATTAATCGTATGCCCTGCGCGCGTATACACGCGGCTATTACATAACGACTAGCTCCGCAAGCACTAAAAGATACACGCGCATACGCGGGCGGGCGCATGCACGGCGGCGGCGGCGGCGGCGGCCACGTCGCTGTCGAAATTATTACGAGAGAACGTCGGCGCGCTAACGCGCTTGCTCTTCGATATCGCGCCCGTAAAATACGCGTTTTTCATTAAAAACAGCAACGCTCGGCGAAGAATGAGCCGTTACGGAAAAAGCGCAGCCCCGGCCAGCTTGAAATTGTATCCGCGCGCGGCACGCCGCGCGAATTCTCTTCCACCAGTTACGGTACGGTTAAGAAGGGTGCTTAAATATGAGGTCGACGAGCGTTTCCGGCATTGAGCTTCGCACAAGCGACCACGCTATTGTATTCTCTCTCCTGTGCGGTGCAGGAGGGAGGAGCTTGTGCGACGATAAATTCATTCTCGGCGGGTCGTTGTGGGATTTGATAGAAACGATTGACACTTCTTATCGGGATCGATTCAGGTGAATCTTCTCTTTGTTCTTTGCAAGACTTTGAGGCAAAATACAGCAAAGTGAAACGTCGAAACTTGTAGATGGTTAAATCTGCTCGAGAAAGAAATTTGATGTGATCGAATTCGGACGAGTGAGAACGACGTGATCGTGGCATTAATAAATGGCAAGTGAAAGAATTGTCTCGTGCATTTCGATGCACTTAACGTATTACGTCAAACAGTCGAGATAGAGTGTTGGGGAGAGAGAGAGAGAGAGAGAGAGAGAGAGAGAGAGAGAGAGAGAGAGAGAGAGAGAGAGAGAGAGAGAGAGAGAGAGAGAGAGAGAGGGAGAGAGAGAGAGGGAGAGGGGAGAGAGAGAGACAGTTGTGGGTTATCGCATGAAAGCATTTATACGACGTCGAAAGGAAGCGTTACGCGGCGCTATGATAATGAATGAGCCGTATGACGTGTACGTGTTATGATAGAGGGCGTCATAAGATATTTTTAGGATGACGACGCGCGGTATGAAACATTTTATTTTTGCGAAATGCGATGGAAACGTCAATAAAATATAAGTAAAGTATTCCGCCGCGTCGGTGCTATGCGCGCACGCTATGCAAATACACACCTAAAAGCTACGTGCGCGTTAAAATTAATTCGTTTATATTACACGCCGCAGATGCGAAATAAAAAAAAATAAAAAGATAATGGATAGTTGATGCTTTAAAAATATCGGTGTTCATGTTACACGTCATAATAAACGCGTCCGAGCGATTTGATGTGAATGAAACATCGAGCTTGTCATTTGGCGATATGCATACATCGTTGCGGGATATAATCCTTTTTCCGCAGAGAAAAATACCGCATCGAGCGCGTGCGCGCTCGCACGCAGAGAGAGAGAGAGAGAGAGAGAGAGAGAGAGAGAGAGTAACGAATAGTACATAAGTTTCGTTTTACGCGGAAAAAATATGCGAGAGCATCATCGGCATATCGGCCATTTTTTATTCGTCATTGTTCTAAAGATACGGTATCTCGTTATCGATGCGTCGCGTAATGTTTCATCATCGACACTCGAAAATTCCGCGCTCGAAATTCCTGCGCAAAATGCGTCATTTTGCGCACGCCTAATATATTACATTATAACCGTGTTTGAATACGCACGCGAGCGCGCGCGCACACGTATATACACCGATAATTCGTAAAGGGGGGGGGAGAGGGAAACGAGCATGACCATACCGAAGGACGATATAAAATTGGAAACACAAAAAAAAAAGAGTAATCGAGTATCCGGGAAGAAAGAAATTTCGAACGGTAACGAATGTGTTCATTATGCAACGAAATTTATTTTCATCATCACTATGCAGAGGAATCTCGTTAATGATTCCCGTTTTACATTCTCGCCGTTAATATTTTATTTTAATAGGCGCGCAATGGAAAAATGGATGGCTCAAACATGAAACTTATACGATATTCAACATCACTATTGGTTATTACATCGAACGTAATTACAACATTATATTATTAATTATCACATTAAATGCACCGTCGGCGAACAATCGTTATTGTTTTTCCTCCTCGTCTACTCGTCGAATGTTTATCGCGTTACCGGATAAATTCGTTTCCGTCGATGATTTTCAGGTTGAAGAAGAGTGAGTGAGTGAGAGAGAGAGAGAGAGAGAGAGAGAGAGAGAGAGAGAGAGAGAGAAAGAGAGAGAGAGAGAGAGAGAAAGAGAGAGAGAGAGAGAGAGAGAGAAAGAGAGAGAGGGAGGGAGGGAGAGAAGAACAATGCCAAACGTGTTCGAGCGCAATGCGACGGGACAGACGAAGGAAACTTTCGCGAAAAATGTCTCATTTAAAAGGAAAACGTTAAAAACTGCTGCGCGAATAAATTTTTAATTTTACATCATTGGACTGCTGTCTATCTTCGAGTTTCGCGGTTTATCGTGTCGTCGCGTGAAAGATGTGCAAATACGAATGCGAGTAACTTGAAAAGATGCTGTCGCGAAATATCACGCGAGATATTTCGGAGAGTGTTGCAAAGAGATGATTTCTTAAAAAATGTAACACTTACTATTTCTATCCCTCTTGGAAAGTGGTAATCTGCCAGGAGAGGGAGAGAAGGAGAGAGAGAGAGAGAGAGAGAGAGAGAGAGAGAATCAGCCGCGTCGTGCCTGAATGCTTCAATACTAAAATCGACATTCGAGGTAAACTGCCAGGGAACGGGCGCGTTATCATCAGGTGTTACCTGGCCGGCCATTAGCGACAAATTGACAGGCAAACACGGAATTGATTTTAGCACCGCAAAACTCGGTTTCCGCGGTGTCTCGCCACTCACACTTAACCGTTCGCCGTTCGTTCGATTTCCGCGAGCTTTCGGGGAGAGCCACGACGTGTAATAAATCGATGTAAACGCCGACGCGGCTGAAGAGCGGAGAAGTACCGCGATTGAAAATTATCGGGACAGGAGAATGAGCCCCGCGCGCGGATCAGAATTAGGGAGAGAAAGAGAAAGAGACATTTATATCGTGTTTCGGCCAAAGCTTCCCTTCGTCCCGGCAAATCGCGCGCTGTGCACGATTAGAACCAGAAGGTATGCGGAATCCCAAACCAACAATTGAAAAACAATCAGCGCGAGGTTCAACTGGAATCGCAATAATCGTCGTATCTCATTATTTGCTTTATTTCCTCGGAAATTTGACTTTTTGACCATTCGAATGTCCCATAATTTCCTCGTAAATTTACCGACGCCGACTTTCTCCCTCCCCAAACAAGCCAATGCGCCAAAGATTGAACCTCGCCTGCTTTTCCCACGCTGCTAAACCTTATCAATTATCAGAAGAAGTACTCGCGATCAGGATAACTACTCGCGTCTTTCCCACCGGGGATCGTCCCGCCGTCTTCCCCCTTTCGAATCGCGAACGAGGATCGCGAGATTTACGCGGGTTTCGCTTCTTCGGAAGCGGACGGAGAGGGCACAATGGGCCGGATGATTTACGCGGATATAAATACACCGATTGCCGCGCGATGCCTTCCTATTTTTTTTTCTTCCTCGTGCACGGCTGAGCCGCGGATACTCCGGAACGCCGGCGGTCACAAAGAAACAGGGTGGCCCTGTGCGGGAAGACGCAATATCACCCCGTTATGACAGCCTCGTATTTTAGTAAGGTGCCGCTTCGGGGGTGAAGGGCAGCGCGCGTCCCATTGGCCACCCCGGCGTATCGTAACGTGCTTTCTCTCTCTCTGTTTTTCTTCCTCTCTCTCTCTCTCTCTCTCTCTCTCTCTCTCGCTCTCTCTCTCTCTCTCTCTCTCTCTCTCTCTCTCTCTCTCTCTCTCTCTCTCTCCCTCCCTCCCTCCCTCCCTCGCTCTCTCTCTCTCTCTCGCTCTCTCTCGCTCTCTCTCTCTCGCTCTTTCCACCGGCACGGTACACACATCAATCACCGGCATTTTAATATCGGGTGGCGCACAATACCGCCGCCGCCACGGTATTCCGCGAAGCTCTGTCGAGAGTTCGACCGGCCCACCCCGCGTCCGCCGCCCCACGGAACCGGTTTTTATGGCGAAATTCTTCTAATTTGCGAGTACCCACCCTCTGATGAGCGAGCGAGCGAGCGAGCGAGCGAGCGTCCGTCGATGCACACAACGTTTAATGCGTCGCCGCAATTACGGAAATCGCCCTGGCGAAATGTGCATCGATTAGCTCCTACCGAGAGGATATCGCGAGCGCCCTTTGTGTCCGCGGTGACGATAGGGAAGAGGGTAGGTGATGCGTCTCTCTACGCCGTTGCGCTGGGGTGCTGTTGTCGAGAATTGATAGCAGTGTCGTCGAGAGATCGACGCGATCTCCCGGACGGAAGACTGCCGCGAAATTTTCCGCGGCCAGGCTCGGTCGAGACGAGAATATAAACCGCCAGTTGGGAAACCGCTGGAAAATATCCAGCGAGAGTTTCCGCCAACACATCGATTAACTCGAAACCGCGGCTCGACTGAATTAATCACTAATTTCGCCTAACAGGGAGAATCGGTTAATGTCGATTAACCGATGCCGATGGAAAGTGCCCTTGACGAACCATTGGGAGGCTCCGTGATGTTAATTCTTTTGATAAAAGAGAAAAAGAAAAATTCCGCACCGTCGGAAAACTAGACTTTTGTTGCAAAAGATAAAAAAGTTAGCGTTTGCATTTGTGGAAGACTGAAGTAGGAGACACATTTTCGAAGATTCTTGAAGCTTTTTCTTGAAGCTTTTCTTTCTGATTCCTTGGAAACACCGCGAATCGAAGCGGTCGAGATTCGTCGAGAAGAGGAAAAAAAAAGAACGACGTTCGACGCTTCGAGATCCACGTCGAGTACGTAAATCGATAGGCGCGTTAACGGGCGGCTCGTAAACCGCGCGCAAAATACTCGCAATCGCGAGCTCCAATTCAAGAGGGCCGGGGGCCAAGGGGGCATCTTTCTGGTCACAACGGTAAGGAATAAACCCGGCATTCCGGTTAGCAGTCGTGTTACTAGTATTATCAGGCTGTGGAATGCCGGCGTAATAAATGGTCGAATCATCCTCCCACCCTAACAATATGGCGCAAACAATCCTCGGCCGCGATTCACCCTTATATTGTTGCCCGAACAAAGAGTCTCGCCACGGCCGACTTGCGCTATGCGCTTTATATCAACCAGTCACCCCCCGCCGTCGCCCCCGACTCGCGCTCTCGGCTACACGCACCACGGAGTCGCTGTGTGTACGAGACGGGAGGGGGGAGAGGGGCAACCTCTCAGAAAAGCATGTCCGACGTGCTTTTTACGATAAATTTCCGTCCGTTTTTAGCCCGCGTGTATTTTTGGGAAAATGCAATCGCCTCCAACAGCGTCCCACAATTTCGCCGCTATTGACGATAATTACGCGGATACAAAATTGCATTTTCATTTCTTATGTCTCAAATAATCACGCAGCCGGCGGTAAGTAATTTTGCAATTTCCCCGAGGCAATCATAATCTTGCACAAAGTTTGCGATTTGGAGCGAAGCTGCTGTTGCACAAATTCGCTCGGTAGTGAACCCCGCGAGCGGGTCGATATTGCTTTTTTCTCTTTTCACATCAAACTTCCAAGTTTGATGCGAAAACGTTCCAAGGACGTTTACCGTCCACGCCGCGCGCTCCCCGTTCGGCTTCTCAGCTTGACTGGAAGCGGTTAAATCCCGACATCGAAGAGCTCGCGGAGCTCTGCCTGTGCGGAGATTGTGCAGCGAGCATGAAGTACTATCGTGGCTGTCGCGTGTGCGGCCGCTTTATATCGCTTTAGCGTCAGATTAATAAGCCGCACGCACGGCTGGCCGACGCACACGTCCACGCTCACGCACAGCGCGTACATCACGCGGGTACGCGCGCGTGCACGCACACGTAACACGCACACCTCGGCCGGCGCTGGCGACGGCGGCGGTGGCGATGGTGGCGGTAGTGGTGTGCTGGTGCTGGTGCTGGTGCTGGTGGTGGTGGTGGTGGTGGTGGCGGTGGCGGCGGTGGCGGTGGCGGAAAACCCTTACTATTTATTTTATTTGGCTTATTCGTTTTCGCCGGCGGCGTCACATCGCTGTTTGCGGGAATTTAATCTACGCGCGCGCGCGCGCGTGCGGTACGGAACGAACGCACGCAGATTCTGCGACCTGCTCTCGTTCCCGTTCTCGCGGCTCCGCAAGTCGCACGTTTCGTGCTACTCGTCGACAGAAACATCGAGTCGCGGGAGAGTTTCACGGAACGTAACTGCAGTGGCGCTGATTAGCGTGTTGTAATATTCTGATTCAGCGAGTGCAGAAGTTCCGATGGGTGCCCCGAAGAGGTGGTCGATCCGGTTTCGCGGCAACGTGAATAGAGAACATGAAGATAACGGGAAGCAAGGGCGACTATGGCGGATATCGGCGGAATAAATGAGTCGTTTTGAGTGAAATCACTTGGTCCGCATTTTCTCGATCGCAGGACCCATGCGAGATTTTTGCACTCGCCCAATAAATCGGAAATTCGGGGCGAGTCTCGTGAATCTGAAAAACGGACGCGTGCACAGACCGAGGAAAGCGTTAAAATGCGAACTCGACAGTTTAAGAGTGACTGGTTCTTTCCGTATCGAACATATCGCGAATGTGAAACGCTCACTCTCGCTTCGCTTCCGCCTGAAAACATCCCGTCCCGTTGGACGCTCCGCTGGAAAAACAATCGTCCCGGCTCCTATTTCGAGATGCTCCGAAAGTAAATCGGCCCTAAAACGATCTCGTCCACCCTTAAACACGATCCACCCCTGGAACGAGTAGCGTCGTGTAGCGTGTTGAACGTTCGCGAGCTGGAAACGGATGACGACGTGTGTAAACGTCCGAACGAACGAACGAACGAACGAACGAACGAACGAACGAACGAACGAACGAACGACCGACCGACCGACCGACCGACCGACCGTTCCGGAGGGGGTGCGTGCCACCCCTTCGGCGAGCTCGCGCGCTCCCCGCCGCCCTCGCATGACATATGATCTTCCATATTGCCGCGGTACACAGGCGGCGCGCCTACACGAGCGAGTCGCGCGTTCGTGTGCGCGTTTGCGAGAGCAAAAACGTACCCTCCAACTGCCACCCTCCCGCCCGATCGTACACGCGACAGGTAACGCACGCGTGCGGAGGGTAGAGAGGAGGCGAGAGTCGCGCGAGGGGGCGGACGTTTGTCACCGCGCGGTTTGCGCGCGGCTACATAATATCTCAGGGTTACAGCGGGTTGTCGCTCCTCATGTCGTCGTAGTCGACTACAAATAGCACGCGGTGGTTTAATAAAAAAAAGAGAGAGAGAGAGAGAGAGAGAGTGACAGAGTATGAGGGGGTGGGCTGGGGGTGGGGAGGAGTTATGAAGCGGTGAGAAAAACGGTGACACACGGGCCATGCGTCGCGCAGTGCCGCGGGGCGCGGATAAATCTCGGAGAGTTTTACTTCTGGTTATGCCGGCCGCCGCGGGATATTGTTTCAGCTCTCGCGCGGGAAGGGTGAAAAGAGACGGCGATATTTGCTACGAAGGCGTTGCTTATTCGTTATTCGTAATTGAGAAGGAGCTCTGCTTCGGACACATCGAGGCTGAGTCTAAATGAGCTCGTCGAAATTTCTGACTCGCCGAATTTTCGAATTTTCGACAAATACGTTTTGCAGTAATGCGATGATATTTACCTGGATGTTTCGTTCGATGAGCTACGAACGAAAATGTAGAAGGGTAAGTTTTCGTGGCGGAACACTAGTATACTGTTGTACAACGTTAAAGCGAAACGACGGATGATGGATTAACGAAAAGGAAGATATCGCGATTGGAGGATTATCCGCGCACGTTAAGATTCAAGTGATATTCGGTCGCTTGTTGACATCCGCGAAGTTACTTATTCGTCGTCGGAATCTTAAAAACGCGACGTTGTCTGACTTTTCATCGGTTGCTATTTGATGCATGTAACATCGAGCGGCGTTCGTTGGCGCAAAAGAGTAGGAATTCAGTCGGTCGGAGAGTGGGCTCGTAAATACGGCGAAACGAACGATTTTTCCCGACGGCCAGGAGATTATCGATAACGAAGCGGCAGCCGAGATCAATGCGCGCCGAAAATGTCGACGGGCGCGATAGCGTTAAACGGATCCGCGCGAGAGTCGCCGTGTAGGAGCGCCGCTGTAAACCGATTGTCAAAAGGGGTGGCGGCGGCCGAAAAGTGCAGCCAGGAAACTAAATCCGGGCGGATCCTCGTAGCCGCTTAGCGCGTTATCGTTATCGAAAATCTCGAGAGGAAGGCAACGCGATTGTAGAATTCCGGAAAAGCGCCCCTCCCCGTCCCCCAACTCGAACGACACTCGAGCGATGTAGAAGAAGCGGCGCTTCTCCCGGCTTTAGATTCGTTCTGGAAAAATGTATTCGCGAATTTCGAGCGACCTCCTCTCTCATTCGACGCCTCGTAATTTCACACGGAGAATAAAGATCGCTCGAATTGGCGCGACAATGAGTCAACCAAACGCGCTTTGACCGGAGAAAGCAGAAAGCTGCTGGTCTCTGCGAGGCAAAATTTGCCGCCGGAAGGAACGAGAAATTCCGGTTCCTCCGAGCAGAAGCTTTGCTTCGTTCACTGCCGCATTGATGCAACCAACATTTTTGCAACGCCACCTACTTCGTACATAGAAACGATTCAGCGGACATTAACGAGCGTCAAGTGACAAAAAATCTGAAAAACGCCTGCGCGCGTTTTCCTAAACCCTCCTAAAACACGAGATCAAAGGCCGACTGAACGAGAGCGAGCTCTCTCGGCGTTAACGAGAACATCGTGACCGTCGCGAAACACGCTACAGCGGTTGCAGCTTTTCCTCACGAGGACCGCAATTAAAGCGACGACTCGTTGAGAGGCACCGTCTGTCAGCCGGCCGCTAAATATCACCATCTTGCCCGGAAGCTTCCCGTCGCCCGGCCGGCTGCGGTGCGGTGCGGTGCGGTGCGGAAAAGCGCACGGCGCGGCACGGCGAGGAAACTAAATCAGTGAAAATCCCCGGCAACGCGGAGGGCGCGCGCGCGAGCGCGAGCGGATTTAAACGGTGGCCGCGCGCGAGCGGCCGTGTTTCTGCGTTATCACTTCGAAAATCTCTAAACAGCTCTCATCGCCCCTCTCCGCCCCTCCCGTCGCCGCCATCGCCCCCGCAGCCGGCGCCCCGCGCGCGCAGACGCCCCTATCCGTCAACGCTATCTCGCCGCCTTGCGCGTCGGGGGCTGAAGGCCGCGAGGGTGGTGTCGTCGTAACGTCGACGGGGTTGTTTCGCCTTTATCCTTCGCCATCCCCCTGTCCCAGCTGTCCGTGTGCGTGCGCGCGCGTCCCTCCGACGATTTTAAAGAAAATCGGCGAAAATTTAAAGCGTCCGCCGCTATAGGGCGATCCCCGTGCCGAGGGGTTAAACCGGGCGGGGGTGGAGGAGAGTGGTAACGGAGGGTGCCGCGTCGCCCGCGCGCGCAGAGGGTGCACGCCGGAGGGATGCTCTTCCGTTATCGGCTGGTGCTTATCGTGTGTGAGGGGCTTACACGCGGATCGCGCGCGCTCGCGCGCCCCCGACAACCACCGCCCGATGGTTTGCACACACGAATCCGCCAGATATACTCTCTCTCGCCCGACCGCCGCGAACTAACCCCCCGGACGCTCTCTCTCTCTCTCTCTCTCTCTCTCTTTCCCGCCAGCGGCCGTGAGAGGGTGACCGACGCGCGTTACGAGCCGACCGACAAATAGGTAGTAACACGTCGCGATTATACCGCGTTTACACCGGCGTTCATCAGCGCCGAAAGATGACGTACGTTTTACGCAAACGACCGACGCGCTACCCGCTCCCGCTGGCGTGACGCTGGTCGATGCGCCCCTATTCGCGGCCTGAGCGGCGAGCTGCCCGAAAGGGAGACTCCCACCGAGGTCTCCGTCTGACTCCTCGATTCTTCGTCGCGTCGACGATTTCGACGCACGTCTGGTGTGTTTTATCTCCGGATCCTGTCGAATGTATTTTTCCAGGCTTTGGTACTCGTGATTTCGGCACGAGAAGTCTCGTTTAAGGGAGCGGAATAATGTTTTCTTACATCACAGCCTCATCCCTTATATTCTACTGATCGTTAAAAATATCGTCTCGGTAGTTGAAGCTAGTTTTAGTTATGCAACGTGAAAATGCCTTCTCCCACCAGCGATCGCAACCTCTTATCTCTCCGACGTTCCCCACCCTCTTCCCCTGCCCTCCTCGCGGTGGGGGTTCAAGGGTTGAGAGAACGGTATAACGACTGATACAAGTATCGGTCCCCAGGCCGGTGTGTCATGGAATATTTAATTAGTTTTTCCAGCGCCACTCGCCCGCGCCCATAAATGTTAATTGCAGATGAAGTGGCAATAAGAAGCACAGCCCTCTTCTCTCGCTCGTCGGCGCCCTTCTTAATTCTTACGGTGCTTAACGAGCGGCCGTGAACGTTATCCCGAGTGCGAAAGCCGCGATAGATACATTCTTCCCTCGTTACGACTCCGCTGACATCTCTCGCCGCGCTTTTACCCCGCTGTTAAATGTAAATCATCGCCGATGATATTATTCGGCTGCCTCGAGAGGAAGCCGCGGCGCGAGCCACTTCAACGACGCGTGTAACGACGCAGGAAGCTACTTCGAGGCCGTCTTCTTCTTCTTCCTCTTCTTCTTCGTGTTGCGTGAAGACTTCGACGGAAATGCGCGGCGTACGGAAGATTTATGACACGCTAAAACCGCAAAGTGCGCAGCCGCCGCCGTTCTCCGTTCAGCGCTTTCGTTCGAGCGCTTCTAATCAACCACGCGTAATTTTATCTTGGACGAGAAAATCGGACAAATCTGAGGCGACAGATCGGTGCAAAAGGTCGCGGTTCGGGTTTCCGCTGAGATTTCACTCTAGCGGATTCGAAGGAACCGAATTATTCATCGAGCAGTTGACGGACATCAGCGAGGGTGATTACGTGGTTGAGTCATTTGGGCTTCATTGAACGCAGTAAAGTTACGGATTTCACCCGTGGACCTGATTTTGCGATTGACTCGGTGGACAGACTTTGGAACTTTACTTTGCTATTTTTTTTAATCTAATACGCTTTATCTCACACAGTTTTCAAAGAAGGATCCAAATTTCTAGCGATTCAAGGACACAGCCAGAAATACTGGTTTCAGGTGTCACCTCGCCGCGGAACGTGTAAAGCGTAAGGAAAAAAAATATATAAATGATAACACAGATAACGATCCGTCCCGTCGAAAATCCGATTTCCGACGGCCCTCCCGACAGTTTTTCGGGTTCGCCCCTGACATTTCCGAGGGTGTCTTTCTGTCTGTCGCTGCGGATGGCTGAGATCGTCCACCGAGAAAAACTGTTTGAAGCCGGCGACGGAGCAAGAACGAAGCGGCAGTGCGAGAGGAGAAAAATCAGTGGCGATACAGCCGGTGACGCGCGTTAGGAAAAGGCGGCTTTCGCGCTTCACAGACGTGGGCGGGGGGGGGGGGGAACTGGCTGGCTCGATCGGTGGTGGCCGGCCCGAAACGACGAGGGGTCGCGCCACCAAAGGCGGAAAGAACGGAATTTAATTAAGTAAAATTACTGTCGCACGGGAGAGGCGAGAAGCTGCTCTCACCGTTGGAGCCCGGCCGAAAAAATGGCGACGCCTATCGTCACGCGGCGTTCGGCGGGGCGGAGGGGCCACACGCATTAATGATCTCATCCCCCGATAAAAACGGAGTAATAGAAAGCAAACGAATTCGCGCGAGCGCGCCATTAAATGCACGCTTAGGATAACCGTGGCGAGGATATTTACATGACCTGATTCTCCGCTTTTCAAGCGCGCGATCCGCTCGCTCTTAATTAATCCTTAATTGTCTCGCGGATAGCGGAACGATATAGCAGCGTGCCGGCAGATGCTATCGTTACCAATTAAGAAGAAGCTGCGTAGAAAAATATATTAACCCGCTGGCCACGCGGAACGACGCAACCAGCCGAGGGTATTTTTCTGCTGTGACCGGATCTTCCCTTCCCGTCAAACTCGAATTACCGGTTGTTTACAGAAAGCGATGTATATGACGAAAGTCAGCATGAGACACTAGATACATCTATTATTTTATGATTTTAACCTCTCATTATACGCGATTATGCTGAAACCGTGTATCATGTTTTCTATATCTTATCAATAATCTTCCGCGTCCTCTGCGGTATTTTTTTTTCTTTGTGTATACTAAAGGACTAAAGGACTTTTCTCGTAAATAAAGATTATTATTATTATTATTATTATCATATCTCGGAGAGTGAAATAAGATGCGCTGAGCAATAGCGAGTCTTTGACGAAATGATTGATTGCAGATCCGGATTACGGAGGATTATTATGGACATTATTTAGCGTTACAAATATACGCAGAATCAGAACACAAGGCTCTTTCGTTTCGCGCAAGACGAAATCGACGTACGAGCGTGAAACTAATCCTCGTGCAAGTGGAACTTACGACTGAGTCCCGCAAAATATGTCGAGAGGAGCAGCACGGGCGGCAATTTTTTTCTGGTTCTCATGAAAGCGTAAGCAGGAATCGTTACGCCCGCTAGATCCTGTCCAGAGTGGATTTTCTCGCGCGCGTACTCCCGCAAGGAGCCATGCAATCACGCGAAACGACCGTTTCACGCCGCATTTATGAAAAATAATATCTCCATTCTCGCGTCGTTGCTGGCGGAGGAGACACTCGAGAGGATGAAGAGCGACGTCGGCCCAGATTCGCGCGTGTAAACAACGCGCAACGAGACGAGCGATTCCGGCGCCGTACACATCGCCTGGCGCGGATGGATCGAATGAAAAGTTCTCTATCTGCCGAAAGATTTGCGACGTTTGCGAGCAAACGTTCGGCCTCCGAGCTCGGTACGCGTCGACGTGACGAGCGACAATAGAATAATCAACGCGCCGATCACTTACCGACGCACGCACGCACGCACGCACGCACGCACGGTGTTTCCTTTCCTTGCGAAAAAAAAAATCACCCTTGTTCGAACGTGCGGATTCCATCGCGGGGCTCGCGGTTGTTCGGTTGTTCGCCACCCCCACCCGCAAACATATTTCAATATCCGGCCTACTTCGGCCTTCTCGCCGAAATACGCATTTCAATATCCATTTCCTGCAGAGCCAGTTATTTCTTTTTTTTCCTTTTTTTCGTTTGTTTCGGTCTGTTTTTTCCCCTCCCCTCCCCCCCGGTGCCGCCTTTTTGCAACGCGTTATCAGGTATATATCGGCGCCGGATGAAACGCGGCGTGCACCGAGCGCGCATCTCCGTTGCGGTCCGTATAACAACGCGTTTTTGTTGCATGTCGGCCGCATTGTGCCGGCACTGACCCACTTAGCGCCTCATCCCTATCCCTATCCGCGCTCCCCCTCTTCGCTCGGCAAAAAAAAGAATCTATTGGCCCGCGCGCGCTTTTCCATTTTCCCCGTCCCCGCGCACCTCGGGCAGTTATTGCTTATTTGGAGATCCAAAGAGTCGGCTGCCCTGGCACCGCTGAACTGATTTATCGCGATGGTTATTTATGAAACGCGATTATTCGTCTGGTGACGCTCGACTTTTATCACTAGACCGCCCATTTCCCATCTCTCGATTTGTATCTTTTGGTTTGCGCTTGTTTTTTTTTCTTTTATTTTTTTTTCTTTTTCCGGTGCTCGGAGATACCTCTCCGCAGGGGGATGTTTCGATGCGGAAACCGGCTGAACGCGCGGCTGCGGACGCGCGCAACCGTCCGCCGGGCGTATCTTAATTCTGCTTTGAGAGTTTGCGATTTCACGAGATTGATTCGCGCAGGAGGTTCAGGACCTTCGCTCAGACCACTCGTGGAACGAAGGGATAGGCAAGAATACAGAAGTCGAGGGAGAAAGGAAACTCGAGAGCAGACGGAAAATCGGGCCAAGCGCGGATATTCGAGTCGCGCCCCCGACGAAGACGCTTTCAGCGAATCTTTCTCTCTCTCTCTCTCTCTCTCTCTCTCTCTCTCTCTCTCTCTCTCTCTCTCGCGTGGACTTACGGGAAGTCACGTCGTTTCTCGTTTTCGTCACGATTCGTCACGCTGACTCACGAAAGAGCTAATTAATCCGCGCTAAGAGGGCGGAGGGTACAACGGGGAGACACGACAACTTTCGCGACATCCATCCGGCTTCCGCCTCCTCGTCGTCGTCGTCGTCCGATTAAACGAATCGAGATATCGCTTCGTGATGCGATTACGGGCCCACCACATCCACCAGCACACGAGCGTGTATATCGATCGAAACGATGTCACGCGTGTCTTCCCGGATGGCGACGCGTTTTGCCCCCGTCGCCGGGAATTAACGTCACCTCCGCCCTTGAACGTCGCGAGAGTTTGAGAGGAAAAAAAGGGAGGAGGAGAGGAAATGTGCTATATTGTGTTTTTGCCCGATCTTCCGAGCGAACGAACGCGGAAAGGACGAAAACGATGCTACTCAAGGCCAAGACTGCGAATTAGAGGGTGAAGTTCTGTTTGCAACTTGAGTCTCTTTCGCTGAACGAACCTAATGTTTACGTTATTTATTAACGAGTTTATCATTCATTCTTCATTTCATCGTCAACAAAATAACAAGTTCATCGTCAAACAAATAAAAACAATTTCTTATTTATCATCAATAGATAATCAATAATTTATCAATTATTTATAAATGTTGAAAAATC
This sequence comes from Harpegnathos saltator, assembly GCF_003227715.2. NCBI lineage: Eukaryota > Metazoa > Arthropoda > Insecta > Hymenoptera > Formicidae > Harpegnathos > Harpegnathos saltator. The sequence goes on along the minus strand of NW_020230045.1, from coordinate 2,119,005 downwards.
TCAGAGTTTCGGGAGTAACGTAAAACAACACGTTGACTCAGGAGTAATGAAGTGAAAATGCGTTAAATGCAGAAGCATCGCGCCGTAATACGCGGAGATTAATAAAGACGAGCTCGTTTCTCGCCCCACGAGAGAAAGAGAGCTGCACACTCGAGCCCCCAGGAAGGGGGGAGGTGTGATAGGGGCGAGACGGACGCGAGTCTCGGAGATGAAATCGGGCAGGCGCGCGCGAAGAAAAGAGAGAAAGTTGCTCGATATTTTAATAAAGAATATTGCAAGGCGTCGTCGCACGGCGCTCTCTCACTTACTTAGTCGCGCAGCGAGCGATTACGATAAATTAACAGCAGCTTGTTTCCCCGCCGCGTCGGCGGGGGAATATCCGCGGGATCCATGGATTCCGTCGCTCTCTCTTCCGGCCCCTCCTGCGTCCACGGGCTTTCTTCACGGGCTTTAATTGCCGGGATTTAATTAGTAGTCGGGCGATACTCTATCGCGGGATCGTCAATTAACTGACGTCTCCCCGCCGACGTGGCTCGCGCTTCGTCGATGAATATCTTACGACAAGCGTGTCGTAACGCGACGAATTTTCGTCCCGAGAAATTAGATCGGAAGAGCCGCGAATGCGTCGTGAAAAGCGCGCGTTCGATATTAAAATTGGAAGACACGGCGATTATGCACATTCTCGGGATATTCGCGGGCTGAGCTTTAAGCGCGCGCGCGCGCGCGAGCGCGAACAATATGCACAAGAGCGTCTAAAAAGCGCGGCTGAAACGATGCATTATGCATCCCGCGATAAAGTATGAATTTATGCGCGCGCTGAGGTGGCCCCGGCGATTCGCGCTAACGCTCGTGTTTCTGTTTTCTTGGCGTAACACACGGTTACGTTTCTACGGCCGCGGGGTTTCCGGCGCGATTCGGCCGGAAGAAATATCCGGCGATGCGTCGTCACTCACGATTTCCACGTACGTATATCACGTTTCGTAAATATCCTCGTTGCGCTAGTTATTCGCGCACCGCGAAGCGACTCGCGGGCGAATTATTACGCGGCAGTTTCGCAACACGCGATCGTTAGATTTTCGTTAACTTTGTATTACAAAACAGAGACCGAGACATGTCTGTTATTGTGAAATACACGTCTACACAGTTCCCTCAATAGTATTAGCAGACAAATAATGATAATGGTAATACTCTCTCATCATGTCTCACGTGTCTCATCGTGTCTCAAAGGACACGCCTGCGGGGATTTCTGCAAGGCAGGCCGTCCGAAAACCTTCAAGTTTCTCGTACTCACGGCGAAAGATACGGCCACATATTAACGCGATCGTTTAAGGGTTAAAAGTCGGGCTCGGGGGAGCAACGAGATTTGATTACAAGCCGCGAATGCCGGTCGCGCCGACGACGATTACGAGCGGTAGCGCGGCCGGCGCGAATCGTCGCTATACTAGGAAAGGCACTAACTCCCGGCCGAAACTGGCCGCGGAGGGTATTAAGGAGCCGACGTCGGTCGCCGTTAAAATTTATATATTCCTCGGCTCGGCCTCGTAAGAGTGGCCGTAGAAATGTTGCCGCGCGTTCACGTCGGCCCTTCGAGCGCGGAGGACGCGCCGCCGCAAAGCGACTTTAATTGGCGAGCGTGTCCGTGGCGCGGTCGTACGAAAAAATTAGAGCCGCGTAATGCTGCGACGCGCATTGTCGTTTGGCGAAATCAGAGCGCTGGCAGGGCTGTATTCGAGCGTTCGCATAAAGTGCTCGCGTATCTCGCGGGCAACAAAGATAATCGCTCGCCTCGAGATTTTGGTCCCACGTCCCACGAATCCCGCAGATTCTGAGCGGGCGACAGGAGAGGGGGGGGCGGGATCTTGAGACTTGTCGAGATTTCGAGTCTACATCAAGCCTGCAAATTCCTTCCTTGAATTCTTGGAGAATCTCGAGATACAACTCTGCGTGTGACGAGCGAATGTTATATAATTTAATAAAGATCGAGAGATTCAAGGAAAGGGCAATAAATCAAGCGAGACACATTTTTATTCCTATAATCTCTTCCTTCTTATCTTCGGCGTTGCGAGTCTCCGAATGGGATTCGAAGCTCTTAAGAGAGCTAATAAGGAAGAAGCTGTCGAGGCAAAGATATCACGTGTCGAATAATGCTATTTTTCAGCAGAGACTTCAATTTGCATTCTGTATAACAACAAAGCGAGAAACAGAAATAAAGCAGAAGCGTCGGCGGATGTAAACAAGATCGTGCTCTCGACCTAAAATGTATTTTTAAACGTAAAAATTAGCACTGCAAAATTTACGTTGTATTCCAAAGCCGGTATATTCACAGTTGTGAAATATTCAGGACCTGCGATTGGAAACACATAATTTCTTACAGACATGTATCCATGACTAGTTAGTTGGCTGATTTGGTCAATCGATTGGAAACAAAATGACAGTAATCATTTCCAGCATTAAAGGTGCAATAGGATGTACAGTCCGATGATCGTATCTCGAGATTGTCCGTTGGTGTTTTATGTTTGGTAAAATCTGCAGAGTCAACGCAGAACCAAAATTTTCACTCGCTCGATCAACGAGGCGAAATCACGGTAAAATTTTCAACCATATATTTATTCAGAAAAACTTAAAAATTATTTTTTAAAAACATTTCTAGTCTCGAAAGAATGATGACGACGAAGTAACACATCGTCGCAAGATTAAGCGTGAAAAATCACGGTTTACAGATAAAGCAGCTAAGAACTGTAAAACGTTCGGAGAGAGTCAATAATGTAAACGTTATTACGGAAATCCCTAAACGCGCGCAGTATCGGGCCGCTCGTGATCTGCTCCAAATTAGCGCGACGTCAGTCAAGCTTTAGCGAGTCCGCTAAACCGACAGCAAACATGCACTTTTCACGGCAGTAAAACTGGGAATTACCGTCAGGCGCGTGTCGCGCATGCGGGGATGAAAAATCTGGGATGTGTGCGATACCGCGATACTCCGAACGTGTCACCACTTATCCTCCACCATTAGCCACTGTTCTCCACTTCCGGCGGTATCTCGATCGCGTCAGCTGCAATCGGCCGTCGACCATGGTGAGCCAAAGTATTATCGTTGTACACGTAAGAACGAGAGCGCGAGACGCGCTCGTAACGCGTCGACTAATTTCTCGATCTTCCGCACCGTCAAGATAATTTTCCACACGCATTATGCATCTCACTTTTTTATGTACATATTTACTCCGATTCACTCGTGATTATCCATGAATTGTTATCGCCAGAGCAATCGGCATTCGTTTGACCCATTTGCTTCGTAAAATTCGAAGATCTCCATTATCATCTATATAAAACAATCTCTCGAAAGAATTGAAATCTCCAAAGAACCGTCTGCAAGGACACGCGGCTAAGGATAAGGATGAGGATGAGGATTTTCCCGTCCGGGAAAGCGGAGCTCCGCGGCGACTGAGAATCACTGGCTTAAGCGTCAGATACCGGTGCATTCACCTTATGAAAGTCATTAATCTTGCGGGACGCAGAGAACCGGCCAATTAACAGGGCGGAATCAGGGAACGGCTAAGGTAGATACTACTGATTCCGATCGATTTCAGGCTTAAGTCGGGGGCAGCCGGCGCGCCGAGCCGCTGCGGCGGGTCGAGCTATCGATCCGTCTGTTCGCGCGCTCTCTCGCGAGTTAGCCGCGTGTCGGCCGGCGGCGGCGGCGGCGGCGGCGGCGGCGGCGGCGGCGGCGGCGGCGACGGCGACGGCGTTGGCGGCGGCGGTCCATCGATCCCGCAAATCCAGCTACCAGATCGACTTGCGCGTTTGCACGGGCTAAGCCCACGAGCTATGCTCATCTTCCTGTCCACAAATCTCCTAAGACCCGCTGCAACGCCCGTCGCTGAGCCTTTCGCCAGCTGTCCTGCGCCCCCGACGCACCTGATGCGCCCGCCCCCGCGATGCGCGCCAAGATCGCGACCGAGATGGCGGAGAAGACCGGTAGCTGCGACGACGACGACGACGACGACGACGATGACGACGACGACGACGAAATCGCGTGAAACGGTCCATTTGTTCGGGAACGGGGAAATCAGTTGAGGGAAGCACCATTGTCGAGTTCGCGATCGGACGCGAGTAAATGAAGACATCACGCTGAGATTTCACGAGGTGAATTTTGAAAAACCGTCAGGGTACCGAAGTACAGGTCACGTGTCGTTTTGTACGCGCAGGATGAATGATGAGAGAGGTAGCAGACGCGGGGCGAAGAGTTTCTTTCCGTTTCACGCGATAGGCGTGCTCCGCGGTGTAATCGCCGTTTTCGCCCAGTTTTCGCTCTCTGTCCATTCGCGATATTTGTCAACAGCAATTTGCAGCGCGACTTCTTGACGCGTATTGGCTCGAATTCGCTTCGTTATTTCTTTCAGATGGTAAATATAATCGGCCGTGTGTATAATGACTACAAATAAAGTAATGTTAATTTAATCAAAATAATTCGGCCGAAATAACCTCATAAATTTTAATGATTGTGATGAATCGAACTAAATTGTAATCAATATAATTAAATTAAAATTACTCTTATCGAAATTGCTCCGATCAAATTGCCTGTTATTATTATTTTTTCATTACGCGATTCGCCGAAAATTACCGATGCAACTAGATGCTATTTAACGAAAATTAATTATGCATTTCGGATCTGATTATCGACGCGAGCAGTTCGTTCTTTGCGTTAATTATGCTTTCATTCGCTTCCCCCACGCCTCTCTCTCTCTCTCTCTCTCTCTCTCTCTCTCTCTCTCTCTCTCTCGGAAATACTTGCCCGCGGTATAAGTCACTGTTTCGAGAGAGTTTTGATTGCGCGGTAATGTTTTGTCTCGCGTTTACGTTTAGACGAGATAGAAAAATTCGTTAAGCTAAAGTTCGTTTAGATAAAGTTACAAATTTTATCGCACGATTGACACACATTCGAAGATAAAAGACATCACCAGTGTCGTACCATCATTAACCCTTTCGGCGGTGGAAAATTTCATATATTCGACAACCAGCAGAGAAAAGTTAAATCTCTCTTCAGTCTTGCCGCTTGGTCTTAACTTGATTATTGAAAAGCACTACTAATGGCTTCCAACAAATTGAACATCATTAATGTGACCGAATTTCGTCATCCTTTTAATCTATCGTGCATATTTCAGGCTCACGAAAAGGTCATGTCATTCGACACTCAACTTATTTCCGGATCGAAAAAAGGCAAAAAAAATTGATTCACGACGCGATCGCGACGCCCTCCTGCGTCGGGGATTTGCTGCGTCCGTCTCAATGCTGTACCTTCTTCTGCGCTACTGATTGCGAGCTATAACGCAAACGCGCGACCGCTCGAGGAAGAGCGCGAGCGCACGAAATCCTCGCGAAAGAGCGCAAAGCAGCACCGAAAGGGTCAAAAAGGCGAGCGAAAAATGTCGCGGCAATGAAAATGACTGGTAGGCCTACCTTGGTCGAATACAAGGCAGCGGGTGGTCTTGGCAGCGAGTCCCGGGGGCAGAGCGAACCTGTAGGCCGGGCCCGGCGACAGCCCCAGCCCCAGACCGAGCGCCTCCGCGCCGCATCGGCCCCCGAACACAGGCCCCACTAGAATCACCCATACAACAGTGGTAATCAGTCATCGTCATTATCAAGATAAGGAGAATTACACAGAATTATCATCAATTAGCAAGAGCATCATCATCATCATCATCATGCACAGAGCGAGGAAACCTTCGTGACTGGGGAACTTTCAGGCTGGCGAATGTCGACGGCGCGGCGCGCGTGTGCGAAAAAGAAGCGAACGTCGTCGAGGTGGTTCTTCAGCGATCGACCGAATATCTCGACGTGGAGCCTGAAAGTCCCGAGAGAAGTCCTTCGCTCTGACGTCTAATCATTTCCAATTGTTAATGACGGCCGTCCTGGCCGTGAGGCTTCGATCGTCCGATGTTCAAAGTGAGATATCAAAGTGCACTGTTTGAATCGCTGTTTGTTACATTTTCTCTCGCGTGTTCGCGTACCCGCTTAAAAAAAAAATATATATATATATATTTTTTTTTAATGATGATCATCTCTCACAAACTGTGTAAGTATTTTTAGGAGAAAGTCGTGCACAGTAAGATTAAAGAAGCAGAGAACGGCAAATAGATTCCAAAATTCCAAGGAGGGTTATGAGACGGCCGGGGGAGGGCGGCAGCAAGAAATGCATTCTCGCACCCCGTTTCCGTTTGATAGCATCAACCAAACCGCGTATCATGCATTAATTTGCCAAGACGGTTAATCGCAGGACATAGCCCGTCGCTTTGCGCGAGACAATTTGGAAGACACGTTCCGTGAGATTTTCGATGCGATCCCGGCAATCTCGACTTCTCTCGTTATCGCACAGCGTTAAATAATACCAACGATCAATCACGTCGAAACATTTTAATTCCTGCCGCCGATCGTGTCCGTGTTTGTCGACAATTTTATAACAACCGACTGTCTGGACTGTCCATTTTTCATTACTGCGTTTAATCGAAAGTATCCCCGGAAAGCGTTCCTTTGAATTATTGAACACGGAAGTTCCTGGTATCCTTTGATTATGTTTTTACTCGATATTTGCAACTTGTTTCTCGCGCGATAAAAATCGCGCGTTTGATTAATGAATATATCAATTGCTAAGATTCACGAAAGAGCTTCCCGGAAGCATAAAGCTTCCCGGGGCTCGTTGCCGATTCAATTACGCGTGGCACTCGTGCGCGACTCTCGCAGATCCCTAAATACACGGAGCGAATTAGCGAGCGGGATCAAAAGATGGTGAGCACCAATATGCCCTCAAAGGCCCTCGTCATTTTGCCTGCCTCGTGAACGCAGAGGTAGGTGGCTTTATTATGATCCCATATTGATATTACCGCGCTGTCATTACGAGATAAGTTCCCGAAGGAGTTTATTGCTTTTTAGTACACACTCAGCACGTGCCGGAACGTCGGTCGTCTACAACCCCCTTTAACCGTTCTCGCCGCGATCGCCTGCACTCTTCTCCCCCTGCTTCCCCGCCCACCGAAATTCATATTCGGACACAAGTCGCGAGCTCGTGACGTGGAATATCGGACGATAAAAAATTTCATTCGAATTTCGGTTGTAACTGCACGCACGAGCGGAGATCTTGTGTGTGTGTGTGTGTGTGTGTGTGTGGTTTTCCGTATTTCTTATTCTTCAGATAAATCAAACGTGGTAGAATCAACTATTTGGCGGAGATTTTCCTCGTGTCGTTTCATACGTGACGTTATCTAATCGGCGATGGAAGAAACGTGACAATATCGTGGAGGGGACGAATGAGTATAGAAGGAATTTAGCGGCTCAGAGTTAATCCCGTTTCACGACATCACGAGCGCGGAACTTTCCTGCCTCTTCGAGGAAGCGAGGTCGAGAGATGTGCCAAAAGTGGCTCCTTCTAGCTTCTATTCGGATCTTAACGGGAAACGAAAGAGGAACACGCGCGCACAATACCCGGGCCATAATCTAAATTCATATCTGACGGGAAGCCGGGTAGGATAAGTACATCGAGCATAATGGCGATGACTTAACATACTTTTTAAATTGCGCCTTTGAGATGCAGAACGGCGGCCCGCCGCTGCGAAGATGGGCGGCCTCCTTCCCTTCCCTCCCCCCCCCCTCCCGTCTTTCTCGTTCGTTTTTGGCCTCCTTGGCTTTAGTAGCTTACACGCTGATTAAGACACCCGATACAATTAGGCGGCGAAAAGAACCTCAAAAGACGCGCGTGAGGGGAAGCCGCCAACCTTTGCGTATTCACGGACGTAGAGAGGTGTAACGGGTGTCCGGAAAAAAGAAACTCGAGAGTTCAAGTCTTATCGGGACGGTGAAGAATGAGACGTTCAATTGAATGATTAAATGCAACATGTCACGCGATTACATGTTTCTGAAAAAATATCTCACTTTTCTTTGGAATGAGCAACCGGAAGGAGCAAGGAGTTTAAAAGGCTGACGCGACCTCGTTACGCGACCAGTGATATCTTCTGTATTTCTGTCATTTCCCTAAGCGGGTCCATTTTACGAAAATTAATAACTGAGAATAAGCTTTTGATAAGCGGGCGATATACATCGCATTGTTCGAAGGATCGAAAGGGTTAACGTCAAAGCGTTAATTCCGAGCGCGTTCAGTCCGACCCGTCAAATAAACGAGCGCCGACGAGCAGCTGCGGGCTTCTACGTCATGAACGATGACGGACCAACGAGCACCTCGAAAAAGGTGACGCGCGTCATTCCACGCCGATCGATCGTCATTCGGTTTCGCGTCCGCGAAATGATCGCGCTCGATGATCCGCGCTGACGGCCGAAAAATTCTCTCCCACGTCGAGCACGATAGAGCCATGATCGAGTATCACCCGTCGCGTTCACGTCGCTTTTGAAAACCATGTAATTTCGACAAGTTCATAACGGAAGTCTTGCAAACGAGTAACCGGAAAATGGCGAAAATTTATGAACTGCGCCCGCAGTTCTCCGCGCAGTTGACGTGCGTAAACCTGGACGATTTACCGTATCATAAAAATCGAAACATTCCCCTCCCTCCCCGCCCAGAAAAAAACATATATCGGTGATTTTCGACCGGTCGATAGAGAACGAAAAGCTTCGTGTTGTTACGTTAGAAAAAAAAATCCACGTCGATGTCTCTAATTTTGGACTCTAATTTTTAAGAACGTCGCGCACTTCCATCGAGACGACGTTGGCAACGAGAGAGAGAGAGAGAGAGAGAGAGAGAGAGAGAGAGAGAGAGAGAGAAAAAAACGCGGAGAGACTTTACGAAACGAACACCCCGTAGATGCGGTCAGGTGTATGGCGCGACGAATCGGCTCGTTTAAGCCGCGCGAGTCAAGTCGACGACGGCCGCGCTTCGGACTTTGTTAACGTTAATCCTCGCGTGGACTACCGTGCATGCCCGGACGTGCATGCGCGGCCTAAAGGGCTCGTCTCGCCAATTACAAGCGTGAAAATCGTCATCTCCGAGATAATCGGGAATTAACATCACCCGTCCGCGTACAACGCGCCATTAGCGTCCTCGCTTACGGCTCGGCGGACGTTTTAATCGCTCGTTACGAGATCGCACGATACGAATTTTTGCGCCGGCAAGTCGCCGGTTTCTCAGAGCGAGACGAGAGAGCTCTTGCGTATGAACTTACCGGAGCTCGGCTCAGTCTGACTCGCGGATGCAGTGGAAATTTGTGTGTGTGTGTGTGTGTGTGTGCGTCTGTGTGACGCAAGTCTTATATCTTCAATTAATGGAGATGATCGCCAAAGAGTCGTTAACGAGTGAGAAAAAAGACTCAATCTTGCGGTGAGAGACAGTTTAAAAGCCGTCCTCTTCGTCTTTCGCGTATGATCTCTCTCTTATAACGTAATTGATAACGTAACTTTGCTCCGCTTCGCCTCGCGATCTCCTCGCTCGGAAGACGGAGCGGCCTCAGTTGAATGTAAATCAGATATTTCTCAATCGTTCCGCTTTTGAATATGTTTTTTAACGACCGAGAGTATTGAAGACTCTTCAACAGTGATTCATCGCGCAGCGCGAACGCGAAGAGATACAAGAGAATTGACACAGTCCAGGGGAAGGATATGGACTCATTTGTCTCCACGGTATTTTCGGCGACGACAAATATGAGCCGGCGCTGATGAATCTCCCCGGGGCATTTGTATCCGCCGTAGGCCAAAGGTAGAGGTAGGACCAAAAGCTCGACGCCGTAATCCGGGTTATCGCGAATACACGCGTGAGATTGAAACATTCGCTCGCTACATTCGTCGTCGCGGCTGAATATGGTCGCGCGTCATGATCGAGTTCGAGCGGGTTGCACGACTCGAAGTGTCTCCACCTGTCTACCCTACGGTGCGTCGTCGACGTCGGAGAAAACGGAGAAAACGCCGCGCATGAATGAAGGAGGGACGAGGAGGAGGAGGAGGAGGAGGAGGAGGAGGCCGACGACTGCCGTACATGGTGCACCTCGGCGGACGCTCGTCGCGCGATCGCAGCGACGAGTCGAGGTCGTCGCAGCTGACAGTCGGTCCATGCGATCTTAATCTGGCCGTTCTCGCAAGAAGGGAGAGCCGGGAAAAAATCGCGGGGTTCACCGTCGAGCGGAGACCGGCATCCGTCTGTCGGTTCGACCGACCGGATCAAGAAAGCCTGAATTATTCATCGACGAGATCCCGGCGAGCGCGCGGCCTCCGACGACAGGCAGTGTGTCCCGCCGTGTTTGCGCTGCGCGGCTACCCTCTGCCTTTGATGCGGCACGACGGGGGACGCTGGGGGCGAATTTACACGCCTTCCTCTCTCGATAATCGGTCCGGATGTAGAAGGAATCATACGCGGGTCCTTTGCGAGAGCGGAGAGCGAGAATAAGCGTTTCCGGGGGAGAGGAGAAGAAGTGAAAACACCAAGTCGTTTCACTCTCGCTCGCGCGCGTTTCTCTTCGTTGCAGACGATCGCGGAGTCGCGGACTTGCAGATATCGCAAGTCCGCCCGTCGACTGCGAAGCGGCGAATCGGGCTCGACGGGCTCCGCTAATCGTCGCGGATGAGCTGTCCGGAGAGCGAGAACAAGAGGTGAGCCGTGCGCGAACGGATCTATCAGAGCGATCATTTCTCCCGAGGAAGAGAATCGTTTCCTCCGGCCCGACATGTCTCGCGGGATTGTCAGCATCTCGGAACGACCCAGATCACGATCTGGTTTAGGCGCAGTGTCGCAGAGACGCGAAGGCATAAAAGGACGCGGCTGTCTCCGGGCGGGCAGCAAGTAATGTTGCACAGAAAAAGGAAAACAAGAGGGAGAGGAGAACGCGAGAAGGCTCGAGACTGAAACGAGAGAGAGAGAGAGTGGATTGGGTTGCAGCGAGTTAACCGGCTCAGTACTCGGCGTGAGATCCTGTTATACAACGATGTCAAACTGACGATACGATGGGAGGCGGGCGAGACGCGGTGAGGCGAGGCGAGGCAAGGCGAGGCGAGGCGAGGCGAGGCGAAGCGAGGCGAGGCGAGGCGAGGCGAGGCAAAACGAGACGAGACGGGACGAAAGGGAGAACCGAGAGAGAAAGAGCGAGTCGAGGGGGCGAACCCCTGTTAAAGCACTCGTGATTATTAAGGATAATCCTTTGGAATATGCGACGATATAGCCCCAGAACACATCGCGATATCCTATATAAATTTTTTTTAAATCCTATTAATTAATCGGCATTATGGCGGCAGTTACACGTACAATGTTGCTTAGCTCGACGGAAAACACGCGCGGAGGAATCAACGCGAGAGAGATCAAGCTCTTTTAATATTTCCTTTTTTTCTTTTAATACACGACGATGTGACACACGAAGAATTGATCTCGGTTTCGGACATTCCGGAGAACGCATTCGACTTCGTTTTCACATATATCTCGAGGATGAACGAAAGTATAAATGAGATGATGAGTCGGTGCAAAGGCAAGAGTCCTTCTTTTGAGACTTAATTAAGACAAGTTGCAATGATTAACCGAGGAGAAGGTTCCCGGAGGGCCACGCGCCCTCCGAGACAATGCAAATCGTAATAACGGATAATCGCCTGGTAAGTCGTACGCGGTATATCTATCATTAATGCAAAAGATCGAAGAATTTGCGGCGGGAAGGAAGAGAAGCGGCGAGAAGACGCGACGTATGGACGCGACGGACGGAAGGAGGACGGAGAGGGAGGGAGGCGGAGACGGAGGCATGGAGCCATTGGCGCGATAATCGACATCGATTTCCAGCGTAGCAGCCGGCGTATATCGATTGTGGAAAGACTAATGGCCAGCGCGGTTAACCGTATTATCCCGCAGCGGAAGTCCACCGGTTGAAACGGGGACATAAATAACGGCCGATCTCGAATCGTCCCCGTTTCGAGATATTAGTTTAATAATCGCCGACAGTACGGAGATTTTGTCTCGCGCGAGAGATCCCCCGCCGCCGCACCGCGCCGTGGATAATATAAATAAATTCACCGTATGAGCGCGACCTGACGATAAGCGATGAAAAATAAATCATATCAGACGTCTGTCGATTAACGGCTTTATTATTCAGTATCTTTGGAGCATATCTTTAACTATCGGGCCGAAAATAGCCGCGCGAGAGACGACGTGTGTTAAACTATATAAGTCACTCGGTAATGCGATTTCCGCGGTGTTAAATTCGATTCTCAACGGCTGTAAATATAACAGGCGTTATATATCGGTGAGCAAGGTGAGCTTATTTCCGCTTCGACGGAGGATGAATTATCCGCGTGTTGTCGTGTCGCTTAATTAACTTCATGCATGCGATACATTCTTCCGACGTGAGTGATGCGTCGCGAGTAGCAGCTGTTCGAGCACCGAGAGCTGTTCCTCTCTCGGAGCGGACGGCGATTTCTTCTCGCTTCGGTGCACGCTGATTGTCGCGATTTGCCGTCTCGCCGTGTCTCGTTAATCGCCACGCCACAGTGTCAAACGTAAGCAGTTGCGTAACGAGTGAAATATGTAGCCGGCAGAGAGGCAAGAAATGTATGCATTGCAAATGCCACTTATTTGGCCGTATCTTTGGCAGTACAGTCGACGTGTTGATAAGAGCGTCGATCAACACCCTGAATTTCCCGCGATCGTTACTCTCAATCGCCGTCGGCCGTGATCGGCCGTGCCGAGCAGGACGAGCCGCGCTCTCGTATTCCCGCCGGCTTTGTGATCAACGGCGCCTCGCGATCCTGCGAGAAACTTGCCGTACCCGCTTGCCGTATTCTTTATTAATTTTACAACTTTCCATAAAGCAACGGGGCTCAGGGCGCTGGGTCTGATGTACTCGCGCATACTTGACGCGAGTGGATGTCTCGGAAATCTGCTCCTCCGCTCACCGGTGGTGCGTGTCTGGCCAGCGAGTTTATGCTCTTCCCGACGGAGATTCCCCGGATTTTTCGCCCTCCCGCCCTCTCTCTCTCTCTCTCTTCCTCTCCTTCTCTTGAAAGAGTGAGACAGACGGAGACAGAGGGGAGAGGGGAGAGGCGGATCGCGTCGATCGAGAGCGAGAGCCCGAGAGAGGACGCCCAAAGTTTCTCAGGGCGTTCAAGTTTCACGGTGGTTGATATTTCATACAGACCGGGTAACGGGGTACCCCGTTCGCGTCCGTTCGCGTCCTCCACCGTATAGCCTGTCACCTATATACCCGCTCGCCTGTTATTACTGCACGCTGCACCCGACCTGTGTACACCCCATTGAGTAAAGTGCGGTTTCGCGTCCGGCTTGCGCGACACGCGGGGCTTCCCTCTCTCGCTGCTATTACCTCCTCAGCATCCGCCTCGGACGATCTGCGAAGGACGACGCATCCGCGAGGTCGCCGCAGCATCGCAAGGTGCGCGTCGCAGCTAACGCGAAGCGAGCTTGAGATTTGCACAAACAGAAATCCCCAAGATTCTCAACGTCTCGGACACCCAAACGATCCTGCCCAATATTCTGGGACACCTCAAAGATTTCTCTTTCTTCAGACACGAAGATCGCGAGGCGTGAAACAACACCTCCTACCGAGATTCTGAGATTCTGCGTTTCAGAGGTTCGTCAAAGACTCGCTTTCGTCCTGGTTCGCGTGTTCGCGCGCGTTTCGACGTATCAACGGCATCGACGAGGATTCCCCATTGTCGGACGACACTGACGTCAGGCGGGGGGGATGAAAGCGGGGATGAGTGCGGGGGGGGGAGGGACAAAGATCGCGCGGCGGTGTCGTTCATTTAATTACATCGGATTTGCGCGTGCCCGGGGTTCTCACGGTAAGGACAATAAGGACATTCATTCGTGGCCCTGCGCGCGTCCGTGCTGCTGCGTGCCGGCGCGGCCGCGGCGGGGGAGACAGCGGTTTCTCTTAAGTCTTAATCGTTCGGCACGGAATGTGCGTTTAATGCAAAGGAGGACACAGCCCGCCTGTGTTCCACTTCGCTTGTACTTTCTGCTGCGCCGTCGCGCCGACACGTCCCGTCCGCCGTTTTACGATCTGTCTTCGGTTCGCCGTAAGTTCCTCAAGATCTCGGCGATTCTAACGGGCTGCACGGCTGACGTTAATGGCATCTCGCGCGTTTCTCACGCACGATCTCTTCATCTCACGAGTCTCGAGCGACTCGCGCGCGCTGGCCGCCGCTCTTTCGCGCCGCCCCTCAAATCTTAATCGCCGCTCTCTTTGCGGCCAGCTGCTTTGCGATCACAGTGCACCAAAAGTGCAACGAAAGAGAATTATACAAATGTGCGAGAGGATTTCACATTTATGTAATGCATGTTAGCTCCCACCCCCCTCTCTCTCTCTCTCTCTGCATATTACGTTTTATTATAAATTCACTTTATCTTATATTTTGTCAATGCACGCGTGTTCACTCTGTGTTTCACGACGGATCATAATAATTCTCGTCGCGTTGCCCACTCTGCGTGGAACTTCGGATATAGCACAAATATGTTGGGGAATGTGTATAGTATACAGGCAAGCTGTTTAATTTCGTGCTTAATATCTGCTGGAGTGCCGAACGACGCCCGATGAAAAGCGGGACGAAAATTTAGCACTCGATACGCGCGGCCAGCGCGAGTCGCCCGAAACCGTACAATAAACAGTCGGATACGCAATATCGCGCAATAAAGACAATTGCTTTCGAGGATACCGGGCGCTTTTAAAAAAGCGGACCAATATGCGCGGCACGAGAGAGGAGAAACAAATCGCGCTGCAGCTTTGTGCACACGCGAATCGTGAGATTGAATCTCCGAGACAAGAGGAGGTCAGGTAATCCGAGGAGAGAAGCCGTAGGAAGGACGCGGTGCGATTACCCACTTGCCGTCAAGATTCGGTTATCGATACTTTGTTCGCCGTAAGTAAAACGAGTGTTACTTTTCTTTTCCCTCTTTTTTCTCTTTTCCGCGCGCACTGCCAGCGATGTCGCTGACGATTACCCGACCAGTTCAAAATCTCGCGTCGCAAGAATGAGGTTCAGTTTCAATATCCTCCGCGTCAATCGCGCCGTCAAGGACTTGTAAAGTAGACGCGGTACAAAGGATTCGGAAGAATTCGAAAGTTTCTTCAACGATGTGAGACCATCAATCGCGCGAGAAACCAAACGCAGCAGCTCTGCGCGCTCCGGATTTCATTTCCTGCCGATGTAAGTTCGCGCGGGAGGAGAGAGAGAGAGAGAGAGAGAGAGAGAGAGAGAGAGAAAGGAAGAGCGGAACTTTGCGGGACACAGAAGGAACGGAGAATTCGACGAGACGCGACGAAGAGGGTGGAACGGCCTATCGGAATTATTCCGACCAGTCATCGGGACTTATGCCGCTTATGGGATTACAGCGGCATTAGCCGGCGGAGCTTGTTCTCCACCGTTCTATACGAGATCTGCGATAAAGCCGGGTTACAAGCCGGCATTTCTAGCGCGCCTGCCCCGAGAAACTTCGCAACTATTTAGAGATTTGTTCGTGCAATAATACGTTTACATTTCCCCGGATCCGTTGTAAATCGCACGCGCGCGTTCGTTCGCATGCGCCTTACGTTCCCACCGACTATCCCAGAGACTTCTGACCGTCTCAACCTTTCATAATCGTAAATCTCCATTTTTCCCTCAACATGATGCCTCTAATCATTCATCACGGATATGGTATATATCGAAACATATACCTCCCCTTGCCGAGCGACCTTGTTTTGCGTCTATCGAAAAAGTGGCGACATTTCAACGCGCCAGTTTGCCGGAGGCAAATCGACATTCCGTTTCCCCGAAAGATCCCATGAAAAAGGTCATAAGACTCGTGGAAGGTACAGGAGAAACGCAATGCTAACGTGTAATGCCTCTCGCGATCACTCGCGATCTCTTCCAGCGAAAGAAAATCGCGCAAATTGGCGAGAGACTCGATGTCCTCCGCCGGCGAGACGCCGTTTGAGCACGCATGAGAGCGAAGGAGAAGCTACGCACCGAGCAAATTTACCGTGCCAATTTGAAAGAGAAGCCGCTGCGAGAAGCGGCTTCCGAAGAATCCGCCGTGAAATTTAAGGGATAGAAGCAAGATAGAGCGTGCTAGGACAGGAAGAAGAAGGAGAGGGGAGGGGGAGGCAAGAGGAGGCTCGAAGGGGAGAAAAAGAGCGCAGGGGAAACTACTTAAAATCTCGACGTCTGAGGCGTACGAGGAGGAATTTTTTCGGCGAGGATTCCGCTCCTTTAGCGAGGATTTCCGTCCGTTAGACACTCGGCCGAGCGCGTCGATCCTCCTTTTGCCCTCTCAGATGAGGGTGGCTGCCGGGGGGAAGGGGGACGCGCGCGCGGATCTTTTCCCTGTAATTAATTTAAGAGGGCTCGCTCTCGAGCTACTTCAGCGGACGGAGAGTCCCGTGGCGTCTCGCGGATCACCGAGAAAACGAGGGGATCTCTCGTCGTTCCTCGTCGCCCTCTCTCTCTCTCTCTCTCTCTCTCTCTCTCTCTCTCTCTCTCTTCCCCTCTGTGCGCGTCACTTTTTCGCCTGTGCGTCTCGCGACAATCAAATCTCACACGATATCCGCGAGGGAAGCGATTTCTCTCTGCGGTAGCGGCCGATAAAAAAACAAAATAAAACCGTAAGAAACACATGACACTGATTTTACGCTATCGCGTCCTGCAATGATCTGAATAATTCAACGGCGCGGCAAAATGTTCGCACAGTCTTTCTAGACCACGAGCGCGGCGTGAGAGGAAAAAGTTGGGCCGATCGCTTCGAGCTATCCGCATCCTGCGTGCCCTCGTCTCGCGTGCGTGTCCGCGCGGACGACGAAAATAGTCCCGAGCTGTTCATCTCCTACCTGCAGTCCACTATGTTAACAACCCGCGGACAATAAGAGCAACACGATTCGCGCGCAGCCAAAACGGGGGTGGAGTGGGGGGCGAAAGTCAGATTTATGTCCCTAATCGCTCATTAATACGGAGCTCTCGCGTGCGATCTACCAAACAGCGTCCTCGAGGTTGTAAATCCAGGAGTACAGTAGTAACCGAGTCCTCGTCGAGCGTAAGACGGTGTTAAGCCTGTGTTGCCGAGCAGGGTGCGAGGACGAGAAGAAGAAGAAGAAGAAGAAGAAGAAGAAGAAGAAGAAGAAGAAGAAGAAGAAGAAGAAGAAGAGGAAGAAGAAGAAGAAGAGGAAGAAGAAGAAGAAGAGGAAGAAGAAGAAGAAGAGGGAGGAGGACGAGGAGCGGGAGGAAGAAGAGAAGGTGGACGTCGTAGACGGAGAAGGATCGGGATGCCGAGGTGCTACTACTCAAGGAGCAAGGCCGGCGGAAGGAGGAGGGGAGCGCGTGGTAATCCAAGATTTATCTCGCAGTCTGTGACACCGGGACTGCTGCTTCTGTGTTGCTTCAAGGGCTACCGGATCCCTCCGCCTTCGCGCAGCAGAAGAAAGGCGAGCCACGACGAGCGAGCGAGCGACGCTTCGAACTTCCCAGCTCGATCGCGAGATCGAACCGGGAAAGCTTGCCCCGGCTGTCTCGGCGATTAAATACGCCCGGGGGGATGAAGGGAGGACACACACGAGTGTCCTGCACGTCCGTATGTTTTCCTACTTGCGCCGCGAATCGCGGCATCGCGGTTGGTCTACTTTCGGAATACTCCGTCTCTCCCGTAGTTCCCGCACGACTTCGATTACCGACGTATCGGAAAAGCGATCGGAAAGCAGGAATCCGAGTCATTCTCATCGCACGATAACGGAATTTTAATCAAATGCGGAGCGAGCAAAGTGTTCGGGCCATTTTTCGCCACCGCGAGGCGAGCGGCGAGAAGTCGCGAGCCCGTGAGAACGTCTCGCAATTACCACCGGCGCTCGGTACATACATCCTCGGCATTATAATCTTCTGCGGAGGTGAGGAAGCGAGAAGAGAGAAGCGGACGAGAGCGGGTCCGGTCGTGATAAATCGTCGCGGCCAATGGTAGCCGGCCGATCTTCTCGATTAAAGTAAAATATATGGCAGCTTTAATTACGAAGAGATTTCGGAACGCGCGACTCGGCTCAGGCTCGCGAGAGGTAGCGAGAGAGAGAGAGAGAGAGCGAGAGAGAGAGAGAGAGAGAGGGGGGGGGAAGGAAGGGGGTGAGATAGAGGATCGGGATGGAGAGAAGAAAGGGGGTCAGGGGAGAGGGCGACCTTTGAGATGCATTATTCATGGGGTGTGAGAAGATACGATATGATCCAATATGTGGCCCGCCCATACTTAGTAACCGCCGACGAAAGCCGAGAGAAAGACAGAGACGGAGGAAGCGGAGCGAGCACCCTCTAAGCTGCTGAAAATTGGTCCTCGAATTTTCGCGTAATTTAGAATACGAGGGATACCCGCAGCAGCTAGTTTCCCTGGCAAAGTCGCGGCCTACGACTCGCAGGTCGCGTAATCGCGCCGACGTATTATTATCGAATTCGCCGTTCCGTCCTCCCCGCTGCCCCGCCTCCTGCGCGTCTATCTCGCTTTCGCCGTATATAACGCCGGGGCCCCCGAATATTTAAGAACGCCCGACTCGCGGCTCATAAGAGGATGCAAATGCACGACCGTGAGGCTTCGCAACGACGACGAAACACGCCGGAAGCGGAGCGGATGAGCGACATTCGCTCGGGCATTCATCAGAGAGACGACCTGAGAGACGCGCTCTAGAGGAAGAAGCGCTCTAGAGCACGCGTGGAAAACTAGCTAAAGAGTTTTCGGCCTGACGAGGACGAGCTCGACGGAACGAGAGGAAGAGCGGGGGAGAGAGTAAGGGAGGAGGGAAGGAAGGGAGATCCACTCGGGGAGAGTAAAACGGTGTAAAATGCCGAGAGCGGGTCTCCCCAGGTGGTTTGGCATTTGCATCTTTACGCGCCTCTACGCACCCTCCGCGCGCGTGTACGAACGAGAGATGCTCGAGTATTCCAAACTCTTTCGGCACGCACGTCGTTCTTAACGGTGCAACGTGGCGAGCGTAAAGCCGCGTTTACAACGACCGAGCGAATCCTCGAGCGGCAGGATCTCTCTCTCTCTCTCTCTCTCTCTCTCTCTCTCTAGGAGCTCTCTCTCTCTCTCTCTCTCTCTCTCTCTCTCTCTCTGCGGACGCGCGTCGTTCTGAAATTAACGGTATCATGAATGCATAATAAAATCGATGGTTACAGCGGCATTAATACATTTTAAAAGCCACCGCGACTCAATGGCATTAGCGAAACGCGGAATTTTATTGTTCACTCGCGCTTTTAAAAGCACTCAAAATTCCCTCGAGCACTCGAACATCGACTTCCTCGCGAAAGCCCGTCTACGTTGAAAGCCGTCGGGGCTCGAATTCTCGCTACGAGCGGCAAATTCTAATCCGGGAGTCGCGCTCCCGATTCTGCTCGTACGAGGTTTGATCAAAAAGTAAGGAGAATTTAGAAATTGCGCGCGCGCGCTGTATCTTGTCTATTCAGTTGATTCTTTTTTTGTGTTTTTTTTTTGTATTGGTAGTCATTACCAGTGACGTACGTGTCAATTTTCAGGCAGCTGCGACGCTTAGTTTGCGCTTGGTGATTTTTTGTCTGGCGAAATGTCGGATCAGAGAGCATACCGCTTTGCTTATCCAACAGTTCTTGGCGAGATACAACACCGTTGTGATGCCGCAAATATCTTATTCTCCAGACATAGCCCCCTGTGACTTTTTCCCAAACTCAAAAGAACACTCAAAGGACAACGTTTTTCAACAACAGACGAGATAAAAGCGAAATCGCAGATCCAGCTCAAGACGATACCTAAAGAGGCGTTCCACCAGTGTTTCTCAATCTGGAAACTACGTTGGCACAAGTGCACTGAGAGGAAAGTATATGATATTTGGAACTATAATGATATAGTAACTAAATTGCAGTCCGAAATATCATATTTATAGTAAGTATTACCACAACATCGGTAATAATTACGATATAGGCATAGTATTAACCAACCATATAATATTTTTATTAAGAATTATAACAAATTAAACTAAAATTATTGTATAGATACAATATAAATAAAATATAAAATGGTAGGTAAAGTAACTCTTTTATATAGTCAATATTACCAGAATATTTGCTAAATGATGACAGATGTAACTATATGAATATTAAATCTCACTATATTTGTGAATGAGAAATTACCATATATGTGGTAAAAGTAACTAAACAATTATTTAAGACAATCATTCACTACATATTTGTGTTCATTCTACTATATTTTCCACTATAAAAATCAAACTATAAAAATATGGTTGACGTCAAAATGAACTATAAAATATAGTGAGATTATATTATAGTTGATTCCACTATATATTTCTATCAGTGTGTATAACATCACAGGAGGACTACTTTGAAGGAGATGGGATAAACATTGAAGATTAAATAAACACTTTCCGAGAGAATAAAAAATTCTCGTTACTTTTTCATCAAACCTCGTATATTCCTACACACCGCGTTCGGGGAATTCTGCAAGCATTCGGCATGCCCGCCGAAGGAAGAAGACGCAGCCTCTGCACGGGCTCTGTATGCATTTCTTTCCGCAAACGCGGCGAGAGCGAGTGGAAACGACAGCTCGCGTCCGTGCAAATGGTGGCTGTGGACGCAACTTAAGACTGTAGACTGCGGCGGCGGCGGCGGCGTATCGCGGTTGCGGGCTGCGCGAGAGTTGGCCGAACGGCGCGGTGTATTAACACACAATGAGATAGTTTTGTTCCGCCGCTCCGAACGCGGGATCGCGCTTGTTCGCTTCGATGTCGGCACGCCACGTTCCATACCACGGATACCTGTGCACCGGGTGTCCCGATAATTTCACGCACGCCGCAAAAAAGCGTTGCAGCGGCGGCGGCGGCGTGCGTGCGCTCGCTCGTTACACGCACCGACGAATTATGCGAACACCGCGCACGCGATTACGTTTACGAGCCGGAACGTACGCAGCTGAACGCGTTAACGGTACGAGTACTCGCCTCCGCCGCGTCGGCGGAAAATATCCGATAAATCGATCGCAAGTAGGTCGGGGATCTTGCTGGTAAAGTCGACTCGCGCGCGGGAGAAAACGTCTCGCACGTCTCGCACGTCTCGCACGTTAACGACATTTCCGCTCGCGATCACGCGAGAGTCTCGCACGCGCCGGCATTCTCATCTCTCTCGGCGTCGACGTGCGTGAAGTGCGCTGAGACTTTAACTGATCGACAATCCCGCTTCACTCTGTGATTTCTAATGCTTCTCGCAGAAGCCACTTACTCCGGTAGAAATACGCAGCACGACTCGGTATTGTGTGAATTGATGTACTTAATAATGAATACGGAAGTTTGGCTGAATTTCAATGGCCGGAATTTTCGACAGGTCGACGCGAGCTCGTGTCTGGCCGCTAAATATTGCTATCGATTTCAGGTTGGATAAGGCGACACTTTGTCGAGTCGTGAACAAACGAACGCACACGGCTCGCGTATGCACAAAATCGAGCGCGGAGCGCGCAGAAATGCGAACGGAGCAGCGCGCGTCGATGCGTCGCGCCAACTGTAAACATCGATATTAACTCGCGCGCTAATGACGCGCTATAAAGTCCGGTCCCAAAATGAGTGAATTAAACGAAGTCGCGGTTCCGCAGCGGCAGCGGTGACCGTGAAAAAAAAATAAAATAAAAAGGTCCCGCGCGCCGCAGAACCAGCGGGAAAAATTAAAAACCGCCGCGCCGCGCGCGCTTATATTTAAATCGAATTATCGACTCCGACAGGTTTCAACGGTCGGGGCGCGGCTGTCCCCGGCGGCTATCGCCGCGATAGTTTATTCGCTAAACCGAGAGACGGGATCGTTAAGCGCCGCGGACTTCGCCGCATTACTACAAAGTAATCGGACTGCCGCTGCTAAGTGGCCGGCCGGAGAATTAAGCCCGCGGAGATCGGCGATCGAAGCCTGCCATCGCTTGATAATCAGCGATGGAATACGGTGTCGATCCGCGGAATTAGTGCTTATATCAGCGACATACGCCGCTAATTAGCGGCGGCCTCGTCATTCGGGGCCCCGGCCCGGGCGTATTAATTATAATTAAAAGCCGGTACAAGCGATTAGCGCGAATCGTAATTCCCGAATCGGCCAACAAACTAGCGACCGTGCCGGCCACGGCAGGTAAAGATTGACGCGGCGCGGTTCGTGTCGTCCCGATACACGGCGGAGAATATTCGATCAACTTCGGGGCCAGAGGCAGCCTCGGCTTGAATTCGAGGAGTTTGGATAATGCGCGGCCCCGGACGTTAAACGATAAAAAGAGACGAGACGTGATGAGAGAGTTGTGACAAAGCGATACACAATGTAATAAAAAGCGATCGCGGTAAAATCGTCAGCCTGCGACCTCAACTTCATTACTCAAGCGGAATCAAGGAGGCGCATGTCCGTCGCTCGTCGCTCCGAATCATACCTGTTAATGTGCGCGTTTATTTGCGCCAATGCAACGTGGCCAACGTTGCGATTTCGTTTCACCGAGCTGCTCCCACCGGAATCGACGAGCCGCTCAAGTGTCCCTACGAGGTCGAGTATTTCGCGGACACCGTGTTGCGTGTTGCGAGATTCACAAAGGCGAAGCCGTTCGCGATCGCTCTCGCACTGGGCCATTGTGCGCGCGGACGCTTTGATAAATTACCGAATAATTGTCAAATGCTAGAAAACGACCAAGTCGTGAGCGGGCTTTTCGAAGCGCGGACGGCTTCGCGGCACGTGAGAAGCCGCGCTCGGCCGTCTCTGCTCCGTTCTGGGTTCTCGAAGACCGGTTAACTCGAACTGAGCCGATCTAACGAATGCGCATTGACTCGTTCTCGCGCAGGTATTACTCCAACTTGGAAAGCACAAATTTCAAGCAGTCGGAAGAGTGAAAAAAACAAATCAAGAGGTGAACCAAAAAACCTCGTCGCACTTGGCGTAAAATAAACTAATCACGTGTATTTGTTTAATTAATCGTTAATCTCTAATTTCCTAATTTCACTCTTCCATCCACGAAAGTATATAGCGTAAAGTCAAGTAAGTATCCTCCTGTAAATAACCGAGAAATGCGCGTCACAGAATTATAGACTTTTCGAGATTGCAACGAAAGGAAGGTAGAAGGCCGCGAGAGAGAGAGAGAGAGAGAGAGAGAGAGAGAGAGAGAGAGACCGCCGCGCCGGCCCGTTTCGTGCCTGAAATATGACAGCGTGCACGACTCGATGCGTATGTTGCGTACACGTGGGCGGTTGGACGAGCAGAGCAATGCTAAAAGGGCGAGGATAAATGTCTCGTTGCTTGTAACCGAACACGCTCGCACGCACGCTTCCTCTCTCAATTCTCCCCTCTGTCCCCTTCGCCGTGCCCGCATCGCCGCGTTCCGTTCTGCACGTCTCGTCCTTCGTCCCCTCTGCCTTCGCAGGAGGACTTTGTTCGGGACCGCGCGTTAATCGCGTAACTAATCCACGATGAGATTAACGAGGAAATCGAATATTTATTTATTTGTCGAATTAAAGGAGGAGAACACGTCGTTTCCGCGAGTACCTCTCAAAACAAAAGGAAATGGGAAAACCCCTGGTGATTAGGAAGAATAATAATCTCGCATTTTCCATGTAATGTTCATTTGTGTTACCTTATTAACGTTTTAACGTTTGGCGGATAATACGCGATAGAACGCGTCTAGTAGACGGCTCCGTTTCCTCGCATCCCTTCGCGAGGAAACTTGAACAGCCGCATTCGATCGACCCACGACGGTAGAAATAAACGCGCCGACGTACTTCTGATAATCGTCGGACGGAAGCTGCGAGGTGAGAGACGAAAGAGGACACGGCGGACGAGCGAGAGGAAGGATTCACGGGCTCGCCGTGGATAATTTATCGATTTAGAGACGGGTCGAGGTAGAGGAGCGGAAAAAGAGCGGCCTCTTCATCAGCGATTTAATTCCTGAACGGCACGGCTTCGAGTTTATTTATTTTTTCGCCGGCTCGTGACCGGCGCCAGAACGAGGGCGAGACCGGGACAAGATTAAAAATCCCCTAATTACTTAATCGCGTTACCCCACTGCCGTCCGCGTCAAAGCGAGCCAACCCCGCTGCTAGCGCTCGAAGGATGCAAGGCGGGCGGACGTTTCCTTTCCTCCCTTTCCTTTTTCCGTCGCTTTTGTGCCAACATGCTGCATTATCGGCGCGACACCTTCGCCGACAAATTTGCCGTGCGTGTGATTTTGTAGCCGCTAGAGCGCGGCGTTAATTAGAGTTCTATATATAGCATAGATCTGCCGTGAATGACGAATGCACGAGGAGGATCCGCAGGACGAAATCTCTCTCTCCCGGAGAGAGGAGAGAGTCGCCGTCACACGCGGCGAGATCTGAATATTCGTCGCGCGCTCGCGCCTTGTTAAGACGATTGAGAAAGTCACGAGAGGAGCGGGAAAGGGCCGAACCGCGGCCAAGGACCGATCGTGTGTGTTTCTCGCGCACCGCCACGATATTGTGCAGCGATAGTCAGTCAACGCGTGGCATTAGTGTGGCACTAACGACAACGGCCGGGGCACGGTGGTTCGAGGGGGCAGACAGTGACAAACCGCCTTGGCCCGCTGTGATTTCAGTTAATTGTCGGCACGGCCATTTCTCACTCCTCGGCTTCCGCTCGTGGAGCTCGCGGAGCCGGGCGACGACGTTGTAAATATCCACGAAGGCGCCACGAGCAAAGGGCTAAAGGTGGAACGTCTTACTCTCTCCGGTAGGCTTAAGCCTCCCTAACCCTGCGCGTCGCATAAGCCGCTTCTTCCTTTTCTCGTATTCTTTTGTGCGCGAGCGATCTCGCACGCCGGACAGGACGTCCTCTCCTTCCTCCCTTGCGCCCTTTCAGCGCAGCGAGATAAGCGGCCGGATAATTTCCAGCGAGGTGAAGTCTTCGTGTCGTGCGACGGAACGTTGAGAACGAAAGAATAATATACACATACACACACACACACACACACACACACAGTTCGTACGAAATAATTATATACGGATATATAAAACGGGCTGAAGAAGAGCCGCTGTCGCAAGGAATGTACCTTTTTGAATTCGGACTTATTCACGACACGAGTACACGAGATCAAAACCTCTTGTCTCTCAGCCCCCGGAAAGTTCCATCGGGAAAGTCTACTCGGAAAAGCGACACGCGTATTCCGCGACGTTTGTTTCCAGCCTTCATGATTTTACAAAATCTAAATGTGCATGCTTATACTGTACAAAGATACTATCGTCGATTTGAAAAAATATCCATATATCGCACTCAAGAAATCTTTTAAACGGGTATGCATGATAAATACATAGTATTATACGTATAAACGTATATGTGTGAAAGCGCGTTGTATCCTTGCAAGGGCCGAACGCACGGAGCTCGTGAGATCTTCGCGGATATAAGGGACAAAAAGGATCAGGAGGCTCGGTCTGCGGATCATCGCGTATTATATCGCGGAGACAAAACTCGTCAACGTTTTTACGCAAAAGGGATACTCGAGACGATTACCTCGGCGATATGTTTCGGCTCGGAGGGAGAGGGCTTCCCCCTTTCTCTCCGCCGCTCTCTTTCTCCGTTCCTCTCACGCGCGAGCGAGCCGCAGCGGCTGTCCATGCCGAGATCGCCCTGCGAAAGGGCGAAAGGGCGAGCGGACAGCGGCCGCGCCGGCAGCAGTACTCGAAGGGTGCCGGTCGGCCGGCGAGGGTGCAGAAAACGAAGGTGGAGGAGAGACCGACGAAACGGAGTCGTCCGGGCAATCTTGTTTTGAGCTTCTAATAATACCCGACGTATCGGCTCTCGCGCTGGTATTTTTATGGCCCGGCCCGGATATATGGACGCGTATCCATACGTATGTGCCGCCATATATAACGGGCGGGCAAATAAAAAGGTAACAACGTAGCGGTGGACAAATAGCCTCCAGCCCCCGAAAACCTCGATAGGCCGGCGACGCCCACGCCTTCGACGATATAATGCGACGCAGAAGCGTTTTGTCCTCCTCCCCGCGTGCGTGCGTGAGCGAGCGCGTATACACGCGAGAGTGCGTAGTCACATATGTGCGTGAGTGAGTGAGAGCGAGTGAGAGAGCGAGCGAGCGCGCCTGAACGAGGGTGGTCGAGTATAAATCAAGCCGTCCACGTGTTACCGCGATCGGATTCGCCGGATCGTTTTACCGCGCGTCGATGACCAACCGATCGCTTTTTGTAATTCGACTCATTAACTCCCTCGCCGCAAAGTCTCTCTCTCTCTCTCTCTCTCTCTCTCTCTCTCTCTCTCTCTCTCTCTCTCTCTCTCTCTCTCTCTCTCTCTCCCCGTCGTGATGCTTGGATTAAGATCGCAAAGTCCCTGTCGCGTGTTGTTACGCGACGTTTTTCAAGGCTCCCACAGAGAGCCTCGCGACGGTGTCGATTACGTGGAGTCAACGCGTCAAGCTGATTTTTGTAAAACAGACTACAGATGGAATTCAAGGCATCCTTGGGATCCTGACGACAAAATGAGACGCGATAATGTCGCCTGTTGCTGGTAGCCGCGACGATTCGACAGCCACTTGTTCGATCGGAATAGTCAAACGCAACTTCTGTCACTTTCTAGAGGGTAGAAAGTAGATTTTCAGATTATTTTTCTCGCAAAGCGTATCAAAGAAAAGAGAGATGCTGAGAAATCCGCAATAATGAAATAACGACGCGTATCCTCACGACGAAGGGGGGGGGGGGAGAGAGAGAGAGAGAGAGAGACGTCGGCGGCTTTTACGACAATACGAGCATCGTTTTAACTCTCGAACGCGAAACCGCAGTGCGGTGAAAACCGCATTGCGGACTGACGAGTCGCGTCGATATTCGACATGCCTGTTCCGCAGCGGCGCGGCATCTGCGATTGTGGTCTCGGTTCTCCGAGGCGAAGACGCGACATCGAAACGCGCGAGCGACAGGAAGGCGAGCACGAGGAGGAAAAGACGCGCGCGGTCGTCGTAAAACAACATTTACCGAGTGTCTCGACTGGCCGACCGCAGTTATTACGAACGAATATACGTCACGCGGTCGCGGCTTACGGGGCTGATGGTGACAGTTCAATCCGAACTTCGGCGTTCGGCGGTCAGGAACACAGCCCGCAAAACCGCACGCGTGATTTCTGCCGCTCTTTGCACCCCGGCGAATGGCTCGCTCGCTCGCTCGCTCGCTCGCTCGGCCGGCCAGCCGGCCGGCCCTACCTACTACCGCCGTCTCGCCCTCTCAACCCTTCCGCGGAATGCGCGCGAAATACCTCCGGAATGCCTCGTGAAAGAACGTCCCCGCAATCTACTCTCTCGGGATTCCCCGGAGTAAAAACCGCTGGCTCGCGTTGCTTCCTCTCCCTCCCGCCGTGCAACGACGCGTCTCTCATTCGGTTATTAAAACTTATGAGGGCAGATTAGCGCGATGGATCGAAAATGCCGGAACGATCAAGCGAGGAAATCGAGCGACGATTTGGAAAGAAAAGAGAAACTGATTCAACGCGTCGCCCGCGCCGCAAGAGTTTGTACTTGTAAAACGGACGCGGAATTTAGCATTTGTTTCGCTACCCTAAATATCGCATCTTCAATTTTGCTCCGCGCGAGACTCCGAGAGAGCAGGTTCTTTTTTAAACTTGCGGTTTTCATAGGCTCGAATGATCGCCGTCGAGGCCAAATTAATTCACGTGCAATCGCGTTATCCCCAAAATACAACAACCCTCGTATATATCGAGCGGCAAACCTAATTGAAACTGCCATGACGCGTTCAAACATCAATGCTGGCCGGTTATGCGTGGAATATCTAACCGCTACTTCACAGCCGGCCTAAGTTCAGGCTATTCTAGTGACTTTTATCCGGAGAACGGTTCTTGTTGGAGCAAAGCTCGTGCGCATGCACGTGCGTAAGCAGCGGACTTTCACTACACGACAGTCGCCCTCTCAAGGGCGAAATTCCCAGCTTGACGCGTTCGCTTCGGCGAAATCTTCGTTTCAACGCGAACTTTATTCGATCTCCTCCTCGCGCACGCGGAAAAAACTTAAAAAAATCTCGCGTCTCGATACATCTCGATAGAAACGAGAGTCATCGGCTCTTTCGCATCGTACTGCTGCCTTGCGGCAAGTGTAAGTCGCGTGAGACGATGACGACGACGACGACGATGACGACGACGACGACGACGACAACGACGGGTTTCGCTATTCCACGCGCGGACCGTTTGCACGAACGTGGCCGCCTGACGGCGGCTCGAAGCCATCAGCGTCGCGGCGCGCTCGAATTTTCTCGCAGAGGCCATCCTCTTCTCGCGGTTGCCGGCTAAGCTCGACGCATACGTGAGCAGCCATTCGCTCCGCAGTTACACGTGAGTTGACGTTCCGAACGGAACGTTCGGCTCGTGACAGAAATTACTAAATGCCCGGGGCCGGCCGCGGTGTACGTAGGTACACGTGTGCGCGCCGCTGGATTTATACGTGTGTATATATCGCCGCCACTCGCAAATGGGACCGGGGGTGCGACGAGAGAGAGAGAGAGAGAGAGAGAGAGAGAGAGAGAGAGAAAGAGAGAGAGAGAGAGGGGGGGAGTGAGGGGCCGAGGGGAGCAAGAGAAAGAGAGAGAGAGAGAGAGAGAGAGAGAGAGAGAGAGAGAGAGAGAGAGAGAGAATGAACGGGGGGGGGCGCGGAGGGCGATCGGCGAGCGAGCAGGGAGAAGAGCAAAACGACGGCGACGCAAGAGCCGCGGACACGGATGAAACGAGGGTGAAGGATGAGGACGAGGACCGGGGGTGGCGCGTGAGCCTCGCGCGCATATTAATCTCCTCAACCGCACATCAGCCTCTCGCCGAATCTCGTTTGTTCGCGCACTTCATCTCCCGGGCCCGCTAAACGTGGCCGTGGTGGTGCGGCGCGACGCGGCGCAGCGCGGCGCGACGTGTACCGTCCGCACCACCGTACCGGCGACGACGCCTGCGGCAAATTGGCAAACTGCACAGTTTAACCCTCCTTCCTCCGACGTTCGCCTTCCGCGCGCGCCTCCACCCGCACTCACCTCGTCACCGTCGCTCGCGCTGCGATTGTCACGTAAACGGCCGTCGATCGGCCGCGTCGTCGCGCACGTGCGCGACGCCGCAAAATCAAGCGTCGTCTTTCCGCGCGTTGGAACGAAAGAGGCGAAAGACCGTCCGGAGAATTTTCATGCAGTCATTTAGCGAATATCGCGCTTCCCACGTTCCCACGTGGAGGCTGCATATAATGGAGCTGCGCCTTTGTGCGGATATAAAACGTCGGCGTGTGTGTATGCGAATGTTATTTTTTCCCCGTTTTCCCGCTTACGCATACCTACGATAACTACGGAAAAAGGCTGGAGGTAACTCGTACCACTGTCAAAGCATTTCGCGGCATGTATTGCAATAATTTAAATAAACTACCGTCTTCGCGTGTATATCCACTGAAAACTGCGTTTCTTTTTCCATTTTTACAGGAAGAGACGCGCCACACAATCCACGCAAAAGCGACAAAATAAAATTTTAATTAAATCGCACATAAATCATATGTATGCTATTACCAGGTTTCATTAAGCTGGAAATTCGGTCAGATCCACTGCGAATCCAAATTAACCCTCTTCGTTACATTCATTACGAAGTCCCGTGTTCATCAAGTTACATGAGATTGGCGGATTCCGCGAATATTTTATATTCCACAGAGACCAATGCCCCGGAATTTTTCCGCGTTAATTCGCGACTCGAATAACAGCAACACCGTCGCGAGAGAGAGAGAGAGAGAGAGAGAGAGAGAGAGAGAGAGAGAGAGAAAGGCGCTATGCACGAAGAAACATCCGACGGCGAGGAGTCAAGCTGGAATCTCTCGCAAACGCGCGCATCGCGGTCGCAGACCGATACGATGGGAATAAAATTGACGACGCGCATTAAATGAATCGAATTAATATGTGGAAAGCCGTGTAGCATGTGAATTTAAATCAATACTTTTAATTAAAGTTACAGCGAAACTCTACTCCATCCGGCGCGGCGGCGCGCGTATGCAAAATATGTTGCATTAGCACCGAATTTCATTAAATTATGTTAAAGCCCAGTCGAATCCGCCGTGAATCATAAATTGAAATTAACGTCTTTGATTAAAATTATTTTCGACTTGTACGTTCCATTGTTCCGCGCACCGCGAATATAACTAATATATACGCGGGATTCGTCTGTAATGCAGTCGGCTCCGCCGCCGTCGTCGACTTCATCTACCGCTCTCGCGCGCGCGCGCGCGCGGAGTGCAGATTCAATTGCGAACAAAATACAGAGGATGCGGAGGATGCGCGACGTGTCGTCGCGCGGTATTCTCCGCGGCGGACGGGAAAGGGATGGTCTCGTGTACGCGCAACAGGAATAATCTCGCTGCGAAATAATTCCCTGCGGTTCATCGTGTCGCAGGATTAAGCGCAACGACACAGCGTCGCCGCGGCGAACGCGACTACGTCACGACTCGACGGCCTCGGCGACGTCGACGCCGACGTCGGATGCATCCGGTTGTGGAAGCACCGCTCGACGTCGGATATAAACGAGTTCGTATACAGTGTAGTAGGAAGCTCCTCCCTCACCACGCCCAGAGCTTCACAAGGAGTCTCGTCCTCCCACGTTGCGTAGGAGGACACCTCTCTCTCTCTCTCTCTCTCTCTCTCTCTCGCTCTCTCTCTCTCTCTCTCTCTCTCGCTCTCTCTCTCTCTCTTTCTCTCTCTCTCCATCTCTCGATCTTTCACCCACACATTTCCTCCTCATTCCTACCTCTTTCTCTCTCTCTCTCTCTCGCGCGCGCGTGCTCTCGCTCTCTCTCTCTCTCTCTCTCTCTCTCTTCACCAGCTTCAGCTCCTGGTCTAGGAGGCGGAGCTTCTATTTCTAGCGGTAACGCGAGAGCCAGATCGTTATACGAGCGGGAACGATCAAGGGATAGAAGACGGAAGACAGAAGAGAGAATCACTAACACACGCGCGAGGAAATCACTAACCCCTCCCTCTGCCCCTCTCACAAGCCAAGTACCCAGCGGCTCCTCGTCTCGGAGGATGAAGAGCGGAAGATACGACCATCGACTGGATAGTTCGGCGAAGGTGAGAGAGACGATCGCGGTTCCACGGAAGAGATGCGGACGGTCACGAGGGAGAGAGGCAGAAAGGGAGTCATCGACCCGAAGGCGAGAAGGGTGACGAATGCATAGGCTCGCGTATCTATAGCGCGTCCGAGATAGAAACGTGTCGGCGATTCTATTACCGGACGATATATGACGATTACGGCTGATCATTACGCGAAGTGAATCTTCGAATGAGTATCAGCCTCGCGATGAGGTCCATTAGTGCAAGCACATTAATAAGTAACGGAAGCCTCGGTTTAAACCAATCCCATCAGAGTTTCATCTCAGTAAAAGAAGCTTAAGAATATTCGGTACTAATTGAGATTATAGATTTTATCTAGAAGGGAACGTTTGATATCAAGTATGACGAAGATTATGCAGATGTAATGACTTTAACTTTTAGAAGAAGGCGCAAACCTAAATCCTCGTCGAGCGGAGCTCTCTGCACAGAAACAAAAAATATACTAAAACGCACGTGTCCGCGATAAATTATTGCCTACGTAGAGAATCGTCCGAAACAGAGCGTTTCGCATCATTTCGTCACAGAAAAGATAATCGCGATCAACAGCAACATCTAAACAGGTGCTCTCTATCTCTTGGGACTAAGTGCTCACTAAGGAGAAATAAACTCCACGTCGCTTCAAGGATAAAGCCACTCTGCCGCCGTGGCATTTTTTTTTTCTTGCGGACACCATGTACAAGTATGATAAGTCCCGCGAGAAATCCGCTCAACACACGCGCACGCATATAAATAGATATAAGAGAAGCAGAGTACGGAGAGAGAAGAAACAAGGGTAAGGAAGAGGGAGAGGGAGAGGGAGAGGGAGAGAGAGAGAGAGAGATCGTTTCTATTGCGCAAGAATACAGGCGGAGGAGTCTGTAGGTACCCAATGCACATGCAGCTGTTATATAGAGCTCAGTTCGCGAGCTCCGCCTAGCTGGCTGCAGTCGGGAGGTGGTGGAGGAGGAGGACACCACCCGGCCTCTCAGTTATTTTACTCCCTGCTACGACACCGCCAATACTGCGCCACCACTATCGCCCCTATCCTGCCCCTCATCCCTCGGTCTGCTTCTTCCACCTTTCTACGGCGACTGTGCGCGCGGGAGGCGCGGCGAAACTCCACGTCGCCGCAGTTGCAGTTGCACCTCGGGCCATGATGAATAGTACACCCCTCGGCGTCCCCCCCCCCGTTACCCTATCTCCTCCGTCTCTTCACCACCCCCTGCTTCTTCGCGGAACTCTTTCCCTCCCCCGTGCACGGGTCGCTCCGGGGTGGCTCAACCACCCCCGTGGGATCGATGACGGCTGCTTTGCGTTCGCTTCCTCGTTATCTCTCCGCTCGGGGAGAGTAACATCTCGCGCATTTATCGCGTGTTTCTTACGGTTTCCACGGTATCGTTCGCTCGAATGCACTGTTACTGCTGATGCTGATAACGGGTGCACTTTTACGCACGATTTAAGCAACAACGAACGGCGCTGTGTGATGCAGAGGAAAAAAAAAGAACATCCATTCTCCATTAGCCGAATTGACATTTCGACAGTTCTCGCATTATTAAATTGATAATACGTATGAAAGCCACTCGATGAAGAGTGGCTTTCATACGAAGAGGAATAAAACAAAAGTCATATCGAGAACAATGAAACTCTCGACTGAGATCACGGATCCAGCCGCTCTCTCTCTCTCTCTCTCTCTCTCTCTCTCTCTCTCTCTCTCTCTCTCTCTCTCTCTCTCTCTCTCGTCGGCACGATCTATCGAGGAACTTAATCGCGCGCGAACGTCGAAGTTCGCGGGGAAATGAAAATCTCGCGTTTGCAGATGACGCTGGAAAAAGCCGCGCGCTTATACTTCACGCCGGCCTGGGGACAAACGCGCGATTCGATTAACACAAAATCCCTAATCACTCGAGACCCGAAACGTGCGTCGAATCGTCCCTTGGCGAACAAAGGAGACCGCGGTGCGCGGCGCGGTGCGGCGCGACGCGTTTTTTTTTTCCACGGCATTCAGCTTTTAATTTTATTTTTGCGCAACGGTTATACGCCACCGCGGGTTCCGCGGCAGCGCCAGATGCATATGAAACGCGATACTTTTGACGGGAATTTTTTTCCACGGTTTTACTTTATTGTTCCGCGAGAGTGATTGGTAATTGGTCGGGCCGAGGTGACGCGTACGTTCGCAATGTCGCCATTCGTTCGCGAACGCTCCCGTCGAATACAAACGAACGCGATGCGCGACGCGTCGCGCGGCCCATAAGGCACCACCGCGCGCGCGTCGGCGGCCCCTCTTTGTCGATGGAAAAAAATGCAATTAAAAATTTTCCAGGTAATATGGGTCACAGACTGTCCGTCCGTCCGTTGTCCGCTCTTTTTTCCTTTTTTTCTCTCTTTTTCTTTCTTTTTTTTTTTTGCGCACTTCGATCCGTCGATTCCAGCGAGTGTCGCAAAGGGTCGGCCGTCCGCTTTGGCGCTCGCGTGCGCGCACACAGCGCGTCGTTTTTGCAATCTGCGCTCTGTGCGCCTGTGCTATTTAGATTCTTCGAGCGACGCGACAGAAAGCCGTGATTTTGCAGGAAGAATCCGCTGCGAAAGGAGAAAAAGCGCGACAACTCGATTGTTAAAGCTACGCGCGCGGCGCGTGTTATCGCCCTTCGGCGAATTGCCGCGAACCCGGCTGGAATTCCCGGCACAGTGTCGCGTGTGATTCGCGTTTCTTTCGTCCCGACATTCATCCCGTCGTTCGGCTGATTTCCCAAGTTCGACAGATGAACACGTGTCCGTCTGTAGAAATACAACACGACGGGTGGAATGCACAGCTTGAAATCGAATACGCGCCGCGGAGATCGCGCCGATGGAGGCTCGCTCGCGCGCGCGGGGAGCCGTATCTTATAAAATAATAACGAAGAAACAAAATATGGGGCGCGCCGATGGGAGGAGGAATCGGAGGAATCATTTGTAATTCAATAATTCCAGTTCGTTTGTAATCCGGTAATATATACTGCGGCTCGTTATTCCTGCATCATAATGAGTTTCGCGTTACTCGCCTTTTCTCGACGCGGACAGCTGGATAACCCGCGGTAACGAATTGTTGGTTGGTCGACCATGGCCGTTGCCGCGTTATCTGGGTCGCGCGTATGAACAAATAGGCGGAAAAAAAAATAACGAAACCCGCGTGTTACAGGCGGATCAGTTCCACTCGTCTCTTTTAATAAAGGTTACATCGAGACGTACGGCCGTATTTGCGCGCGAGATCGCGTAAATACGAATTTTGACGTGTCTTCGCGGAAACGGTGCGCATTATTTGTCTCTCGACGCTCGTCGTCGAGTGGGTGTTTGTTCGGGCGGAATATACCTGGGGAATTCAAGGATAACACAATATAACGGAAAATTAGCTCGGAGGATCGACCGAGCGATGCGACCTCCAAAGTGCACTTGACGCGGGACCGCAAAATTCCTGAGGGTCCAATTTTTCTCGATAATATTCCCCAATTTTTTCCTTATCGCGAGAAATGCCGTTAGTCTCTCCCCAGCGATAATGTTCTAAGACTACGAGAAAGCATCGACTCGTAACTCGCGGGGGCGTTTTCGCAGCACGTTTATACCGGATCTCGACGGTTGTCTAATGGTCCTCTCACGCAGCCACCGTAAAATAGAGAAATCATCGTAAAAGCGGCGAACGACGCGTCTACCCTTCCGCCGTCGTCGAAGCGTCGGTAAGCGGACGAAATTTGATTACTAAATAATTCGTACGACGTGATAGTAAATCGTGAGCGCCAGCTCGCGGCTCGCCCTAAGAATACAAATGAGGGGAGAGCTTCTACGCGCCCAACGGGCGAATGTGTTCGCGCCGGCAGTCGT
The DNA here is from genome assembly GCF_003227715.2 of Harpegnathos saltator. Lineage (NCBI taxonomy): Eukaryota > Metazoa > Arthropoda > Insecta > Hymenoptera > Formicidae > Harpegnathos > Harpegnathos saltator. The sequence continues at coordinate 2,084,122 of NW_020230045.1, read as the reverse complement.
TTGCGGGAGAGCTACGATCCTTGAAAACGGCGCAATTGTTTCGCGCGGAGAGAGAAAAGCACGCGTACGCGATTATAACGAACGCGTAACGGTGTCGAAGAATCGTGACAGCAAGAGTGAAAACTGCGCGAGATACACTTACTTACCGATTATAATCTTACACAATTAGAAAAATATTTCTTTTTTAACTCAATTCAGAGTTTACTACGAGTATAGATTAGTGTGCGGTTTTAATATTCGATGTGAGAGAAATTTATCACGGAAACTGCTTGTCGATTTATATGTAAAACATGTTGCTTTGCGACAGTACGCGTTCTTTTCCTCGTCTCATTTCCTCGTTGGTCGTCTCGACGAAATTCGCCAGAGTCTGCGAGAGGACTGTAAAAGGCTGTCCCGCGCGAAAGAACGTACGATTATCCGCGGAATCGGCTATTGTCTGACAAACGGTCCGAAGGGACCTTAATTTCCAATCGATTTGCCGTTATGGCGAACTAACGCGCGCGCGCGTTACACGCAAATTCGATTTCACCTCGCTCGCTCAATTGCTTAACATAGTTGCAGCATCACGTCTGCGAGTATTTATACTATATCTCATTGGGTACCACGAAGTGGTACATCAATTTAGCACGGACGTAGCCGCGATGTTTCGTTAACGATAAACGTTATTGCCCAATGGTGATTTAGCGGTGGTTGATGAAAATTCATTCCCATTAAAGAATGATTGACGTAACTGACGTTTATACGGGCTTTTACACGTGACACACGACACGGTCGTAACGCAGCCGCGCGATGCCTCCACCGCTTTCCTCAAGAAGCGTTAATTTACGTAATTCGCGATGCACCGTGTCGTCAAGGCACACATTAACTCCTCGGCGCTCCGAGCGTCTTTTTTTCTTTCCTCTTTTTAATTGACTTTGCGTCGGTTGCGATGCGTTCTTTTCTGCCGCCTGCGCAATTATCGCGGTGCACACGTTATACTTTCGACGAACTGACTTTTCTACTTTGTTATTTATGATACAATGAAAAAGGATGACTAGCGCTGAGTGTTTACAATGGTGTAATATATTCATTGTAAGACCTTCAGACACTCCAGACCACTGAGATCTCGTCGATTCTTTTATTTGACGAATACGAAGAAGAGAGAACGCGGTGTTGCAAAGTTATTTGTGAGACAGCTTCGGAGGAAACGAAGCGTCCGACGATTGTTGCGTTAATTAAGAAGATACGACGCTAAAGATATTCAAATGTTATGCTTTTCGTCGGGGGGACATTCGTTTCAGGTACGAAGCGCCCAGCGCAAGAATAATTCTCGACGTGAGACACTCGCGAAAAAATGCGCGCGCGAAAAAATACGCAAAACTGAAAAAACGACGTCATACATTCGCGACGGGCTAAAAATCACGACACTTCCGGTTTACGCCGGCCGTTTCACGACCGTCATCCCTCGTCGAGACGAGCGGCGCGTCCCTATGTTATATTACCGCTGCGTATTTATGCGCGCGTAAAAAAATACACGCGCGCAGATAACGCGCTAATACACGAGCGACCCTTCGGCCCTTGGTGCGTCCGGGGCTCCCTATCCGAATGCATCGCGTGCGCTTTTACGCGCGCATCGGAAAGTGCCCTTTTAAACCGACCGCACACACATACGCCGGAAAAAAAGCCCTAACTCTTTTTTTTTTCCCCAAATTATCAACGACTCTTGATGACCCTTTACATCGTTTGTGGACTTTGTCTCGTGACGCTTCGCGTTACAAAAATGTGTTTTGCACGGGCGCAATTTCGGTGACACCACATAAGGATTGCGAATTCCGAAATAGAATTAAAAACGGCGGTAACAAATAACGTGAAAAACAAAAAAAAAAGAAAAAAAGAAAAAAGCGGCAGAGAAAAAAACGTAAAATATTGAAACACAGCGAGAAAAAATAATATTTGCACGACGTATTTTCCGGGATGCGGGGCGGTTCGGAATTACCCGGCGTTCGCTCTTACAACGCATTCGGATATCTATAAATAAATAATTTTTTTTTCCACCATGTGCTACTTTCGCTCGTACATACATAACGCGTGTCTCGCCGACGGTTACATCTATCTATTTATTTCATTCGCGTCTCTACACACAGTTCGATATCTGACAGATATTCCACGCGGGTACATATACATATATCCGATCTGTGAAAGCTGTTCATAAACAAAAGCATAGCGACGCTATTTTTTTTGTCCTCCCCTTCTCCCATGTTACATCGTGTCGTTCGCGGCTCGTAAGTTCGCTCTTGCACCTTCGACGAGGGCCGCAATCGCGCAGCGCGCGATGCCACGTTGCAGGTGCCAGCGTGGACGACTGTAAATGGTGACAGGGGGCGGGCGGAGGGAGGAATGGGACGGCTAGGCGCGGAGGGTGGGGCGGGGGAGAACGAGGGAGCACGGAAATGCAGATATTTGCCAGGAAATTGATAACTCGAATAAACTCGTCGCAAAACATTCAAACAGGCTGCCAAACGGTACGATTGCACACTCCACCCCCGGCTGCGAGCCAAACACCGCGTATTCCCGACGCAACGGCTGTACATACGTTCGCGGGAGTGATACGAGCACGACCGATACAATGTGCGCGTATTACTTGTACGCGCCGGCGTATTCTCTCTTTCTCTCTCTCTCTCTCTGCACCGGCGGACTGATTACGAACGGATTCACCGGGCGATTTTGTTCCGACCTGTGACCAGAAATCGCTGGCGATTCTCCATTAACGACCGGCCGATTAGAAACGACTCTGCGGGCTGTGCTTTGTAATAATGACGCGAACAAGTGCGCGTTGCCTGCTCGAAATATATTCTTCGACGTTGATGATATATCGATTTGTGAAAGCCTCGTGCACACAATCGCGACTGTATATTTCGTATATTGTTGTTGCAAAATCGTTCAAAAATTGAAGACATCAGCGTTGTCATATATATATATATATATTTTTTTTTTTTCGGTACATTGGCGTTATTTTCATTTTTGTTCCTTCGTGACGTAACGTAAGAATTCGTAACGATAATTTTCCAGCGAACGAGCGCGGAAACGCGCGTCCGCGCGGCAGGCGCGTACACGAAATCGGCCGGGATTTTCCTACCGACAATAAAATTCAAGAGCGATAATCGCTATTGAAACGACGATAGTCGATTATAGAAACTTGCGGCCGCGTTTACAAACACACGCGTTACAGACGCGAGTCAATATTAACTCGATATTTTTGCCGCGCCATTAGAGTCAAATAAACGCAATGTAAATTGCACGATACGGTAGCGTCATGGTTATTTGCCATAAATACCGGTGAAGCACGAGCGCGAGCGTATGTCAACCGCGCGTCTGTACGAACCCTTCACGAAGCCGCTCAAAAAGGGCGCAAGTGTGTAATGAAAATACCGCACTGTGGAGTATAAAATAGGCGCGCGCGCGCGCCCGATTGCATAATAGCACACGAGATGTGGAACAATACGCTAATAATATTCCCGGCGCTGCGCAACTCGCGTCAGCGACGAAGAGAGTTTCAACAAACCGAGCATACTTCACAAAACAGCAGTATGCGGGAGAAACAGTTCCTCTTTCCTGCTACTTGAAACAGACCTCGATAGAGGTCTGCGCTGAGCTGAATTGATCGAAGAATCACGCGCAAAGAGGAACGTGCGGAGGATTTCGAGGGGGGATCATATTCTACGTCCCATTGCTTACCTTATTCATCGCTGTTATTTTAATCCCCGCGCTATTTCTATCCTACCTGTCGTTGTCGTGAAAGAGCATTCGCTTCCGTTCCCTCTCCCTCTCGGCGCGCGGTAGATATTAGGACGACAGTAATTTAAGCGGAATGAACGGCGTGCGAAAGTCGCAACGCGACGCGCGTCTCGTCGGCGTCTCAGCAAAGTTTTATACGTACGACGACGTCGCCGCCTTCGAATTGGTCGCGAATGCGGGAGCAAGACGACGGCGTGCGTGTAATAACAATTCGCGCAGTCAAACATGGCTCTTCTCCAGGAGACACACGAGTAATTTCACGCAACGGCTGTTCTCCTCGTTGCGCGATGCGACGCGTCATCACAAAGTTAGTATCGTCTAATTAACGGTGTGCTAACGTCGCGGCGCTGTCAAAGGGCCTCGTTATCCCCGCGTCAACGCTTCGCCGGAATAAATAAAAAAGAAGAGTAGAAAACGAGAGTAGAAGCGAAGGGAGAGACCTTCCGTGCGTCTCCGAGCTCTTTTTCTCTTTCGCAATTAAACGAAAATTAGTCGAGAGAAAGAGAAACGGTGCCGGGACGGACGAGCGGGCTGACCGCCGCGCGCTTTTTTGCCGGCAGTTAATTTGCACAAAGAGGCCGAAAGTATGATTTCGGGATGCGAGATCGCTGCAAGTTAACAGCAAAATTTCGCTCACTCGTGTCGCGAAACTCGCAACAAATACTCGATCAATCGGATCGATCGGATGGCGGCTGAGCCGCTGCAAACGCCGACGGTCGTATCGTCGTTTTCCACGACAAGATTACGCGAATCACTCACGCGTCATCTTTAATGCAGCGCGAATCAAGCGGAATCTCATTACTGCCATTTCTCCCTGTAAACGGTGATTTCTTCTCTCGGCGGGCGGAATTCGCGAAAGACGCGCGCGGAAAAAGCAGCGACGACAACGGCGACCGAGGCCGCCGAGGGAAAAATGGATGGCTCTATCTTTCGGTAATTAAGACAGCGGCGAAAAATAAACAAACGCGCGCGGCACAGAGGACGAGCCCTCCGGGGCTGCCCCGTGGCACAGCTGTTACGTCGCCAGGGGGCTCAAATAAACGACTTAGGTAGATTAAGCATACAAATCTCGCTGGGCTGCGCTCTCTTGCAGGCCCCGAGCCACTCGCGTTATTCGGGGTCATCGTGAAAAAATATACGGGGTGTCCACCCCGGGCGTTCTCTCGCGCCGCGAGATCCGCGACGATACGCGTCCTCGAACAATATACGGCGAGTGTTGCCCTCTCTCTCTCCCTCTCTCTCTGTGTGTGTGTGTGTGTGTGTACGCTCTCGCTTATCTTCTTGAGACGCGGCAACGCGCGCTTCGAAAGTCTCGGACACGCAGCTGAGTTTGTTTACCGTGCGGAACGCGCGCTCTCGAAGATCAACGCGGCGGGTTCTTTTTGTTGACGTTACCTCTCGATCGGGTCGTTTCTCGCGAGAGCACTCGCGAGAAGGGGGGATTTCTGAGGATATTCTGCGATCCCTTCGAGACGCGATGTCTCGTTAATGTGTATTAACGAAGCTCAGCGAATAACACCAAAGGGGTTGCAAGTGAGAAATTAATATTGAGATTACTCCGATTAATATCGCGCGAAGAACGAACGACATCAACGTACGTGTCACGACAGTGACGTGTGTCGTGTATGTTAATTAAATCGGGTGCAAATCAAGTTCTCACATTCTAGTAAGGCAATAACGACTCACTGCGCTGATCGTCAGTCGCTCGTTCATCGAACATTTACAAACTTACGTGGATGCGGAGCAACTCCGAGAGTGGACGATACTAATCTTTATATTTCATCAAAATCGATTTGTGATTGATTACTGTTTCAATTGTAACAATTTTATATTACCGTCCATAAAATGTTTATACAAGTTATAAAATGTTAAATAAGTTTAATAAGGCAATTTACCGACGAAATATAAATATATATTTTTCTCTATTGCATTACAAAAAAGAAATCATTTCTTTTCTTTCCTTATTCCATCCCATTAATTACGAAATAACTGGAAATAAATTTGTCTTCCGTATAAGATCAAATATATACCTTTCCTCCTCAACATCTTCGTCGAGAATTTCAGTTCTTGACAAGCTTAAGGATCTCAATCCGCTCGGTCAAACCACTCTCGAAGCCGTCCACGCGCCGTAACGATAAGTGAAAAAAGCTAAAATCGTGCAGGCATATTTTCGTCGTACTCACGTCTGTATGGTCGTCCCTCCTCCGGAGTGGATCGTTCGGTGTTTTCAGAGCCGGGTGTAGCGTTGGCGTCGCGGTCCTCCTCATCGGGGGTAGCGCCGCGATTCGGCACAGAACCGGTACCGCCGGTACCGGTGGGCGATCGGCTGGCGGAACCGGCCGGACTCTGCGGGCCCCCGACTTCCTGGCTGGCCGCGGCGGCGGCGGCGGCGGCGGCTGCGACGGCCGCCGCGCCGGAAACAGACACCACCGCACCCCCGCCGGCGCCCGGTAGGGACGTGGGCGAGAACATGTTTGACATGCTCGTGAGCGAGCCGATGCTGGGCAGGCCGCCGTTTCCGGGCACCGCGCCGTTCCCGGTCTCGACCTTGAGGCACTTGCTGGGGGGCGCGAACGCGGACGGCACCAGAGGCCGGAACCCGCCGAAGGGTAGTCTATGGTCGAGCGGGTGCAGGAATTGCGGCGGCAGATGCAGCATGTGATGCAAGCCGTAGCCCAGCGACGCCGCCGTGCTGAAGGGCACCTGCAGGTCCTTCGAGTCGGTTACCTGGGGAAGAAAAGAAAGAAGCGGTTAAAAGAGAAAAAAGCCAGGTAGGGATGAGGTTTCAACTCTTGGTTAGAATCTGACTCCATCGTGAATAAATTCTCGTATACATGAACATTTGTGCGGAACTGTGTTTCTGACTGCCGGATGAAGCGTAGTGATGAAGTTGGTGAAAAGTAAATCGCCGGGTAAATAAACTTCAACTATTAACGACGTATAGCTCAGGCAAACCGGTGAAAACGTGTCTCGTGCGACTTGAACGTGAGAATTGACAAAGTTCCCGCACGGGTACGAGCGTGCGAGATTAGCTGTGCTGAAGAAATTAGTCGAGCATTTAAATGGCTTAACCGTTCAACACGCAATGGATTTCCCATGGCAAAATTTCGTCACTCAGTTGAGCGTACCGCTAATTTTTGCGAATCGCGCATCTTTAATCCTCATTCCGCATCAACTTCAATGCTATCGACATTTGGAGGACAAAGGAATCCTTGATATTTACTCCGATTTCCGAGAAACACGTTATCGGGCGCGTTATCGAGCCCGAGGCGATAACTTTATGCCGTGTCCACGATGAACGGAAAAATGTTCGAATCGCGTATTCGCAACTTGATAGCTCATTTGCAGCGTGTGGGTATTTCCGCGCTTTCGGCTACGTCTGAATGGCATATAATATCAAAGCAGCGTGGTGGTATACTGTTAATAACGTGAAACCACTGTGTTATAATAATCCGTCAAAACCTGAAGCTCTTCTCCCTCCTGCCCCTCCCCCGCTCTCCCCCCGCGGCCGCACACGCCGTTCGGCCCCTTCCAATCCCGTCAGTTGTATCATTCAATTCGCCGTGATTGACGAGTCTATTAAGCCGCATACTGAATACTCGGCTGAAGCATCTACGCATTGGGTTTTGTAACATTTATAATGCCGGAATAATCGGGACGTATTAAACGCACGAGAACCAAGTAATATAACGGGAGCGGGACTTTGCGCTGCCGGTGTGTCTCGACTTGCCGTAAAATGTAAAATAACGCGCGAATGACGTGAAAGGATTGTTGCCTCGACGCTTGACCTCGAGGCATATCGTCTCGACGACGGCGTGCGCGTGTGTATCAATACGTCGTATAATTTTCCAAATATTTACAAAACTATTTTTGATATTTATTATCAAGAGGAAATTGTTCATTATTTCATATTTTGCGAAAATCTACCAGAGTATCTACCAGAGTACGTGTGCGGTTTTAAAAAACCGGGAAACTGTTCGCTCGTTGTTTCCGTTATCGGGGAGGATATAAATATGTGTACCGAGTATATATTTCGAGATCGCTGCAATTTCTTTTAATCGCGTATATTTTCAACGTGATACAAAACTCTACTTCGCGATGGACTGTCGATTCGTGTAGAATTAGAGAAAAAAGAGGGGGGAGAGAGAGAGAGAGAGAGAGAGAGAGAGAGAGAGAACTCAACGCCAAATTTATCTCCGTGTAAAAGCACAAAGTACAAAAAGCCATGGTTCACCGTCGACATCCCCCGCACGACTAAGTGATGTAGAGTACAGAACGGAAGTCCGAAATGATTCCATCGGCGAGAACGGACAGCTGGTTTCCGAATAAACATTTCATTCGGCCGATAATGACGCGGGCGATGAGTTACACGCGCGGGTATTAGTACGCCGCGATTAGTTTATTATTCTTTTATACGGGGAAATGAGGTTCGCTCGACCCGGCCCGGCATATTTGCGCTCGCGGTCCAATCAGTGATTTATTAGGTATTCATTATTATTTTAATTGCGGCCCCTGCCCTTTTTTCACGACCGACCGCGCGACGCGCGCCGCTTGCATATTTGCAATAATCTTCTTTTTTTATCCTCTCATACACACACACACACTCTCTCTCTCTCTCTCTCTCTCTCTCTCTCTCTCTCTCTCTCTCTCTCTCTCTCTCTCTCTCTCTCTCTTTCTCTCTCCGTCTCTCTCTTTCTCTCTCTCCCGTAAGCGACGAAACGCGAATGTATTTTGTCATCACGCCACCGCAATTAGGTTCGCCCCGAAATTATCTCATTTTTTAACGACGCTGAATTTTGATGCAACCCGCTCTCTCTTTCTCTCTCTCTCTCTCTCTCTCTCTCTCTCTCTCTCTCTCTCTCTCTTTCTCTCTGTCTCTTTGTCTCGCTTGCAACACCGGCAATGTTCTGTATCTACCGTTAGCGTGTTATCCGCGCCCGATTGATGTCCCGCGCGTATGAAAAATATTCAAGCGCGTTTAAAAACGCCGCCGTATTCGTTTATAATTAACCACGCCGTCCGTTCGTTAAATGTTTGCAGCAATCGCGGTTATGAGATAGTAATATGCGCAGAATAAAATGGTACCTCTTAAATAAATCTCGTTATTATCGGAAGTTTCATTATGATATTTTCTACAATTCGCGTTGTGAGACACACGTTGGAAAACGCCACGTAAAATTGATCGATTAATTCTCGTAAGAAAAACAAATAATTCGCAGTTATTCCGCACAAATGGTACTCACAACTAGTTTCAATTGTGTATCATAGATTTTTAATCATAAAGAATATACTTACTGCATGTGCATCGCTGTTTCCGTTCTTTTTTTTTTTTTTAATTATAGTTTGTAACAGTACATAAATGTCACAGATAGATCTAGCGATACGCAATTTATGATATACGCTTCTCTTCGTGGTTTTGTAACGTGAAAGATGAATATAAAAATTTTCATATTTTTATTTAAACTTTACGGCACGTATGTGTGCGTGCGTGCGCGGCAGCGAGTAAGCCGCACAAATAGTTGAATTTATAGCACGTGATATAGCATCGTGATAAATATATTTTTCATTTCGACATTTATTTTATATCTGTAGACGAACTGCCTGTGAAACGAAACAATAATCTCTGCTCCTCGACAGAAGAAAATTGCGCATCACTGGCTTAATATTACCTATTATTCGTGCATGCACATCTATACACACGCGCACAGGCAAGTTTCTATTCATCGCGCGCATTAATTAGTACCCGCGTGCACATAAAGCGGCACAGACATGCAAAGCGGAATGAGAGTAACTCGAGCTGTTCGACGCGTGCGCTCGTTGAAATCAATGCCAGCAATTATTTTTTGTGTTATTTGTTTATTTTATACACATTTCAAGTTGTTTTTCTGCCAAATCGTGATGTACGTTACCGTCGAACACGATACACTCGAATTACCGCAGTGCAGTTTCGATGCATATGATGCGAGCGTGAAAGTGATTTAACCCTTTCAGATTCTCTGATAAATCCCACTCGTCGCCCCATCGACATAGTAAAACATTCGTGCGAATAATGTTAATTCAAACAATCCGACAGAATAATTGTTCCGCGTACTTATAAATAATTACCGCGAAACGCGCGGCTGCTTTACGTCAATCCGCAAAAAAAAAAGAAAAAAAAAAAAGAAAAAAGAAAGGAAAAAAGAAACGTACACAATGAGTATTCAGTTTAGATCAGTTTAGAATCGAAACGACGAGCGCGACTGTGTCAATCGCCGCTAAAACGCAAACGTGAAATTCTTACGACACGAGAGAGAAGCTGGAAATCCGCATCTGAAAGTCAAAGGATTAAAGCGTGTTTCGCGGCCATGCGAAAGTGCACCGTAGTAACCCGTATAAGTGCAAGCTGATGCGGAGACTTAGGCTTAGGCGTTAGAAGGGCAAGGACAATGGGACACTAACTTGTGGATTGAAGGGTCTTTGCATTCTCAAGGCCTCGGGCAGCGTTCCGGGCTGCGAGAATACGACCAGAGACGGCGGCGGTAGATGATTCGGAACGTATGCAGAATTATCCATCTAAAACATATATCGCCGTTTTCTTCTCCCCTCCGTGTCTCGTCGCTCATAATCGCTCTCCTATCCTTAGTATCACGATCGGTGACGCGAAACTCGAGAGAAAATCTCGCGCGAGAGCGCGTCCGCGGAAGACGACGTCCCGATGTACCGCATTAATCGCGTTTAACGGTTAATCGGCCGTTAATTGTTAAGCGGATTTACGAGTTAATCGGGTTTTCGCGGATTTTCCACGATAATGTAATTGCGAATGCATTATTCGTCGCGCGAGACCTGTGTTCGCCTCTCGACTGGTGATTATTTTTGCTCAATTTGTTGTTCGTATCGTGCCTTTTGGAAAAATTAAATTTCTAACATCCCTTTTCTGTCAATAAAAAAAAGAAAAACACGCGCGCACCGGGTCAGTTTTTCGCAAATTTCCGTCAAGATTTTCTAAATGTACACTTTCTGTCTCGCTGAAATATTGATGCAGATGAGGGCTACATCATCCTTATACTTATTTCCGACAAGTTATTAGAAATTGAGAGTTCTTAATAATCTCCTCCCCTTTATTCGACAAATATTTCTCAACAATGACTCTTCAAAAATTTACTATCCCATTCGAAAAAAGCATTTAATATATTGTACTTTGGCAAAATTTCGATTAATCCTTATCGTGGTTGTAGCGTAATTTAAATTTTACGGTTTCAAGTCAAACACAACTGGACACCGAATAGTCACCGATCGAGAAGCAAATGCAATTAATACGCTCGGCAATGAGAACGATGTGACGCATTGATTACATCGATGAGAATTACGTTGTGTGGCTCAGGAATGGAATAAATTTACGATCTTGTTCGATTTCTTATCGATGTTCCGCGGAAAATAGACCGATTTATTACAAAAACGCAGGATAAAAATAACCAGAACACTTCTCGCCTATTTCGATGATCGGAAAGCAATATTCGGTAATATTTTAATTGCATTTCCAAAATAAATTTCCAAATGTTAGAATTTCAGTCGTCATTACTCATCTCGCGTCTCGGATACATGAGAGCGCTACGTTCCGAATATATGAATCGCGAAGAAAAATTTCTACAATTTCAGGTCACGCCTGTATCTGTTTTGTGGTATGCGCGAACACTTCAATTATTTCTTCAAATCATAAACTCAATCGTCTCAATCGTCGATTAAATGTCAGATCCGGGAGTCTTAAATCATTACACATCCTCGAGAACCCCGACTCTAAATGCTCGACGCTCTGTACTCTAAAATGCGCATACTATATATAACGTTTTGAAATCACCAATATCTCAGTATTTATCGAATTAATTACAAAATTGCCCACGTCGTTTAATACAAAGTATCGATTAAAATATAAATATAAATACGGAGACGCTATTTGAATCTGCAAAAAGTCACGAAGCGAGATGATCGATAAGTAAATAATGCACATTATCGGATATTACTGACATTATCGCGATTGTTGCTCGAAAAAAAGGAAAAAAAGAAATAAATAAGCAGACAGCAGCGAGTGTGTTCACAATTTACTCGATATTTTCTTCCGCAAAACGCTATTTAATGGAACACATCAACGTGTCGCGGCACGAGACCGCGGTACACCGCGTGTATCATTAATTATCGCGATTGTCAATTAATCACCAGTGTTGGGTCGGGTGTCGAACCGCCGACAATTTCTGCTACTTCTAACCTTTCAACCAGAAAGCTATCGAATTCGATCCGCGAGTAATTACGTCGATCGATGGCCAGACCGCCTTCTCCTGAGCGACGGCCGATCGAGCGAGGATATTCGCGTCGATAGAAATATTAGCGATAACGACGTACGACTAATACGTCGATTTCCGAACTCGACAGATTTTTTTACAAAGACGATTGACGAAAGGGGCTCTTCTGTACTTGGGATACTCGACCGTTTTCTCATCTTATCTCTGCCTGATTTCTTTCCACCGCGAGATTCGGAGAGTCGGAACGAAGAAGAGAGAAGAAATAAAACAAAAATCCGGGATGAAAGTTAATATTTCGCGTAATTTCGCGGTGATTCGCAGTATAGAAAATAACGATACTGAACTGTTCGGCACGGCGTGAAGAGTGAAATAATTATAATCACAATGATTATAATCACTGGCTTTGTCATTTGATGATGAGCAATTTTGCGCAGTCGAAGTTTTAACACAGCTTCTCGCACACATCTAACGCGTAATGCGATAATGCCGTTAATATGACAAAAGTAATGCAAGTGACAACCGATTGAAAATGTTACTTTGGGCAAACAGGTTTCGCATTCACTTCACGTCTAAATCATTTTATCCCCATGTGAATATTGAAATGTACATATGCGGCGTTCGCGCGCGCGAAATTTCATTCCCCTCTCTTACGATAATAACGTTATGCGGGCGTTTTCGTTGCAATTTTTCGCACAATGTTAACACGATACCCTTGTCGTCCGGCAACGTACGGCAACGTACAGATCCAAACGCGAATCGCGGTGATTTTTAAACGATCTGCTCTCGTCCATCGGCGACGGTTCAGTAGCGCGCAGATACGAGCCCCTCGTCAATCGCTCGTGAATCAGCTGCTTCGAGCCGATATTTTTCAGGAGTTTATCTAATCGGCTAATACGCAACCGTCGTTAAGGAAACTACATGTAACGAGTCTAGAAATTCAGAGTCATTATTCTGACACACCGTACGTGGAGATCCGATAGTTTCGAAACAATATCCGTGATAAAATACCGCGCGCGGTATCTGATCTCCGTGACGTCGAACTCTGGTCCGAGGCGAACGCGAGTACAATTAAACACAAAGTATACCATGAAGTGACAGATCTCTCCTACGACATTGCATCGACAGCTGACGATGTTCCCAGGCAAGTTCGACGGCACTTTCGCGATGTTGATCGCGAAATCGAAGCGCGAAACCGCTTCGCGGAACTTCAGAATCAGGCAACGCTTTCGTGCGAGAAGAGAGAAGGAATTCCCGCGAGAGCCACTCTCGCTGCGACGTTCGCGCGCTCCGCACGAACGCGGAATCCACTGAAGTTCGAAGAGCGAAATCAAGCGGAGAACGGATCCGCGAATCCGGGCCACGATGTTCTCATTGCTCGAGCGCGGGAATGGCAAACTCGCGCGCAACGCAACGCGCAACGTGACACGACACGACGCGACGCGACGCAACGCAACGCAACGCAACGCAACGCGACGCGACGCGACGCGACGCGACGAGCCGAAGCGCGAGATCAGCGCTGCGCTCACGGGCGCGAAAGCATGACATGTTTATCACCAGTGCGCGTACGTTTTCCTCGTGTGCACTGAGAAACTGGTGCGCGGCTGGCCGCGGCACGCGGCTGTCCGAGAACATTCACAGAACCTCACAGGGTCCGCTGCTTGTCTCCGTCGCTGCGCGTATCCACCAGACGCGAATGCGACAACTTCAACAACAACATTAACAACAACGGTGGCGGTGGCGACGACGACGGCGACGGCGACGGCGGCGGCGACGACGACGATGATGACGACGACGGCGACGGCGACGACGACGACGACGACGACGACGACGACGACGGCGACGGCGACGGCGACAAGAAAAACTCGCGGCGCACCATCCTCTCAAACGTTCCCGCTGTTTCGAAAAACGCGCGTCGGTCTAACGTCGCTCCACCTAACCTGCAGGCGCGCGCAGCAGCTGTCAGTCGTGGCCGACGACGATCACAAAGCCGCGCGACCGGCCGGCAGGCAGACAACGACGACGGTCCACCACGGGAGAGATCGTCCTCGGACGTACGGGACTGTGTGTGACACGCGCGCAAGTAAACGTGCGACACCCAACGCGGAGCAGTCGTGGACACAGGCGCGGGTGGCCGCGTTCGAAAATTCAAATCCGCCGCGCCGCGTCCCGCCACTACGACCGACAGGTCCGGCGACCTAACCTCAACCGCGGCTGTAGTATCCGCGTCCAGTATCTCGACTGGCGATCGGTATCACCCCCGTTCGGGCTGTGTAACGCACTGCTCGTATTGAGAGTCAGGTGAATGAAAGAGTAAGAGAGAGAAAGAGAGAGAGAGAGAGGGGAGGATGTGTGGTGAGACAGAGAGGGGGGAAGAGAGCAAGACAGAGAATGACAGAACAGGGGTTACGAACGAGCGAAGCAAAAGGGAGAGAGAGAGAGAGAGAGAGGGAGAGAGAGGATGCCGCCAGGCCCGTGCGAGCAACCTCGTGGACATGCGAGTGCAGACTGATTGGAGCGTGGAGTGTGAGGGTACTTACCCACGAGTCGCGGGATCGGCGGCGGTGGCGGTGGCGGAGGCGAGGTAGAGGCGTGGAGGCACCGACCGGCGGCAGCGGTGGCGGTGGTAGCGGCGTGCGCGTGTGTTTCCGCCGCCATGACTGGCGCCACCGTAGCGACGACAGCACAAGCTCGCCAACGCGCACGCGCAACCTGCGCAGTTGTGCGCCGCGCAACCACGCGCGACGCTTCCCGCGGAGCTCAATCGCGCACAGGACGCGCAGCCAGCAGCACGCGTTGTGTGTACAGCTTCCATCGTGATCACGCGCTTCAATTTGGACGGTGCCGCGAGCCAGTCGAGTCCTGTTTGTTCTTCGACCGGTGTTCCTGCGCCATCCGCGGTTATCCGCGTACTTTCGCTTTGAGGCTTCGAATAAAGCTCGCGATACATCGTCGCTGAAAATACGATGAAAACACCTGTTTGTTTCTACCTTCATCATGGGCATGAAATTCGATCTCTTTAGGAACTCGGAATTTTTGGACCTGGATAGTTGTGTTTGATATTGGAAACATTGTGAAAAGAATGTTTTGACATTTACGTGACTGAAATGGGCAGTCGTGATTCTTTCCGATCATAAAATTGTTAAAAGAATTTATGATAATCTTTGAGTAAGGAATCATGCTAGCATTACTACATTATGAATAACTTTTCATAAATATATGCTTAATATATATATATATATATAAGATACTTTTCAAATGTTTTGACTTCCGTATAGTCTTATAGGCTGTTTGGTGTTTAAATATATATTTGTGTATATTCATTACACTTTATTTTATAACAATTTATTTATTTTTCTCTTCTATAAACGTCCTGATTATTAATGTATGACACTACAGTAACAATATACAAATAAACATTAGATGTTAAATATAAAATTTCAGAATAGAATAATTGAAATAAATACAAAAATTTTGAGTAAATAAACAGAAAAAATATAAAATAAAATATTAATTTACTGTTTTGGAAACGCATTTTTGTCTTATAATAAAAGGGTCAGGAAAATATGTAGTTCTTATATTAGCATATATTAATCGAATGTGAGATGATACGTGGAAATGACGAATTGTTTTAATAATAATTAAATGCAAAGAGAAATAAATTTCAAACTGAAAGCTAAGATCAAACGTCCACCTGATACTTAAATCAAACCAAAAATTAAAGTCTAATTGCAATTTAATACATAAATCAGTATTCAAAGAATTATTTAATTTATACGGCGAAATCTATTCGAGCTTCGCGCTTGCATCACAAATTAATTAATTCAATTACTATCTAACATTACTGAGCGCATGTGGCTTCAGGATTCATATTTCGAAACTACGAACTGTTTATGAAACAACTGCCAATTACTAAGCCACGGCAATTAATCAGTAAACTAACCGCAATAGCACTTGAGTGATTATTAATAATAACTATTAATTAATACATATGTAATTATCATGTTAATCGCGTTATATTTTCGTACAACGAAAGATGCCAAAAAACTCTTTCAATTTTTAATGATTTCACGAAACTAGACGCGTCATCTAGCGGAGAGGTAGAAAATTATAAAATTTATTTTCTCAATCAATCATAAAGGAGAAGCAATATCTAATATGACACAAGAATGAATAATTACAAGATATGATTACATCATTAGAATACGAATCGACATGATATTTTTGTTTAATATAAGTTACAACGTAAAATTATAGTATTAATAGATTTTTGTGATATTTCTACTGAAATTGTTACAAAGCAAGTTTACTCAGATGTTGTTTTAAAGTGATATTCGTATAAATTAATTTTTCTCAATCGACCAATTATTTTAAGAAACTGGCACAGGCCTGAAGATATCGTGAGATAGCGTATGTGGCGCCATCTGTAGTCAGCCAGAGGAAACTTCTCCACGTATCTCAATATTCCGCCATGTTGATGTACGTTCGAACGTTGATGTACGTTACTCCCGAAAAATAATTACTCGGGCAAAAACGAGGCATAAACTCACCAAAACACGGAAGCGCCGAAGCTCAGCATCCATCTCACCAAACAGAAGTAAAGCGTCTTTTCCGTTTCACTCGAGCGTCTTCGGGTTTGTCACGATCTGGCCCCCTCCACCCCGCCCCCGGTTGCAAGCGTCGAGAGACATCGCATTCCTCGGCATTCACGCAGGACAATTGGTAAGTTATAACGATCGCCCGTCATTAGATTCGGCACTCCCGGCGTTCGTTCACGCGCGAGACCTGCTTCTGCTGCGGAGAAATAGACGCAACGAACACGAAGTGTTTCGTGCTCCAAGGATGCTATCGCTCACACGACTCCATATTTCGACGCGACGTGATAGACACCGATCGCGAGCATCGAGAGACATCGCGTTCAATCGCACTCACCCAGATCGATCCGTACGTTGAAATTATCGCCCGTCACTGAATTCGACACTCGGCCCCGCTTGGCAGGATCACGCGCGAGCTTCACTTTCGACGGGTAAAAAGACGCGAGGAGCGAATACGACCCGAGTTCATAATACCGCGCAACGACGTGAATTGCTGCAACCAGCGTGAACACGGCTGCGTTCCGATATGCACTGCTAGCACTGAAATTCTATAGTATACGTGACACAAACTATGTATTTTCAGTACCGGCAGTGAATTTCGGAACGCAGCCTACGTTTGAATCTACATTTGAATTATTTTTCAAGTATGCGTAGCTCAACGCGATTGGCAGCGCTGCGATACTTCGAGAATCTCAATAACTACGATATGTGCCTCTATTATTATTCGCTCCCGGGCAGAAGGATTGCGGGAAAGATCGCACGAAGTGGCCGTTACAAATCCGAGAAATCGTTCTGCAGTTTTGGCTTACCAAAAGTAAATTCCGCGGGTGATCCGTCGCCATCGAGAATGTCGAAAATAGATTCCGCGCGTTCGTTATGAGAAACCTGCTGTCGAAAGCGAATATTTCACGAATATAGTTCGTCGGGAGTGTCGAGTGAAGTGATACACGTTCGTCACGTCATGGCGGTTTGGGATTCAAACCCCTGCCTTTTATAGTCTGCCAAGGGTCTCGCGCGCAAATTACTGCTGGAACTGCCGAAAGTAAACTTTAGGCGTTTGTCGTAAAAAACACAACCAGTAGCCACAAATACATCACGGAAAGGACCGTGTCGTGAATGAAGCATTGCATTCGTTATCTTATGAAAATTGAGGATTTACATCGTTACGTCCGTTGCTTCCGATCTGCTAAAACAAAGGTAAGTGTAACAATAAAATCTTGATTTCTTTAAAACGAGATTAACCTTGTACATTGACAAGACATTAAAAAATGTTTGCATATCATCTGTCAGATATGGTAAACGTAAATCGTGAACGTTATTCGCTCAGAAATAACGTCGCAATATACGTGACTAATAATATTTACGATCAACGTTTACCGTATCTAAGAGATGGTATTGCAAAAACTCTATTATTAGAGATCAATATCAAATCAATCTTAAATGCTTTGTTTATATTCACGGTCATTCCGGTTGTCTGTATGTACACACACACATATATGCGTGTATAAATTTTTTGTTATAAATAAGCATGAGCAACAACGTAGTTTTTGCATCAAGTATATATTGCATATAGGAATATAATAGTTTCACGAAAGTTGATTATCTTTTTATATACGTTTTCATGATTTATATAAATATAAATAAAATAATTTTTAGTGTTGATATTATTCTGTAAAAATTAAAGTGCTTTGTGTGCTCAAACAGATATATATATATAGTAAATAATTAATAATATTTACCAAATAAGAATAATCTTATTATCATTAATAAAGAATAAATGATTTTTTCATTATGTTATATATTAACACTGACTGTGGAATAAAAGATATCTGCTATATTATAAAGTTCATTACTAAAACATAATTTTTTATACTGATACGTGATAATTTATACATTTAAAAATAATTGGTAAATGTGTTAAATACAATGATGTTTTGGTAAGATAATGGGTAAAGATAAAGATAAAACTTTACAAAAATCTACTAAAAGCTATTAAAAAGCAGCTTATATATTTATAACTCTGCGAAATTGAAAATATATTAAATGTATATAAAATATATTACACAATATATGTAAAATATATTGTGTTTAATATGTCACTATATATGTGTGTGTGGTGTGTATGAGTGTGTAACACATATATATCATACTAATTTTCTTTTGCGACATAGAAATATTACTTATTCCTTATTTATTTAAATAAATAGAGTGACTTTCTTTTATGACAAATGTCGAAATATCAAATATTAATATGATATTTTCATACAGCTAAAATTTGTATTGATAATGGAAACTATACATTCATTATTACATAGTAATATTATTACAAGTAGCAATATATTATATAAACTATTTAACAGAAGTTCTATCTCAGTTATGTCACTAAATTATATCAAAAGAGTATATAAACTAATTATCTTTCTTGTCAATAATTGCTATTAACAACTTCTTTACTAAGATTAACAATCTACCGAATTAATTTACTCATATATTGTACATACGAACTTCAAATTATTTAATGTTACATCATATTTATATATTTCTAGACTATATAAAAAACATACATTTTCGTATATTACAATAATACTATATTTTTGTACTGAATTCCATGAACGAACACATGAGAAGAGATTTACGAAGAACTTTTAAAATATATGCCGAAATATATCAAATTTTTTAAAACAATATTTTTATTTCTCCAAAGAATTTCGAAAAAAAGAATTTATAGCTATGTGAAAAACTTTCAAATATTTAAGATGCGAATATCCGTATATTTTTTCATTGAATATATACAAGGTGTCTGGTAATTAGCTGCCAACCCGAAGTGTGAAGGTAGATTGGGTTAAAATAAACATAAAAGTCTCATACCGTTTTGCGAGATTCGCAATAATTAGACGTAGGTGTGGCGAGATAAAACACGAGATAAAACAAAAATAACGGCGCATTGTCCTTCCGCTCGCCGCGCACCGGTAACAGTTGCTGGGTCGACTGGGTCGACCACGCTGTAACCCGAAAGGCTACGACGCTTCTCCAATCATCTATGTTGTCGCGCTCCCACTCCTCAGATTTCTGTCATTAATAACTCGATAATTATTGCGAATCTCACGAAACGGTATGAGACTTTTATGTTTGTCTTAATCCAATCTACCTTCGGGTTGGCAGCTAATTACCGGACACCCTGTATATATTAATATGCATTAATAAATGTATATATTAATTATTTATAAATTATTAATATATATGTATTAATATATATATATATGAATTATTTATAAATTCAACAAAAGTAATTATAAAGACTGATGTAGTTTGATGTAGATTTACAATTATATTGCTGCTACTTAAGATATGATTCGTATGGAAAACAGATCAATATGAAACCCGATAGAAGACACGAATCAACCAATCTTAATTTTTTTTAATCGGCAAATAGTGGATGATCTGAAACGTTTTATCGCAAACATATTATCAATCGTATTGTATAAAATTGAACAAAGCATCAACGTTCTCTTTTTCTGACTCGACCTGATGCGCGACTTCCGTAACATCTTCTGGCAAAAGCACTTGATCTATAAGTACAGTTTCAGTATCTGGCTCAACGATTACGATAGAATCTTCTTCTTGAAACTGCTCTTGAAGAAGATCGTTCGATTTCGTTGTGGTGTTTCTCTTTCGTCTCACTTTTGGCCGTTCGGTGTGAACCTGCATGTGTCGTCGTAGGTCGTATTTACCAACAAATTGCGCTTGGCATACATCGCATCTGAATGGCTTCTTATTCGTATGAGACCACATATGCCTCCGTAATGCGGCGCTAAACGTAAATGCGACTCCACATACGTTACACACATGAGGTTTTTCGCCTGTATGCAGTAGCCGGTGATCCTTTAGCGTGGCACGCTGGTTGAAACTATCATAATCAGAAAATAAGCATATTAATATGACAGATGTCGTTAAACGTACATTCCAAATTCCATACAGGAATTTGTAACACTAAAGAATTATTTCCCATGTAACAGATCTATCGACTAAATGATTATTTAGATTATTTATGTTGATCTCTTCATATCAAGATCGCTTCAACATCAGCATGATACCGATAATTTTGGCATTGCTACTAACCTTTTGTTACAAACATCGCATGAGTAGCTACGTGGATTAGAATGTATCCTCGCGTGATTTAGCAAATTGCCTTGCTGTGAAAATGATTTCCCACAAACTTCGCACGAGTACGGCCTCTCACCGGTATGAACACGTATGTGTGTAATCAGTGTCCGATTGTTAAGAAATCGCTTGCCACAGACTTTGCACGGGTATTTAGGCAGATGACGACCCTCTGGATCCAAATGACTGATCAAGTGGCGCTTGTAATTGCCTTTGTGATTAAATGTACGCGAGCATTGGCTGCAGGAGAAAGGTGTGCCGTGTACATGCGTTCTGACGTGAGTCTCCAAATCTGTCTTCACGGCAAAGCGAACTCCGCATTTCGGGCATCGGTAGCGCGGCAAGTCTGCATGGCACACCATGTGTCGTTTGAGATAACGCTTTCTGGTATATGCCTTACTGCATAAGAAGCACGTGTATGGCATTCGACCAGTGTGTGTTTTCGCGTGCGCTCGCAATTCTCGGTGGCTGTCACAGTCTTTCTCGCATACTACGCAAAAGAAAGGCCCGCTACTTGGAACGTGATTGTCGACGATATGCAGCAATGCACCTATTAGATGTTCGTAATTCTGCAAACACAACGCACATTGGTATATAGTCTCGTTTCCTTGCTTCAACTCTTTTATTCGCGTTATCGTGTCGTTCAGACTACCCAATACGTTGTCCTTAGGATCGATAAAGTAATCGGAGTCAGATTCATCGGTGTTCTCCGTTCTCAGCAACGACTGTTCAATGTTCGAATTATTTTCTCCTTCGCTCATTTCCTTGTTTCCTATCGAATCATCATTCTGATCTGCTATAGTATATTTCTCTCTCGTGTCTGTTTTAAATTTCACTGAGCTGGAAGGGCATATGTCGTGTGGAATCTCTTCGATATTCTCCTCCTGTTTATCTAATATTTTTATAGCAGTTATAAGTGTGTCGTCATTGTCCTCGATTTTTTCTTGATCTATATCAGATATCGTAATTTCTGTGGTGGAAATATCATTGACCATAGATTTTGGTATGTACATTAAAGTATACTGCTGCGGATTGAAGATCTTTGTAATATCCTCTGGTACCTCGGTTTTTACAGAACATATAGAATCTGTATATTCCATTCTAGTTTCTTTTCTGCACTCTAAATTAGATAGAACATCATCCCAACTTAAACTATTTTCCTTGTCGTCATCATAGTTCCCGAGTAAATAAGAAACATTGGTCATAATTTCTTGCTTGTCCTCATTTGTATCTTTTATCTCAGTTGTCAAATTCTCTGAAATATCGATACTAGAATCATGCGGTAATATAAATTCCAAGGGTTTATTTATTTGCGTAGGAATATCTATATTATCTTCTTCATCTGATAGTTCTTTCTGAAAAAAAAAAGAAACGGCATAGAAAAAATTTTAATATTGAAAACTTTACTATATATGACAATTTCTTTTTAATTGATTCATTTATTAGAATTCAACTCACAACATTAATTTTACTTTATATATATGTTACTTATCGGCTATATAATTTGTCCTATTACAGTACCTTAAGCTTATGTTTTTGTTTTTCAAACATCTTTAAGAGTTTCCTGTATGTTTCTTGTACTTGCTGCTTGAAATCATATGAGGCATGAATACGATAAGCACACTTACAGCAGAGCTTATTGGGTAATCCATCAAACCTGTGAATCTATTAAAAAAATGTTCATCAGCATGCTGCAAATTAACTACAGTAGTGTAAACATTCTTTATCTTCAGCTATAGCTAACTTTAATGAACTATAAAGTTTCATTTAATAATTTAATGCGGTCCACGCAAAATAATCATTTGATACTTCAGCAACGAATTAGTTACATAAAATTAAAGTTTATTACACATATGTGAGTTCAATTAGTCATTACTGTTGAGCAAACTACATAAACGAGTGCACGTAATGTTAAGTATGTAACTTGGTCTTTTCCCACCAAGTTATAGCAAGATTACAAGATCACCCGTACAATGTATTTTGTCCAAAAAATTTCGGCGTCTGTTGAAAGACATAATTTGCTCACTTTGATAGACGTTAGTTCCATTAGCTTATCCGGCAGATTCATGCCCTTGATTTCATTGTTGTCATACATCGACAGCAGTATACCGTCGGTTTTCATACAAGCACGGCACATATTCATGTATTCACTGATTTCCCAGCTCATGGTTGTATGTGATGTGGTAATAGTCGAGTACGGACTGGTAATGACAATTACAGTAAATACACGACATAAACATACGCAATTCGCATTTCCCGGTCGGTGTGGTTAGGACGCGTTTTCCTGCAATCGACAATGGCCGACATTTGTGGACATTTGCTACAGACGTGCGCTTGCATCAGTAGCTATCGCAGCGCCAGAAGATTATTCCACAAAAGTTGCATCCACCGTATACTAATGCCCTCTCGAAGGTATTACAGCAAGGCTGAAGCTTGTGTTAGACTGCGCATTGGGTATCAAGGATTCTGAATTGGAGGTTAAAATTTGAACAATCAAAATTACAATTATTCATACAATCGTAAACGTTTAACTTTAGAAAATACAAAAGACGAAAAAGAAACTGCGTATTTGAAAAAATTAAATACATGCAGTATAAAAATATAACAGCGAATAACTATAATATTAATTTAATCTATGCAAATCATATACAATGAGTTCTCTACATAAATAAGCTCAGATCTGCAAAATCTGCAAAAATATATTAAACTGTCACACATATACATATAGTCAAGTTATCCACCAAAAGGATTTTTCGTTAACTAAAGTTATAAAAATATTACAATGTTTTGATAGAATTTAATTTTATATTCTTTCTTCTCTAATCATTTGTTTTCTTTTCACAGGGAGAAGTCAGAACTAAATACGGATTCAGGATGAGGAGGAAAGGAAAAACACGCTTAAAACGTGAGTTGAGTGAATTTTTTTAATTAAACAAATTTAATTAATCTGCTGCCAATTTTTTTATGTACATACGTTTTGAAACGCAAACTTGTATTGTTTTACAATTAAGTATATAAGAATCTGTCACAACTTATTATTACTGATTTTCATTAATTTTTTTATTTTACTAAGAACATATCTAACAAGCATATAAAAATGATCGTATTAAGCATTTTCAGTTTCCGATTTTGTAAAGAAATGACCGAGAATTCTACATATTCTTAGAAGCTCCTACTTTTCATTATTATGTCGGGATTGTTAATCATCTCCTACTGTGTTTCAATCTATAAATCTCATCAGAGTCATTGATTTGCATTTAAAGACTCAACTACGTTGAATCACGATCCCGCAGTTTGTGTTTTCTCCGTGAAAACGATGTAGAAGTTAAGGATTAAGTGGCAGAGTAACTTTTGGCAATAAGAATTAGCGTCAGATGCAGCGATAACGGGTATAAATCCCGATGATAAGGGAGAAGTGAAATGAGTTCTCGGCTCGTGCGAAGTTCGCTGAAGAAAACCGGCTTTATTTTGCATTGAGTTCCGGCTCGCGTCACTCGCACGAGTTGCAGTTTATAATGCACACCCGAAGCGAGCGAAAACTTCGCGTTGCAAACGGCCTGTCGCTTTACACGTGCAGATCGTGTTTGTCGAGCGACGCATGCATTTGCATTGTTCGCGGCACCATTAAATCGTTCATACCTAATATACGTAGTAGTTTCTCAAGTCACTGGATGCGTTTCGTATGTGAAACGTAAGGCAAATTCATGAATTAGTCTCAATAATCGTCATCAGTGCTTCGGAATTCCTGTTACTTACTCATAGCGATAGACTTGTTGGAAAATCCGCAACAGAGAAACGATTTCTTACACACTGCGTTTAAAGCTGTGAGTGCTGGATTAATTGAGCCGCATTAAATTCTTCGCGCGCTGAAACGACTTGTAAACGTTTCACGGGAATAACGGAGGATGAAGAGTTATGCATTACTCACTGAAACTTACTGAAACATTATTCACTCTCTTTCACTCTCTCACTCCCTCCTCCCCTCCTCTCTCTCTCTCTCTCTCTCTCTCTCTCTCTCTACATTATAGTTCCATTACTTCAAATAGATACTTCTCACGAAGGTATTTAGAGTACGTGCGCGTACCGAACAAATCAGTATAACGAGTATTCACGTCCAGGCAATATTTTCTTGTGAAAATCTGTCGTTTCAACACCGACTGGATTCGTAGCATAGTCTTATATGACTACGAGATAATAATTAATTTGGTTAAGATAAAGTTGGATGTCACCAAGAAAAATAACATATAATCTTCAAACAGCATTTGATACATTTTATTTCGTGTAGATACGCTTTGTTGAAGACAAGTATTATCAACAAGAATTTTCATATATTTTTGTCGCAATTTATTTTATATTTTCAATTATTAAATTCAATTATTCAATTATTAGATGCGTTTATAAATAACCGTGAAATATAAAAGACTTTGAATACTACATATTCAACACACATCGAATGAATCGTCCGAAATACTGTTCTCGTTTCAAACTTTTTTGTCGTATAATTTGTTGCATTTAATAACAGAAGTGCATAGCAAATGAGTATGTGTCTTTTTTTTACGTTTTTGCGAATTCATATTTCATATTTATGCAGTCACAATTACAATCAGTCGGACGCATTTAAAATTTAATTTGTTCCAACAATTCAAATTAAAGACGATATATATATATATATATATAACATGTTTTTTTTCACATTATTATTTTAAACGTGCCCGATTCTTATTGATCACAAACAGCCGAATGTAGTCTAGCGGAAAATACGTATCTGTTTAATTATATCGCCTAAACTTTTAATTCTTGCAATATCGCGGCTCCTTACGGGCGTTCAATGAATATCCTTGCGCTGCATGCTGCATAAAACTCTCGTGAAGATGTTTTATGAAATTACACTTGATAACGGAGGCGAGGTGCACAGGCAGTTGATTACGTAAAATTGCACGTATAAAATTTCGCGTGTATAATAATTAAGCGTAACAAAGCACCCGTGCAGCGTCGAGAGAGCTGATTAATCTGTTACACGGGCACGACTTATTCCGTTTATCCGATCGGCCGCACGTAGAGCAGTTGCCCGGTAATTGTCTCATAAGTCACGTTAAACTTATTAAACCTCGAATACAATAAAGCGCGTCTGGTGATGGCCAGGCCGTTAGTAGGTACGGTAAATAGAGTATGCACGCCGTTCATCGCAGGCGCATATTGCGCAGAGTGCATCCGAAGTCTTCCGGATTACACCAGTGCGGTTTACGCGCGCTAAATTATATTATATATTCACGTGCTAACCGTCCGAATTACTTACCCGCCGGGTACATGCACGCCGGCGAATCGCTTATCAACATTCATTGTCAGGTCGGTTATTCTTCATTAGATCTCCTAGAACGAGATATTTATTTATTTTAATTGACACCAAAATATCGAGACGCACACACACACACACACACACGTCGAAAAGTTTCTTCATAATATAACGCAACGTCGCGGTCGGATTTCATGCCAAGCAATTAATCGTTAATTAACGCGAAACGCTTCTTTCATTTTATCATGTTACGTACATTGTGCTTGCAGTGCTCTTGAAGTGCTTGCAACTCGAGCTGTCGAGCGGACGAACGGATTCGAGTGAGAAACGCCGATATTTCTAAATTTGTCTGAGTAAAAACTCAGAAACCAACTCCACTCGGTGTATCGAGATAAATTATTAACCGAAGAGCGAGCAGCCGAGACGGAGCTCTGGCTTACATCGCCGCGCTACATCGGGAGTACCTCCACCCGCCACGGGGTATCATTTCTTACGTTAACGTTCTCGGGAAAACTTGGTGGGACTTGCGTCCCTCGGGAAACGGCGTAATTAGTTCGCGTTGATATCCCCATTAGTGCGCAGCGCCAGCCGCAATCGTTCAGTCAGCCTCTTAGCCTGATTATACTCGGATCCTCGATCGTGCACGTTTCGATACGGTCGCGTTCTGTTGTACTCTTCGTCTCTTTCGAACCGCGTGTATCTGCCGTGTACCGCTTCATTTCACCTGTGGATTAAACCCGACGACAACGACGACGACGACGTTGTCGTCGATGAAAAGTCGATCGATCCGTCGAGGTGGATCGACAACGGGAGGCTCACTTTTCGAAACGCGGCCCATCCCTCTTCGGACGGTAGCCCTCCGTCGCAGCGCCTGCGCTCGAACACTTCCTATAAGAGACCGAAGGCCGCTCGCACCGGTTTCAGTCTGCCCCGCGGTACCGGCGCCGCGGTCGTCGTTGCGCGTCTCGTACAAGCCTCCTTCGAGGACGATACTCCCCGTCATGATGCTCCCCGGCTTCGACTGAGAGTGAGGGCGAGAGCTAGAGCGAGAGAAAGAGAGAGAAAGAGAGAAGGGCTCCTCTTTTCCTCCCCCTTCCCCTCCCGCCGCGATAAGCGGGCCAGCGTCGCCCGTCGCCGACGTCAGCAACGACCGTCGCTCTCTCTCTCCTCCTGGACGATCAGCGTACGTTGACATAAAAACACGGAAAACACGGAGCGGTATTGCGAGCGTTAGTTCTCTGGTCGTGGTTGTTGCGCGGACGTGGTGGTGGCTGCTGCTGCTGGTTGTGGTGGTGGTGGTGGTGGTGGTGATGGTGGTAGTGGTGGTGGTGGTGGTGGTGGTGGTGGTGGTAGTGGTGATGCTGCTGCTGCTGCTGCTGCTACTGCTGCTGCTGCTGCTGCTGCTGCTGCTGCTAGTGGTGGTGATGATGGTGGTGGAGGTGATGGTAGTAGTGGTGGTGGCGGCGGCGGCGGCGGCTCCTCGGGATCTCGCTCTCCGCGGCCACCCCCTATGCGCGCGGCATGTGGATGTGCCCTGTGTGTTATTTAACCGATTACCGAAAACGTAACTTCTATGATGGTGATGTTACTTGTCGCGTCGCTAAATAGTGGGATCGTCGACGGAGAACGAGCGCGGTGTTCGCTTTTCGGTGTTCGATAGCGGATATTGTGCGACTAATCTCCCCCGATTGGTAAACCCTCGACTGGAAGCTGTCTTTGGCCGTTGTGTTTTCTCTCAAATCTCTTCTCTCCCTTCTGTTTTCTCTCTCTCTCTCTCTCTCTCTCTCTCTTTCCTCCCTTCTTCCTTCCTCGCTCTCTTCTATGACGGATGATGTGTCGTTTCTTTTCTCTCTTTCGTTCTCTTGCGTTGCTCTGAGCAGTGGACGGATCTCTTTCGTTCTCTTATTTTCTCTCTTTTCTTTCTCTTCCTTTCTTCCCTTGCGTTGCCGTTTGTTGTTGCTGGATGCTGTTGCTCCTAGTTGTTGTTATTGACTAATGAATGAAGTTGTTGTTCGATGGCGGAATGAAGATTTTTCGTTGCTGTATGGTGGATGAATTGCTCACCGTTGGTTTAGATACCATGTGAAGTCTTGTTTGGTAGTTGATTAGCTGGGCTCGTTTGGTTGTTTAAGCGGGGAATGATCTTTGGCTTTTTCGTTCCACGGAAACTCGACTCTAACGCGCTCGGGAGATATGTACGATATAGAGCATCTTAAAAATGTGCGTATGTGTGTTATACTTGTATGTAAGTAGAAAAAACGAAGAGTGCGGTGTGCGTTGTGATACGATCACGTAAATGTCAACGTCGAGCTTCATCACGAACTCGATCTGCGCGAGTTCGCTCGACGCAATCGTCGCAGATATTCGTAGACGCGAGATAGCCCGGGAAAAATGTGTCGCTTCTCTCTCACACTACGACGCGAACTTTTGCGAACTTGTCGCGCGTAAGAACCTAATAGATTAACTCGGCTAATTAGGACACAATTAAACTCTATCCCACGGGAGCACCCTTTAGCTTAACACAAGGAAGCCGCGTCGTCGTTACATCGTAAGGAGATTTAACTTGTTAACTCTTTTTATCGGTCGGTTGCGTCGCTCGTCGGAGATTTCGGGAAATGGGATGTCGCGAGGGCCGGAGGGAGGGTCCTCTCCATTCTGGCCGGGGAAACCAGAGAGTGGATGGGGTGGAGAATGATGGTGCATTTGGCGCGGGCGTTTGTATCTCGTTGATGTCGTCGCTGCCGTGGCGAATACGAGGCGAGGCCGAGCCGCGCGTCCGTTTGCTTTCTCGTTTTGTCGCGCGATACGCGCGTCATGTTAAGCATCGCTTTCGCGATGCTTAACGTATTAACCGCCGGGTCGTCGCGTTGATATCGTTCCGCGTGGGCTGGCGTCTTTTTCTTTTGTTTTCGGGCGAATTTTTCGAACCGCACGTTCGGCGATACCGGAGCACTATCGAAAAGAAAGATTGCCGTTGCCTGATTTCCCATGTGGTAGCGCGTATATTTATAGCTGGAAATAGTAAATTTCTCACACATACATATACACATCCGTGAGAAATAAATTCAATTTCAATGTCTTCAGATCTAGGTTGTAGTGGTAGTCGATAAATTTATGATTTTGTCATTCCTGTGCCGCGATGATTCAGATAGGTATTTTGATGTTTTCCTCTCCGGCGTTCTTTCTTAGATTATTTAAAACGGGATGTAAAAGCTGAAAATATTGAATAATATATTTTATACTTCAGAATTCCCTTCGACATTTTTTTCCATCTCACGAAATATATCATGTTTCGTTACCCGAATAGATATTACCAACTAAAAATAAATAAAAGAAACAAACTGAAAAATGAAAGCGACAGGTCGAAGCGAAAGTTATCTGCAAAACGGACAGAGAGAAAGAAAGAGAGATAACCTTGCTTATCGAGGAACCATCGATGAGCGGTGAAATATTGTTACAGGATATCATTTGCATCTCGGGGAGCATCGCGTTGCGAGAAAAGGCTTTCCAAAGGCTTTAATGGCGTTTTGTTTCTCCTCGAGATGAGCCTTATCGATCACGGCGCAGCGTCGCGGCTGATTGAAATTTCAAGTGCGAAGAGTCGCAGCGCGTTTCGCAGCGACCATCATCCTGTGGACGATAATCGCGGACGCAGTGGGGTCGCAAATCGAAAATTAGCGGCCGAACGGGATCGAATGCGTTAAACGATTGAACAGCACCCTCTCCGTCCCCGTCGCCCTCCTGCCGCCACATCCTCGCTCTAAACCGCTCTCTCGCGTCCGGATTTTCGAGGAATGCTGACCGCACTGTTTGTTTATGCATAACTCGTGAGAACCTTCGTCAGCACGCAGCTCTCAATTTGCGAAACGCCACGAGTCCCTGAGAGCTTGTGCTGCTGCATGCATGTCTCCTTTCTTAAACGCGCCAACGCGCGTCACGTCGCGAGAGACGGCCGCGATAACGGCGGCGATAACAGGCGTCGGGCGATTTTACAGCGCCCTTTGTGCGGCCCGCGACATTATGCTCGGGCGAGAAACCATATCAGGAAATTGATAACGGTCTGCCTTCGCATTTCACCCTCAATTGGCAGCGTTCCGTTGCGTCAGCAGGAAAATGTAATTGAGACAATCGCGATCGAGTCGACAACGCGGCTTCCATTCAGCATATGGGGGCGTCTATAATTCATGCGCGTCACAGCGAAGCCAGCATAATTTCATCGAGACGAATGTGATCCAAAGGCTGAAGTGAGAGTTCACCTTGCGCGATATACGAGGGGGGACTGTCTCTCCGCGCGGAAGACTCGCACGCGCCGTGTTTCGCTCGAAGAAATTTCCGAACGTTGACTTTCGTTAATATTTGAGATATCCCGATCGTTGTTTTCGTCCGTCAGACGAACCCGCGAATTTCACATGTATTTAAACGCGAACGCACAGAGCAAACTCGTGCCGCAAGAATCGGCGTTATCAATGAGCCGCTCTTTCGATGACTCTCTTCCCTCCGCCCCCCTCCCCCCCGTATCGATGCGCGACCCGGCTTATTCGCAGCGTACGCGGAAATTTATGACGCACGACGGATACTTACGACATCGCGCATATGCGCGAGGGTAATGCACGAGACGCGCCAGGAGAAATATACTCGGAGTGGTCGGAGTAATCGCGTGAGAATCCCGCGGCGGCGGCGTTCGCGCCGAAAATGATTTACGATGCCGTACGAACGTACGTATGCGCGTGTACGAAATTGACAAAGTGGCGTAGACTTTTTTAGAATTAACGCGTTACATCCGCCGGTGCTCCTAAAACGCGCTACCGCGGTGCAAGAAGACGGAATAGCAGAGTGGCTTTTCAAGTGAGATGCATCGTCGCGGCGAAGGAGCGCCCTCTGGCTCTTCTCCGTGAGCTGTACGAATCCGATAAGAGGGACTACGCCGGGACATTTGTCCGGTTTATGAAGATGCATTGGACGGTTGCCGATGCCGGTATCGGTCCAGTAAATTTTGATCAGGCCAATGTTAATCTTGCGAATGGCTATCATTCGGAACGATCGCGGACTCGATACGGAGCCGCACGGCGTCGGAGGACGGAGTTAAATCTCCGCTAAACCACTTAGCGATCGCCATGACAGACAAAGAGATAGGGGGAGGGGGAGGATGAGGAGAGGACTTGCTTTGCGATTCCACTCGCCTGGCCTGTGGATCAGCGAACTCATATTGGAACAGAGGACCCAGCGGCGAGGAAAATGATGGGTTTACGCCCAAGTGGATTAAAGCGAAAATCTATAAGGCTACTTCAAATACGCGCTCCGGGCTCCATAAGATTTACTCCAAATACAATTTCGTGTCTACATAATACCCTGGCCCTCTTTCTCTCTTTCTCTGTCTTCGCGTCCGATCCGACAAGCATATCGCTTAAAGATAAGATCGCGCGATCTTGGCATCTTGGATGGTGCAGAATGGCTCCCTGGAATGTTTATCACGTGAATTCCATGAGAGGATTCTATGAGCTGTACATTTCGAATGAGGGCACAAAGTCGGTAACATATGGTATTCGGCGATACGCATCCGCGGCGATACGCGCGCGAAGCTCTCCAAAGGCTATCAAATCCGACGATCAACGGCCTCGTGGTCTTTTTATCATTGTACGCACGCATGTACCGAATAATAGCGGCGCGATGAAATGGTACAAACCCAGCACACACGCACCGCGCGCGAGCTCGTCGCAAATATATCTCTCGCCGGGGCTGGACAGAAGGCGCGCGTGCAAGCGGCGATACGCATTTATAAATTCGAAAAGTGCACGGCGCGAATGTGTACGTGCATGCGCGAGAGTGCGAAAGCGCGCGCTACTACCTCGCGAACTACCTCTCGAAATAACTTGCTAAAAAGAGAAGGAAAGAGGCAGA
Organism: Harpegnathos saltator; assembly: GCF_003227715.2. Classification (NCBI taxonomy): domain Eukaryota; kingdom Metazoa; phylum Arthropoda; class Insecta; order Hymenoptera; family Formicidae; genus Harpegnathos; species Harpegnathos saltator. The sequence continues at coordinate 2,052,131 of NW_020230045.1, read as the reverse complement.
GAGAGAGAGAGGCGCGGACCTCTTTCTTTCTCTCGAGTATGCCTGCACGGACTCGCTTCATTCTCCATAATGTAACCATAATGCGACAGATAATAATATAACGACACGACTTTCCGCGCGCGATATTTATGCGACCGGCGTCGCGCACGCTCCGCTCGCATATCGGCCGATCTCCAATTTGTTGCGTCCGCGTCGCCCTGCGCGCTTTTGTTCTCTCGTGTTCACCGGCGGGCTCGCACGCGGGCGCGCGGCGCGTGTTTCTTCATACAAGGGTAATCGCGTTGCGAAATGAAATCCACGGTGCACTAAAATTTCATCGTCGTCCTCCTGCGTCCTCGCGTGTCGGTCGCATGATACGCAACATGCTGATGGCGCACAGCATCTGTCCTATTATCATTGATACGCGCGCTTTGCGCGTCTATAAATCGAACTTCAGTGTTACATTATGTAGGCGAGACAAGCCCGCGCGATTATTAAAGCGACATGAATATCGATTGTTAAAGATAATGGCGAAACAATCGCTGAACGTGGCGGTGGAAGCGTAATAGCTAATTATCGCCCGCATTAACTCGTGGCATAAATTTAACAATTCCTGCGTCCTGACACTCGCTGGATGCGCGTCCTAATGAATCGCTGACGCGCGAGCGCGTCGGCGTCGCCCGTTACCATGTTTTTCGCTTTATATTCGAATCCGCCACAGTTTCGTCGGGTAAACTTTCTTGTTTTGGCAACTGCTGCTGTGCATTAGCAGGAGTCATCAGCTATTCCGTCAAGAAGAGAGAGAGAGAGAGAGAGAGAGAGAGAGAGAGACAGAGAGAGAGAGAGAGAGAGAGTGAGAGAGGGGAGGGAGAGCGGGAACGTCACTGCACGTTATATGCAAATTAGCGAAACGCACAAGGAGGTAATTCAAAATGCAGGAGACGCCCTTTATTTGCGTCCGGCATAAATTTGAATTTTTTATCGGCGAAAAATCAACTCTATCTCGAAGTTGGCTGGAAAATCCCGCGGGTCGTGATAACTTACGCAAACCCGCATTTCATTACATTTGCATTTTCATTCGCGCAATATACAGTATTTGAACTTTCGCGTCATACATACGTCACACACGCATGGGACTGTCAAATATTTTAAAACATTACGTTGTTACGGCGAATTCAAGCTCGCCGATAGATTTGAAGGGAAACGACAGAATATCGGTACTCTGTCTTATTCTATATCCATTATCGAGTAGAAGTATCGCTTACGCGCACACACACACACACACACACGTTTGTAAGAAATCGCTCGTGTGCCAATTTCGCAAAGCGGAATAAACGATCTCTCGCGTGCGAAAACTCGAAATTTAACTGCAATTCACACGAAAATCTCCTTAAATTACGTTATGAAAATGATCAAACTTAAAAAAAAATCTAAACTTAAATTATTAATTTATAACAACTTTTTATGCATACACTCTTTCTCTTCAATTGTTGACAAAAAACTTGTGTTATTCGTCCATCGAGAGGACAGCACGCAAAGAGAGGAAGCGGACTTATAGTATTATCATATGAAATCACGTGCACTCGGAAAGTTTCAAACGACAGTTACTCAAGTATATAAGTTAGCATTATTGCCTTATCTCGACCGTACTCTATCGCTCCTTCTCAGGATTATAGAACCGTCGCAGTTCCGGCCTTTAACGACGATCCTATTGGAAACTTAGCCCCCAACTAGTCCCGAACTAACTGCACCCGCGATTTTTGAAACGAAGTAGGCCGCCGTGCGAAGTTTTTAAACAGGATTAAAGTTAATTCAAATCAATCGCCCCAAGTTCGCTCCAGTAATCAGCTGTTCAAAGGCCCCTCGCCCCCAAGTTTCCAAACCGAATTTTCAGCTTGCGATCCTGCGGAAAGTCGTTCTCAAGATCGGAACAGAAATAATTAAAGAGGCATTCACACGGATTGGCGAACGAGTTAAATTAATCGCTTTAGTTAGTCAACCTTATTCTCGCTCGGCACGGGGTATAAATTCATATAAATATGACAGGTGAATCGAAAGTATCTCTCACACTTTGACGTTTCTTATCTATGCCAGATTATTCCGTCAATTCGCGCTGAAAAGCGCAAAAGTCGTTGTTAACGTCACGTGCAGTCGGCGGTTGAAAAGGTCACAATTTGCTTCTCCTTTTCGGGTACACTTCGAGACAGACGAAAATTGCGAACGCGTGAACGTGTCTCTCGTCCGTTCCGCAACTCGTCAGATCGAAAATCATCGAAATCCTCTCGCAAAACCGGGCGTGCATACAAACGACACACACAGAGCCTAGCCAAATATATAAACAATGCTGTCACTAATATTCGCGCGGGCGATATCGTTATTACGCATGTAACATCCGACGCCGGTCTTCCGGTCGTTATACATTTGGCGCACGCCAACGACCGGAGCGGGAATCTTGCAGCTCCATAATCGTGCCGCCCGATGCGAATGCGAATGCAAATGCAAAACGTGGTTGATGCACCTCGCATCAACCGAGGCCAGGAATTGGAATGTTGCTTTGAACAAGTACGTCGCGTCGCGCATTCGTTGTATTATACGATAGAGTATTATACGATAAATCACTGATACGGCCCGATGGTAAGGCCGTAGAGAATTGCTGGCCGACTTTAATTAACATTAGGCCCGTGCGTCGGGTTATGATTATTATCAACGAAATTAGATCTAAACACGATCTAAAACTAGATTTTGCCAGCGAGGATTTGGAGCTCAGGCTGTAAACAGTAGCAAGGTGATTTGTTTGTCAACGTTAAACACAACGATGAGCCCGTAATTAATTTCTTTCCGCGGAAAGCAGCGTTACGATAACATACATTTTCACGAGGAGAAAATAACGAGCAGAGAAAGAGGGGAGCTTTCGTTGCAGAAAAATCAATATCAGATTCTCCCGAACACAAAATTGTCCCCGTTCGTGAGCGTTTATTTATTTATTTATTTATTTATTCTTTTAATCATAAATACACACACGGGTGCGGAAGCTGAATATCATATCTCGTTCGATTAAAATATTCAATAATTAATAATATATTTCAACAAAAAATACATATTCATATATACCGCCTTTGAAACATACTTTTATATTCTAAAGTAATACATGATTGTTAAAATTATCGCAATCATAACTTCGTTATTATAGCCCAGATATTTTTTGGTATAATCACGTGGCAAAAAATTGAAACGGCGCATATTTATATCGTGCATTTATCATGTCTCGTTCGCTCCCGATCGCCCGGGAAAAAGAAGAAGGAGGAAAAGAAGGAGAAGCGTTTCACGGTGATGGGAGAGAGACGTTGCTCGAATTACGCGCGGATTAAACGTCACGGACGTAGTTTCACGGCAGACGTTGCAGTACGCGGCGGTACCGCATCTCCGCAAACAGGCCGCACGGCGTATATGGGACGCATAACTCCTAGTTGCACGTCCGGCCAAAATGGAGCGGCGGCGGGTATATCGATTATGGCATTTCGTCTCAGGTTTCCGGGAGCCGAGCTATCCGGCCAGCTTCAAGGCAATGCATATCAAAGTGGCCGCATTTCGATAAAAGCTCTTAATCCGCTGGCACACTCCTTGCAATATTCTCGTACATCGACGTGGACGTCATTTCCTGAAGCGCAAAGCCGCTTATTATTACACAACGGAACCGCGCAACGAAATAATGGCTGGTAAATGATAAGACAATTTTTCTCCGCTCCAATTTCTCTCTCCGCCGCGCGCGTAAAATTCATGGAATAAACTGTTCCTAGCGCTAAATTTGCTAAATTTCACCTCCACGTCCTCCGTACACACATAGGCACTCAAGCGAATGAAGGGCGACAGTTTTCTTAAACGTCGCGCGATGGAATGTAGGCATCAGGCTTAAAGTATCACTCGTGTAAGTCAAATTTGCTAATCGGTCGAACAATCTAATTTTTCTGGCGACGTAGAAAATCGACATTAAAGAGCCGTGTGAAAAAGACGAAAGTAAATTATAAACAAAAAAGCATGAAAGACGCGATGAAGCGAGAATTTTTCTGCTATCTTTTTCAGCAGCGAACGGCGAATTATTTTACTCGAGATACTATGTTGATCAATTCTCCTTGGTCATAATTGCAAGACGAGAGCGCGGCTGCGCTGCACGTAATGTAGTTCATGCGCGATTAAGAGGACTGGAGGGTCAGATTGCTGAAAAATCGTGCCTATTTTTGATAATATTTTGTGACGAACTGAATAAATGTGCAAAATTTTAGGTATAGTTATACAACATGAAGAGTAGAGAAATTTTGTTTATTAACAAATACTCGTATAAATATACGATATACGATACACGATAGCTGAAATATACTCTCCTTTCTTTTTCAAGTTATCGTTTTTGCAGTAATATCTCGGCTCTCGGTGGTCGGATCAAAGAGAATTTTAGCTAGAAATCTTGAGGAGGCTTATCATTATCCGGTGAACCACTAGAAAAAAATCGAACAAAATTAACAAAATGGCAGCTATTATTAGGAAAAAATTCAAATTTTTAAGTTCTTTTACGATAAAAAAATTAATATCTCGAAATGAAATATTTTGACGGCGTTGTCCATGGTTCACCTGAGAGCCACATGAACAAATATTATTGCTTTAAAATTTTAAATCGATACGAAGCTCAGTTTCAGAGAAATCACTGCAAAAAGTTGAACAATAAATTTTCGAGATAAACGCGTTTAAAATTTAAGTGGACGTATATTTATGTGAGTATTTGTTTAAAAACAAAATTTCTCTACTCTTCATATGTTATATAAATATATGTAAAATTTTCATTCTTGCACATTTATTCAGTTCGTCACAAAATCATCATTACCAAAAACAAACGTACTGCTTTTTCAGTAATCTGATCCTCCAGTCCCCTTAAAGACAGAGAGTTGCACAGCGCAACCGATTTCACGTCCGGCAATCCGGATATTTTTCGCAGAAGTAGAGTTTTGACCGATATATCGCAATCTCGGCTGCTCGCATTATTTATAACGTCCAATCATTTCCGATTTGCTTTGCGCATTCAATGATCCAATTCGATATAACTCGCGGCCGAATTTATTCCCGCCGTCACCGCCTCCACCGCCGCCGCCGCCGCCGCCGCCGCCACCATCGCTGATCGTTCCCTTTTATCCTAAGCGTTTAGATTTCGTCCATCGAGTAACTAAAGTGGAACAAAAGATCGGTTTATCTCGAATGGAATCACCGATAGTGCTCACGCGTGTAGCTGCGTCGTGCTGAAAATTTCGCGAGAGCAGCGAGCAAATAGTTAATTGGGGTCGCACTATTATGCCGCGTCGCAACGTATGGAAGCTGAACCGTTTAGTCAACACATCGTCACCGAGCAGTGAAAGTACTAAGGTAAAGTACCAAATGTCGCGGTACAGAGGCTAAAGTAATGACGAGAGATAACAGTAAAAAAAGAGAAACATTTTTTTTGTTATGAAGCCCGGAACACGTAACAGACGCATGAGAAATATGTTAGTATTTTTCTGGTTTCATGTAACATATAGAAAGGCGAGAGAGAGAGAGAGAGAGCGAGGATGGATGGGATTAAATTTCCAAGGGAAAATTTTGTAAATTTTATTCCCACGTTGATTTTATGACACAGGTGAATTTATCACTGGATTTAATAACAAATTTATTACTAAATATAAATATGCGCACAGAAACACACGTTGCTTCTGTATTATTTCATAATCTGTTGCAATGGAACGTTTCTCGTTCGAGAGATAGCCGAGTCGAATGTCATAAATCTTGTGGAACATTCCACGCAAACTTGTGTACCGGTATCTTATTTAAATTTGCAGGACTTTCAGGGTTGAATCTACGTTTCTTTAGGATAAACGGCCCGTATACGTATGACGACGCGTCGGAAGAATAATGTGCGCGGAAGGGAACTCTCGCCGCTTGATCTATAAATAAATCTTTTGCCGGTTTTCATAGTCCATGAAAGGCTCTTTGGTGATACGCGGTTTATCCGAAGGGAAATCGTGGTTCGTATATTATCCGCGGCTTTCTCTCTCTCTCTCTCTCTCTCTCTCTCTCTCTCTCTTTTTGTTCGCTCGACTCGATTCGGAGAGAGGCCCATTCTCATTTTAATGTTATTCCTCGCTTATATCTCGCACCTCCGGAATAATCTTCTATAATACGAAATCGTAAATATACGGCCAGTGTATTTTCGACGACCTTGTTAATTATCAGCGGCCGATCAACGTCACGTTCCTCCTGAGAGATAGCCAAATTTATAGCGAAAACTCACAATCACGCCCGAAACGACGACGACGACGAGTGTACCTCCGTCGTCTCCTCCTCGCGTGATCTATGCGGATTACCCATTGGATATTAATTTCAAATGGCGAATTAATTTCCTGATTTCAGCGACGTGAAATTGTTAGCTCTTTATCGAAACCTCTCTGTATTTATTTTCAAAATACAACGAACAAAATACAATCGAAGTGAGACAACGATGTCTGTTTATACATTTTTATGATCGTAATAACCGCGAGAGAGATATTTGATGACTCTTTTTTATGATAATATTTTAGCGTGTCCTATATCGGGAGTAACTGCAGCTGTAAATATTAATTTAACAGCTCATCTCGTGCAGGCGCTAAGCAAAGTGGAAATATTCGCTGCAAATAACGTCGCATCTTTTTACACACATACTCGTACAAATGCTCCTACATCTGATCGCACTCGAAATATTTCTGTTAATCCCATTTCGAGTTTTTGTTCTCACTGCGCACTGCGTTAAATCCCGGTCGTGTCGATCGCAAACTGCGACAATTATCGGCGAAGCGATACGGAAATTGAAATCCGCCGGCGCTCGGTCTAGAAACACGAACGCGATTTCTGCTCCATGCCCCGTCGCATCGATCAATTATGCGGTGTTCGCATATCTCGCAATCGGCCGATAAAGATACAAGCGTGACAAGCGGATCCGAGTCGATTATCAGGACGCGCAGTTTCCGGGACGTCTCGCCAAGAAACTTTCCTGCATCTCCGAGTTTCTGACATTCGCTCGCGCGCATGATCCTTAAATCCTCCGCACGTGCATTTCATTCTATCTCTCTCTCTCTCTCTCTTTCTTTCTCTCTCTCTCTCTCTCTCTCTCTCTCTCTCTCTCTCTCTCTCTCTCTCTCTCTCCTTCTTTTTCTCTTCTTCTCTTCGTCGTTTATCCTTGCCAACCCTTCCATGCAATTTCGGCCGAATCAACGAAACGCACGAACGACTCACGTCGCGAATATCGACGAGAATATTGCGACGGGGTCGGAATGCAAATGTCGAGGCTACGACGGCGAGAGTCCTGCCGCACTATCCCCATATGAATTTTCGGCTTTCCTCTCAATCTCCCTTTCTGCGTCTTGAAATGAGAAAATTGGCCTTTCGCATTTCGAGACGCTCCGGAGCCTTTCGTACGTCCCGGTTCGTTATCCATTGTTGCTCTCTCTCTCTCTCTCTCTCTCTCTCTCTCTCTCTCTCTCTCTCTCTCTCTCTCTCTCTCTCTCTCTCTCTCTCTCTCTCGCTCTCGCTCTCGCTCTCGCTCTCGCTTCTTTCTGTTACTCCATGTAGCTGACATTTTCTTGTTTCGCCCGCGATATAGACGAGATCCGGATCTCCAGGTTTGAGATTCTTGATTAAAATGAAACTGCGTTACCGTGTGTACCAATATTACTCGCTGCGCGTTACGCGGAATAGACTAAGGAAATTCAGGGAACAGGTATTGGTTATGCAACTCCATTAATTGCTTCGTTAACAATCCAGTTTTACTGCACGGATCGTAATATAGCGATGATGATCGTCAAATATGAAAAGATTGAAATTGGTATTTGGATGTACACTGCACTGCTTCCAAGTATTCATGTCGCGTTTTGATTCTCCGATATTTCCAATGTTTATCACAAAGAGATAGCCTGCTAGCTGATCAAATATTTCCTGTGCAATCTGTGTGAGCGTGTATATCACGAATAAGTAAGAACGCTCGTCGTTTCTTCATCATTTCACGATTCCGTTTCGATTTGAAGGCTAAATTAATTAAAATTAGCAAAGGAAGAATTCTCGGAAGAAGTTATACACTTGATATACGATACCGAAAAAAAACTAAATGGCAGAATTTAATAGCGAAGTGCAATATTGCAAGTGAGGAATTTCCACAACAGAAAGGGACCGCAAAAAAGTCGAGGTATCGCTTGGATATTTCGTCCGAAATTCAAAAGTCGACAGCCGATACCACAGGCGCGTGTATGGAATGATCGATAGATATTTCTCTGTCTCTTGTCGCGAATCGAGCAACGCGAAAAAGTGACGGGCGGATTTTTCGCGTTCGGTGACCGCGTTCGGTTCGGTCGCAAGGTAATCCGCTCGGAAAAAAGGCGAGAAAGAGAGAGAGAGAGAGAGAGAGAAAGAGAGGGGGGGAATCCTTCATGGAGGATGTCGGCTGCGCCTGTCGTCGAGTTTTCAATTCCGTCGACGTCGATAAAGTCTCGACGCCCGCGTTTCTGTTAAGAAAGCGCCTTCGGATTTTCCTCGCACGGAAGGACGCGTTCCTGCGGAATCATAAAGACGATAACGTCCTACCGCGTCATTTCCCCCTCCCCCTCCTCCGCTCCCATGCTCCACCTCTCCTCCTCGCAGTTTCCTCGTCCTCGCATCCACGGAAATCACCAGGATGATTTACAACACACCCTGACGTATAGCTAGCGAGGGCACGTTATGCTTAAGGACAGATCACGCGAAAACGAATCTATCATTTTGTATGATTACCGTGAAATTCTAGTTGGGACAGGAAGTCGATTGCCGTTCACTTTTTACTATATCGACTAAATGGGGGATCTCGATTCTTTGTGCAAATATCTTATAGATCCTGTAATTATTTTTTAACGTAATAATTTTTTATTAATAATTTTTTATTATTAAATATTGTATGATATTTCTCGTTATTAAATCATTAATTTATGCTAACAACGTTACACGTTACACGTTAATAATTTATTATATATTCTATATATATTCGTATAAAATATGCTCAAATATAATATAATAATAGATTTGCCCTCGTTTTTATAATATATATATATATATATTTTTTTTTTTAAGCAACTTTCCGCAACAGACTTGAAAACATATTATTAATCACATATAAAATATTTGTGCCAATCTTTTGGCTGAATAAGACGTGCTTGTTTGACTTAAAATAATATCGCGATCACTTTGATAGAACGTAAAGGGAGAGACAGAGAGAGAGAGAGAGAGAGAGAGAGAGAGAGAGAGAGAGAGAGAGAGAGAGAGAGAGAGAGAGAGGGTCTTTTCGTTTGTTTTCTTAGGATAAGTTAAAGAGGTCTTGTTGCCATTAGAAGATGAATCTTGATCATTCAATGCTTTCCTAGCCCGGGAGTTGTTATCGAGTCGCACGAGATGGAACATTATCGTGCCTTTAACGCGTTATAAATCATAAGCACATCGCCCGGGAAAATCAATAAGAATCGGATGAAAAAGCTGAGAAGAAGCATCGGGGTGAATGAGAGGAAGAGAGAAAGAATTAACGACGCCAGACAGGCATCGTAGATACGCTACGAGATGAAGATAGAGAGTCGGAGATGCATGAGAGCTTGTTTCTTATTCAACCTATTGAGAGAACGGCTCGACAGTCTTCGTTTCAACGAGACACGCCGCTCCAACTTTGAAGATTTTACGACCCTTCCCGGTCAGCTACACGGGGATAGCGAGGTAACTTTTCGTAGCGCTCCACCACTACGCGTTTCCGTTTTAATAAATGATACGCGGAATTTCACGTGAAATTCTGAAGATTTTGACGGGGAACTTCGATATATACGACGTATACGATATATATTCCCTGCGAATTCTCATTCGCTTGGAATTCGCTCAGGTGAATTTCTACAAATAAAAAGATCATGAAAAAAAGACGTGGAAAACTCCGTAAATCTGGATTGACATACAAAAAGATAAGAGAGAAGTAGCCGAGGAAGAAAACGGATAACGCGATGAGTATTGTGTAAGAATGGAGATTGCCCGATATCAAGTGTCGGTCTCCCTTCAAATTCTTCGGCTCGATAAAAGCGATAGCTGGAAATCCCCGTCTTTTCCGTACAAGGGGCGGAAAATATGACACGAGATTAAATCGCGGCGCGAACGTTTAGTTCAGCACTCTGCTCCGCGGGAGGTATCGCTGGAATTCGCGTTGACACGTATTGATCTAATCGCACCGATTGCCGACGACACTCCGGAGAAAAGATTCAACCGCCGAGGAGAGGAGGGGAAAAGCTTTAAATTGCCCTCGCAGGAATTGCGTCCAGGCTTGTTGGGAGAACACTTGACTGTAAGTTCCGAGGTCGCGCCCTTCCTAATTGATTTCCCGTGTACCCCGTCGCCTCCCCCGTGTGTGTTCCTCCAATGCGAGGAACCTGACGGACAACGCGGACAAGGAACGCGTGAATTGTGCTTACTCATTCGGCTATGTGAAATTGCGGCAGCTCCGACGACCGCTTGACAATAACGACTACGATGTTGGCCACACACGCTGACAAATCGTCCCCGAGCCGTTCTCAGCCGAGCGTCGCATCGGTAGATTTGGGATGTCGGACTTGTGCACAATACGACTGATAGCGGCCGGCCATCCAATCCGGAATATTCCGCTTGAGCAACTTATTAATACAATAGCATGGGGAACCAGTCGCGATGAAGAACGACCGCTCGTGTCTCAGATACAGCCATGAATCTTACAAGAAATTCTCCTACACACGTATAATGTGCTCCTTTCCATTTATTACTTTTACGATACAACTGATAATAATACTTGGTCGATGACAATTGGGTTAATGACAATTGATAATGATAATTGATATTGATAATTGACGATACATCGTTTGCGGGCGATTTCATGGATTTGCGTAATATGCATCGTTCTGCGAGACGTGATTTGTAGGAATACGATCGAGCTAGCAGCGCAGCGCGATTGAAATAATAAAACACCGTAAACACGCGGCACAGATCGAACTTGGAAAAACTCGCTCTCTCCTGCTAGTGGCTGCTTCCTACCGGAAGCGGAAATGGAGATTCGCAGTCGACTCGCGCGCACCAACCGAGGATTGCCCGAAGTCGTAAAGTGACCCTCAGCTATGATCGATGCGCCGTCTCGACGACCTCATATCGCAACGGGGAATCCTGCCGATTCAGCGTTGCGAGTGGAAGTTTCATCCATGGACACGCGCATTTTTCTGACTCCGGCAAAATTACGGGCGACTTCATTTTTGCCTTCTCGTCTTTATCACGATCGAGGAAAGATCGAGAGCAAATCTCGTCGATGACGACGCTCATCAGTATTTATTGTCGGATGTTATATCTCCGTGCCTGTCAAGCGTTTCTCTCATCTCGACACAACGTATATATACACACACAGATCTCTCTGTGAAACTCGCTATTGATGCTTTATCGTCATGCACGTGATATTCTCCACACAAATACATCATCGCATAGCAATGAATATTTACACGTTGCCTCTCTTGATTTCACAATTCCAAATAATTCCATTGTAATATCAATCGCAGTAATCTAGTAACAGGATAGGCGCGTCAGAAAATAATTGGTAATCAGTGCACGACTGTTGATACATGCTCTCTCATATTCTATGTACGCGGTGATACAAGATAATCCAATAATTATCCTTCTGTTTTAGGATTCTGTTTTAGAATCCCGTTCTCTCTTTCTCTTTCTCTTAAATCTCGTATTTCTTACCCTCCATATGCAGTTTATATCTTTTTTTTGCATTTTCCTCATTGTCTATTAACTGCTATTAAACAGCATTGATCGAATCTTCCAATGCCGATGTTTACCGTAACCGGATCAGTTTACGCGAGTAAAACAATTCGTTTGAGCTTGATCTCGCAAGCTTTTCGACGTTCGATAATATTATTGCGATTAAGATCAAACTACGCCTTACCCCCTACAGGGGGTTGATGGGGAGGGGTGCAACACACAGGGTGATCATCAGTACGAATTTCAACGGTCCGCTTTGCTCGCTTCTATTCGAGTTACTCCGCGCACTTTGCAGGCAACTAAGATTCCGCCGCACGTCAGGATTTAATGGCGAGCAAGTACCGCACAAGAACTCGAGGAATCCATTACGAGTCGCCCGAGCGCTCACGGTAAGGAGAAAAGCGACGGCTACGACGACTACAAAGACGACGACGACAACGACGACGACGACGACGACGACAACGGCGATGGCGACGGCGGCGACGACGAGTGAATTTATGAATGGCTTTATGTGAATTTGATGTTTTAATAATTCTCCTATATCCGCGGCGAGACGCGAAGTCTCACCTGTGATTTTCGTTTATTACGGCGAATGTAACGGCTTTCGCGCGAGCGGACGAGCGAGAAAGATTAGGGAGTAATAAGTTCCTGGCGAAGCGTGCGCGTGCGCGTGCGCGTGTGTGTGTGTGTGTGTATGTTGCTCGTCGCGGTTATCGATTGTCAATGGTATCGATTATCGATGAATATGTCACGACCGCTAAGAGAGCGCTTTTGGCGAAAAACTCTCTTTCCCACGCATGTGGGGCACTTTGTTTATTAAAGCGATATTTAGTATGAGAAAATAGCCGAGTTAATATAAGTTTATGTGTCGATGCGCGAAAGTAAATGCACAAGTTTAACTTTTTCCTTAGACGTCGAAAAGACATTACCGAATTGGACGCACATCGTATATACTAAAAAAAAAAAAGTACTTTCTGAGAGAATTTTATTCTTACGTGTGGGGCCTCAAGAGGATTCCTTTAAAATTAAGAGGAAAATATAAATATATTATTTTTAAAGTTAAAGGGCTTAGAATATACGAGAGACTATGGGAAAAATCACTCATCAAATAGAATATTTCTTTTTTGGGTGGGTATTACACCGAAAGAATCCCGAAGTAAATTTCGCTGGCGTATTGACTGTTATAACAGTCACGCGTCTTAGGACACGCGTAACATGTGAAATATGAAGTGAAACGAACTGATGAGCATATGCATCTATTCTCTATATTTCTTACGATTCCAACTAGAGTTGAGCGAGTCGAAGAAATAATCAGCGAAGATCAGCGTGGGACAGAGTCAACGTATGAATGATCAATTTTCATTGACACGGCCTCGAGGCGAGATGACGGCGCATTAAAATGTCAGGCGATACCTCTGTCCCCCTCTGCCCTTCGCTCACCCTTCCTCTCATTCTCTTCACGCGCAGAGGCTATGTTAAAATCTGAGCTTTTAGCTTTACTCTTTACTACGGCGGGAAGGGGTTTACGAAGGAGGCGAATGTTTACCTTCTGCCGCCGTGGACCGGTTTTCTACATCGGGAAATATAAAGGAAGCTCCGTTGGCGGCAGCAGAGCCCGAAGGTATAAAATGTCGTCTCTTTGACATTATCCCTCGTCCTCGTCCTCGTCGGCGATGATTCTTGAACAAACCGATGCCGGCCGTTGAGAGCCTCCTCGCTCGTTCGCTCGCTCGCTCGGCTTGCATTTTGTCTCGCGCGCACTTTATACTTCAACGTCGCGCAGGTCTCCCTCGCAACTTTTCTCTTAACCCATTAAGCGTCAGCCCCTCGTGAAGTGTACATAAATTTTCTTCGCAACTGGATCCGCGCGATGAAGTTCGCCGAGTGTCGCGCGTGTGATGCTCGCGTATTGTTCGCGAACTCTCGCGAAAGATGTGTAAATACGAGAAAAATTGCAACGGTATCTGGATTTTGCAATCGCGCAGTGTTGGAAGTAAGATGTCGTGGGCGCGCTTGATTAGAAAATATCGCTGTTCGGTACTCCGAAATATACTTGTTTGTTCGCTATTTATTCGCGGGAGAAGTAAAAGAAAGATTCGAAGGTGATCTATGTAAATAATTGATTATTATCGTATCTTTACAACACACAGGCGTACAAAGTGAAATACTACCGACTGTTTGATTTATTATGATTATGATTATTTCAGATTGCAACGAGCGCGAGCATTCGATGCAAATTGAGTTTATCTCGTTTCTGCTTAATCCGTCGTTGTCGTTGATAAGTCGCGGCTAAATTATATCGCTTGGAATAGATCGCGGGGCTCGAGTATTTCCGGCATGTCAGGATCTCGGAAATCTACGCTAAGCTGGCTGTGCCGTGCGCTCTTATTGAACTCTCGAAGGCCATTTCTACAAAACCCTTTGGGCCGGAACTTCGGGGAACTTACTTCGGCAAGGGCGTTCCACTTCCATGCCGCGAGAGAATGTTCGCGATATTACACTGCGATGGAAAGTTCGATCGCCCTGCCGGCCGTACAGTTTTTTCTTCTCGCGTATAACACCTGGCAGCCACGCATTTTCCGCGGAATTTCTTTCTTCCGGTAATATTCCACCGCGTAACTTTCCACGAAGTGTAATTTACATTTTACAATGATTTCTTTTGTACCGTTGGGTCAACTTCTCTCATTCAGTTGGAAACGTTTGGGATTTCGTTACACACGTCGCCGTGAATGAGTTTCACCGCAAAAGTTGTGTCTTCTTTTTAATTTATATGACCATCTACAGTTTGTGCTTTATGTGGTAAAGACAAAACGATAAAACCTCGAAAATGAAGGGAAAAAGTTACGATATTATGCAAGTACGGGGTCAGCCAAGAAATTCACTTCGACCTTTTGAGTTAAATTTGATTCTATTGCATATTCAACGGAAATAGATGATGCATTAACCAAGTGATCACTGTCGTCTGATCGCTTGCCAACATCTTGGCAACCTTCGTATATTTCTAGAAGTTGACCGCTTTACTGTCAAAGACGGAAAATCGAATGGAATATTTCGACCGGTCCAATTAAATTGAATTTTACGCATGTTTTTATAAATCGCTTATGACAAAATTTTCGTAAAATGATTAAAAATAATAGACCGTAATGACTCGGATCGTCGTCTATGTACACACAGCGTCATATCTGAATTCTACCGACAAACCCACAGGACAGATTCTTTACTTGTAAAATACAGACTTTTCATTTATTTTTTTAATATAAAAGCTATAAAAGCTATTCTGCGAATCATGATGGTCTCGCGTATGCAAAAACGAATGCCGAATCTGACCGGAAATGTTTGGTAACTCTCGAATATCTACCAGATATTCGGGTATTAACGAAGTCGTGTGTTAACCGGAGGCAGAGTTTGCAATCAATGTTCCCTCGCTGAGAATTCATCCAAAATTCAGAGCCGCTCCATTACATTTGTTTTACATACACATTTACATTTTTTTACATTTACATAAAATTTAAATTATGGACATCTTATCGTATTAAAGAGTTTTTCTGATAACCGCGGTGCCGCTTGAGCTTCCAAGGGTGCATGGATACTCCACTAACACATGCTTAATTAACCTATTTTATTACATATGACGTAAAGGGGCGTGCCGGCGGCGCTTTCAGGCTTTTTCGCGAGTGCCCTTTTATATCCTTTAAACGTATCGCGTTTTAATAGAGAGCTAACGCTTAATAGAGATACTTCAATTGCGTAAGCACATCTTACAATTTTTCTCTTATACATCTTGCATGTCACATAATCTTTTTTCCATCGTATGTCTCGCATAGCTGAAGTCTCTTTTGACTGTCGTCAAGACGCATCGAGCAATTTGAAGTATGTAAATCTGACAAAAATTTCTAATATCATTTCCGGAATCATAGCACGGCGAAGAACTTTGTCGCGTAATTCACAATATTAACGATATTTTAGTTTAAGAGGCTATCGTAAACCTCGCGCAAAAATTCATTTGACATCGTGCATCAAAAATAAAAGATTGCATCATCAGAGACTGCAATCTTTTATTTTTGATGGTCGTGAAGACATGTCCTCGTTTGATGCTTTAATTAAAAACTGATCAAATTGACTTCGGAAGTGGGGTTCGGAAGCAGCTTTGACTAGCTCGGAACTATCTCGCTCTGTCAAACATGAGATGAAAAATCTGTACTCGCGACCGAAAATAATAATAAAAAAGAAATAATCAACAACCGTTTGTGAATTCGCAAATTGGAAGTAATATTGAATGAACGATAATTTCGGGACGTTTGCGAAAAATTATTGAATTAATTCGGGATTAAGAACGTAAAACGTTCGCGAGACTCAGCCCGCGCGAGAAGCGAGAAATTACATTCGTGTCGAGTTAGAGATCGTAAATAACGCACAAATTGCAGGCTAGGAAAAATTTTCGCCGGCAAAATAAAGGCGGACACGCTCTCTCGTTAGATTCGCGCGGGAGACGAATAATTGGAAGTGAAAGACGCTGAATGCCACGTGATTATCCTTCGTCGCAGCGTTTTCGCAGTCGTCGCGAGAGCTCGCGGCGCGATCGCGAGATCCACCTTGAATTATCGTACGAGAGACGTCATCGGATGTGGCCGACCTCGTACGAGAGGAGAGATGAAAGCCGCGTATTCCTCCCTCCCCCTCCCCGCTCCTCCCTCTTTCTCTGTCTCTTTTTCGCTGTCGGCTCTTTCTGGATCGAGTTTAATATCCAGAAGGGTTGGTTATACCGGAGGGCGAAGACCGGCAGGCATAAAGAAAAAGGCAAAACCAGAGAAATGCGGATGAAAGTCAAGAGGGAGGAAGATGGAGAGCGGAGTGCAAAATAAAAGAGAGGGAGCGGCGAGACACGCGGCGCGCGCGTGAAGGGCGCGATGCAAAGGACGGCGGTTGAACACATCGGGAATAACGCCATATCGATTTTCCGTGCCCTTTTCTGCCTCGACGTCCGCGACGTCGATAGCGTGCAACTTGAGCGTTAAAATTTCAAAGTGAGTATTTTTGCGAAAAATCGCGAGAGAAAGCCCCCGTATATTCTTGATATTAAACTTGGGTATATCCCATGTGATAATGTATCCGATCCTGCACGATCCGTTCATTTAGCTCGACTCAACAGCGTCGATTCCGCTGGATTTGTTGACAAGGCAGGGTAGCGACGACGATACGGAAAATTCATCCGCTCGCGCGAGTTCCGTCCGCGTGAGAATTCACAAGTCTCGTCATCGCAGCAGGTTCGCGCAATTTCACTTTAACTCCGATGGGATACCGCTTAAAATTCATTGACCGGCGCTCTCCAGCTGTAACCGCGACTGTTTTGATTCCAGCCTCGCATTTATATCATGTGTGTGTGACCGAAATAGTCGCCTATCGAGGCTAAATTTACAGCGTGAATACCGACAACTTCCCGTGCTCTCCCATCTCCCCCCTCTCTTTTTCTCTCTCTCTCTCTCTCTCTCTCTCTCTCTCTCTCTCTCTCTCTTTCTCTCTCTCTCTCTCTGGAGTCCGATTTACATCGTTCCCAAAATAAGCGGCTCACGCGAGCGCGCTCCAAGAGCGCTACATATTAATTTTGCCGTGGGCATGATTCTTTTCGCAAACAGCCGACGGCGATTTCGCGATCTCGTTCCCGCGTAGAAATCCCAGCCGGCGGGCGAGATTTACTTCGCGCGAGCGATTAATTATTACCGCTGCGCGATCGGAGCGTGCGATAAGCTCGAGCGCGAGAGAGGCTCGTCTGTCGAGCGAAATTCCTTGCGGACTTTTCCGCGATGTCGAATACGACGATCAAACGTTCGCGCGTTATGATTATAGTTCATCCGTCTTTTTCTCTCTCTCTCTCTCTCTCTCTCTCTCTCTCGTCTCTCGCGTCACGGACGTTTGATTCGCCGATATTTTCGCGCTCTCTAATTGCTCTCTCACGCTCGTTTTAACTTTATCCCATTCACTCGACATTCGCACGCGCCCCTCCCCCACCGCACCTCCCCCACCGCACCTCCCCACCGACCCTGTAAATACGAGCCGCTATCGCGTATATTCTAGATAATTAACTCGCTGTGTTCTGCTAATGCACGGATCGTATACACGTCCCTCTCGCCAAGAGGCCACGCGGGTCACAGGAGTGCACTTGACGTGACTTAACGCGTTGAGACCATATTTATGATGTTGCGTAAATCTCAGCTTTCTCTCTCTCTCTCTCTCTCTCTCTCTCTCTCTCTGCTCTCTCTCTCTCTCTCTCTCTCTCTCTCTCTCTCTCTCTCTCTCTCTCTCTCTGTCTCTGCTAAATAAACCACGTCCCAAATCTCTCTATCAGGATTCCTTTCGCCGAGCTTCACCTGTCCTTTTTATTATCGCACCGTGCTGCAAGCAACGCGTGCTCTCGCACGTGCATCGTGTCATAGCGGGATCATAAATAACAAGAGGTAGCGCGAACGTTGGCAGCTAACGCAATCCTTTCGATCTTTCGCTCGCACTACGGTCGCGCGTTTCACAGGATCCGAAGAACCATCTCCCGCTTCGCCGACGCGCGACGTGGCTTTCATGTAATTTAGTCTCGTGTTACGATGTTACAGGTAATGTAGATCCGACGTATTGTGTCGCTGCCTCTCTCTGCCTTTCTGCCTTCATCGCCTCGCATACACACTCGCCTCTCTCTCTCTCTCTCTCTCTCTCTCTCTTTCTCTTTCTCTCGCTCTCTCTCTCTCTCTTACTTTCGCGGCATACTAAACGCACGTCACGTGCGTATTTTTCTTTCACCGCCGTGTTTCCTTTCGACTCGCGTGCGAGTCCTATATCGCCTCACGTGCATAAATAATTTCCGGTGTGTCAGCGACATACGACGCTATATTAAAAAAAAGTTGTCCTTTGACACGTAGGTGACTGACTCGCGAGGGGGACTCGTGAGTAAAGGAGAGAATGTCAACGACTTGCATCGAGGGAATGTAATCCGAGCTAATAACAACGACTGGATTGATCGGGGGGGGGGGGGGAGTCTGCTCTTTTCTCGGCTATTTTTATTATTGTCTGCACACGTGGATGGAAATTTATAATAACGGGACTTGCGTATTATTTATCCGCGATTCGCGTACTGTCGTAGCGAGACACAGCTGTTTTACGTAACTCCGCGTCCGCTGCGGCTTTTTACTACTCGATAAAAACGCACAGCCGTGTTGACATGGCAGACGAAACGACATTTAAACGAGTTTACGCTGGATTGCTCTTAAGAAACAAATGTCATTCTTATATGTGTACGTGTGTGTGCGCGCGCGTCTCGTACTTTTACCGCGGGAAACTTGTGTCTAACTTATAAAAGCACGTATTGACGGCACGGCGATGGTCGTGACGGTATCAACGACTTCTTCGTGCTTTATATCAATATTAGTTCTCGGGGCGATAAAACCATCGATTCGATCGCTCCAACGGACAAGTACAGACAACTTTGTCCTAAACGTACATACATAACGTTTGTATCTTCGAACTATAAAATACCGTGAAATGACACTGCTCGCGTTTCAAGATATAAAAAAGTCATGTGTACATATAATAAGTACAATGGAGGGCTGCAAGCTGCAGCCGACAACCTGTTGGTTTACAACCGACGCCGAGCAGCCTGGAAGTTGACATTACCGCCGCTGGCAGCGCGCACAAAACACACGTGTTATTCTTTCCGAAAAGTTCCTTTATCTTATTATTCTTCGTTCTACCAATATTACGAATCACTCGACGTATTTGGGCAATATTTATTTTCGCATAAATGGCGGCACGACAGTGGCTGAAGAAAGCGCTCGCGCCGAAAAGTATTAATTTTTCAAGTGCAAATATATGCAGAGGGGATCTCGCGGGAAGTATCTCGCCGGTTAAACGGTGCGGTTAAAGATAAATCGAGCGTGCGCGAAGATTTCATATCGGATCTCCAGACGGTGCTGCCAGTCTTGAAAAATCGCCCGAGAATCTCTGTCTCCTCGCCGCCGCGCCGCTCTGATCTCGATTACCTTCGCGATAATCGCCATTCAGATTTCCTCCCGAACATACGACAGCGGTGTGAGGAGTTATGTGTCTTTCGAGAAACTTCATCGGGCCACCGTGACGGTGACAAATTGCTCGATTTCAGCGGCCACGCAATTCCCACCCCTCGACTTTCGGTTTCTATCAGCTCCGGTCGTTTATCAGGGAACTTCAGATTTTGTCCTACAAACGCATTGATACGCCTTTAATGTGCTCTAATGCAGTCGTTCCTTTTGTTTAGCTCGGTGATTATTCACAAGTTCCATGGATATCGATATCTTATATTTTACTTGTTCCTTTTTAGTCATTTTTATATGTCTAACTAAGCCTTGTTATACTTTTGCCTCATACCGTAGATGCTTATTCCGATATAACTTTTCTTAATTTTTACACTTATCGCTATGTATGTGCAATTAGTCATTTATTCAAATTTATTCATTTAGTCAAAAATGTTCGATACACCTCTCGTATATTTTCAGAGTGCAAAATTGTCCTCAAATTAAATGTTGATAAAACAATCCCCTAGTAATATTGCTTTATATTAGATTACGCCTTTATTGTGCTAAATAATTTGATAAACATCCGCAAGCATCGATATGATATCTCGGATCTCAATAACCAGAACAAATATTCGAATTCTGTCCCGTCGATTGCCGCCGAGACGCCGCGCGAGACGCTGAGCAAAGCGCGGATAAAGTATTTTAAATATTCCGTACGGAATTGAGAGAACTATCCAGGATGCAAGGACGTGACTGGAGTGAGGCGGGAAGACTTGGAGTCCTCGGGACAGATGATTGAAGTCCGTTTGCCGCTTCCACGGTTCGCAATATCCGAGGACTTTTAGGGTACGGCACGGTTCACCTTAGAAATGAAAACAGTCGGCGCTCAGCCGCGTCCTGACGAGGCAAAGCGAAGATAGAGTCGAGCCGGTGTATCGAAGGATTACACGCACGGATAGATATCTCAATTTCGTTCGCGATCATTTGAACATCGCCAAAATGACACAGCTTCCCTCTTATCGCCGCTGACGTGCCCTTTGCCCTGCGCTCGAAGCGACTCTGAGACGAATGTCTTTGAGCGAGCGCGTGCCGTGGAGTCGAAGTTTGACGCAGAATCGTCTGCGGGGAATTATTGCCTAAAGAAGCAAAATAAACGGACGGGACTAGTACAAGTCGAGACAATAAATACAGAATGTATCAAAAGGCGCAAGTCACACCGTGTTCGTTTAAATATCTGTTTGGCTCTGTTTGGTTACTAAAGAGAGTATTCTCACAAATGTATACTTGTGATACTTCAAGTGTTGCTACATAATGGTGGAACGTTGATCGTTCACTAATTCTTAAAGCTCTGAAAATAAGCTTCGACTGTTCGGAGGAGCGATAAAGCGAATTCAATTACTGATTGGGGAAGTTAAACGGACGATTTCTTCCCTTTGCTGTAAGTTGGATTCCCTCGAGCCTAATTACAGAATCGCGCGAATCAACAATCGAATCGACCAAATTACCTCACAAAAAAGCGCCCTTTGTAATCCTTTCCCTTCAGTATCGCTGCGTCGGCTTCCAAACTTCCAAATTTCACCAGGCAAATCTCTTTCTAAAGCCTATTACACATGTATCAAGCGGATACGTCAGCAGACGTTCTTAGCTGAGAAAGCCCGGATTCTCATTTCAACGTCCGGAAAGATTAAGAAAGAAAAACACCCCGTCGCGGCGAAAAGAAAATATTTGCGGACATTTTATCTCGACCTCAACTGTGCCCGTGTATTAATCGAAAAAAAGTGAGCGCGGATTGTCAGAAGCTCGAATGCGGGCTGCGATTGTATTTCGTTATCGTGAAAATTTTATTGCTCCTCGCAATCAATCCGTATTTAATCGCAGCCGGACAGCCGGCGAGCGATCGATCACTCTTTTATTTGACATTCAAACTCGTTTGTATTCCTTTGCGTTACGCCCCTTTATCCGGCGGCGAATTCGCTTTCCCGCTCGCCTGCTAAAGATAGCCGACACATTATTTTGAGTCGGCTCTTCCACTGGAATAAAACGATATCTCCGCTCGCAAGAGAAGGAGAGAGAGAGAGAGAGAGAGAGAGAGAGAGAGAAAAAGAGAGAGACAAAGAGAGAGAGAGAGAGAGAGAGAGAAGGGGGGGATAAGAAGAGGCAGAGAAAAGCAGAGGCTACCTTCCGTAACACTTTCGAAGGGTACTCCTCGGCGGGCACTTACCGGTAAAGTCGTAAAACGTAAAACACGCTCACGTCGGCGACGGCGTCTCCTTTCTCGCGTACGCGTACGCGCGACATCGCCGTCATTTGCGCGAGAGAAAAGAGACGCTCGAATAGCCCGTATCGACTCTAATAAAACGGCAATGGCGCGGCGCCTCGGTATTGGAATTACACGAAATTATTCGCGCGGCGATCACCGCCGCAGGCGGCATTGATGTTCTATATTCATGAGACTCTTCCGGTGCCGATGGAACGCCTTGCTGAATTCCGGCATGTTCGATACAATGCCGTTCAATCTCAGTCGAGGCGTCGAGTGTTTAGCGTGCTGCATGTACCCTCTCGAATGTGGTCCGACGAGATAGCGCCGCAGAGGGGCTCGTGAAAAATCGAGTCAAGCACCTCTGGCGACAATTATTTTCGAGGACAGTTGTTTTACTTAATTTTGTTTGTTCAATATGTACCGCGATCGCGCAGAAGCGCCGGGTATTTTCAACTCTTCAAGAATTTCGAGAGATTTCTCGGCACACTCGCGAAACTCTATAAACAACGAGTGGACCTGCTTCTCTCGATAAATTGAGATTTCCGCGTCCAAAACGAAATAATTTCAAAACAAGCGGAATACTTTTTTTCGGTGCAGTGTAAAAGAAATTTGGTACTCTAATAGAGCGGAAGAGTAGTTCGCCGCCTTGGGCCTCGTATATTTCGTCTATCGACTGCACTATCGATTGCAAATAAACTAGTTTTTGCGCGTGATTGATGGTACACACTAACGGACACAATCTCGATACAATCGGCGTAAGATCGCTCGCAGACACGAGATCGAACGTTTCGAGAGCCGCCGAGGGGACGGCTGGCGGTCCGTTAAAACGGATATTATTTTCTATCCTGTCGATAAAACGGCGACTAGTATCGAATAAACTCCGTAAATATATTACGAGTTGGAAAACAAACCATTGTGCGGGCGCAAATTCAATTATAAACTTCATGCATACCCGAAGGCTGACGTTTCGCGGATTACATCGCGCGTCGTGAAATCGACGTTTATGTGTCGAAGCGCAGCTGAAATGTACGATCGCGTGCTGTGCATCGTCCTCGATCACCTTGTGGAAGACCGCTAGTCCTAAGGGAGCGAATCTAATTCGCGAGATAAGAATGCGAGCAATTATCTCGCTCGTCAACGCGATATTTCCGCGTGAAATTACCCGTTAATTGTCGTCGTCGTCGCCGCCGTCGTCGTCGTTTAGGATGTTAAATACAAAGAACCCGCGGCAAATTTACTCACGACGACGAACCCGCGAAGATCTTGAATTAATCGGAAGGCCCCCGGAGGAAATGGCAAAATTACCTCGGCCTCGAATGGCCGCTTCGGAAGACGGGATTGGAAACGTTAGGAAACCGAAACACGCGCCGTAAAGACGTGAGCGAGAGTGGAATCCGTTTGAACGAAGTCATTTTGGCCGCCGGTGTTTCAGCCTCCTCTCTCATTTGCATCGCAGCGAATTAAATCATAGACACGCGCGAACGCGGCTGTACATACAACCGGTAACTTTTTCTCACGGTGGGGGGAGGGGAGGAACAACGCGCTTAGCGAAAGCTTCGGAATTAGGGATGGGCGATACAGTATCGATATTTTAAAATATCGATATTTTTCTTTTCAATATTACTGTGTATCGATATTTCAAGAGCAATATCAGACTTCCGATGCAGTTCAATACGAATCATTAGTATTCTATTGGGTGAAAATTTTAACGTACCGAAACTTTTGGAACTAGCGCTACCAACCATAGCCATTCTCAGTTCCGTTTGCGTTTGAATTGTCACAAACCGTTGCAAATTAATGGCGAATTCGATTGACATGCACTCGCTCCGTCCCAATGCCTAGTAACTTTCTGTTATTAGGCGCACTTGCTCGGAGTGCGTACTTTTATGCTAACCTGAGTGCGGGTAATTTAAGAAGCTTTCTGAATTTGCGTACATATCATGCAATTTGTTAAAAGCACTCTGTCTTAAACGAAAATGTCGCTGAAACTAAGCAAATAATATTTTTAATCTGCACACATTTAAACTGATATTCATAGTCGGATCTTATATTTAAAACCATCTTAAGTTCATCTTCAGATATTGTATGAATCATTTCATTGGCTACATAGTATCTAAACATGCACTGATAAAAAAATATAGTTGAATTAACTATAATCTCACTATATTTTATAGTTCATTTTGGTGTCAACCAAAAGTTCTTATAGTTCATGGAACCTGCAAAATATAATAGAATAAACACAAATATATAGTCAATGATTGTCTTAAATAATTGTTTAGTTTTACCACATATATAGTAATTTCTCATTCACAAATATAGTGAGATTTAATATTCATGTAGTTACATCTGTCATCATTTAGCAAATATTGACTGTATAAAAGAGTTACTTTACCTACCATTTTATATTTGTATCCATACAATAATTTTAGTTTAACTTACTATAATTTTTAGTAAAAATATCATATGGTTGGTTATACTATGCCTATATCGTAATTATTACCGATATTATGGTAATACTTACTATAAATATAATATTTCGGACTATAATTTAGTTACTATATCATTATAGTTCCAAATATCATATACTTTTCTCTCAATGTGAACTTAAGACGGACTTAAATGTAAGGCTGCGTTCAGAAAATACAACGGTTATACAACGGTTGAGCAATTCGTCAATGTATTTGTGTATTCCTCCCTTTTCTTCTATGAAATGACTAGGAATACATCTATTTCTGACGCATTCCAAAAACGATAATTATAATAGATTTTAGTATAAACAAGTATAAATCAATAAATAAATATATAGTAGGTACACAGTCAAAAATAAGGATATTAGTGGTATCGATATTACTAATATCGATATGAAATATCGATATTTTCTATTGTATTGTATTCCATCCCTATTCGGAATACATGAAATCACGAACGCCGGCCTCAAAATGTGACAGGTGAGAGGAAGGGACATGGAGAGAGAGGGCGAGAGGAAACTTATTAACGACCGGAGCTTTTGGTCTCTCGATGATATAACGAAGTACGAGCGGAGAGGATTGAAGCGAAGCGAATACAATCGGCCGGAGAAAATTCGCTGGTGAAAATCAAGCTTTCGCGACGTCGATCGCGCGCACGCGCGCGCGTGCGGAGAAAATTGAACGATGAAGACGTAAGGTCGTATTACGACAACGGGCAACGAAGTAATTAAAGAAGGGGTGGGCGGGGCGAATTACTTTGATCCTCGTGCGCGACGGTAACACCCCTAAGCCGAATTAGATCGGATTAGAGAAAAAAGGAGAATAGCGTCTAGCTTAAGCGTCTTCGTAGTTGGAAACACGCGAAGCGGCTCTGTATATCGGTATAACTTTTATCCGAAGAAAAGCCAGTGTAAATCTCGCTCTTCTTCATCTCGATAACAATGTATTCTATATACCGAGGGAAAGTAAGGAATAGTTGAGTAACTGTCTGAAACGATAAAGATGCTTGTACATATCTCTCCTTACTTTTACGGTTACGTTGTGTCTGTGTGTGTGTTTGTGTAGGTGTATAGGAATACCGCTTTTGTCGCTGTGCTCTCGTGAACTGAAGAAGCAAAACTTCACATTCTGTATATTAACGTCATGGAGAATATTTATATGCGGAAGAGAAAAGGAAACACGAAGTACCGATTCGTACAAAATTATCGGAACGATAAAACGATAATCAATGTACCCGGATAATCCGAGAGCAAAGATTTGCAATAATGGACGAACAAGTCCGGATTTGGATCGTAAAGGTTCCAACGCAGATTTACCGTAAAAAGAGAGAGAGAGAGAGAGAGAGAGAGAGAGAGAGAGAAAGGGAGAGGAGCATATCACGACTTGGCGAATCGTCATTCGCACGGCAGCTTCCGAAATAGACACAGACATGACGAATACATAATGCATGGTATATATTCACGTCTCCGCGAGCAGTTTACACATACGATATACCGCGTGCGATCTATCCACCTTCTCCATAAAGTCATATTTTCAGCGGACAAGCGAAGGATTACATGTGACGTCATTCGGCGGATATTGAAACTTTCGATACAAAGCATCGCTTACAAATAGCCTAGAAGCGGCCTTTACACGCGTTATTGCCGACAACGCTAATAAATCAGATCGTAAGAGGAGGAGCGAGGAAGATTCAATCATCGCGGACAAATTTATTTGCACCGTACAGTGAATTTATTCCGCTCGATCGCGGCACGGCGGAGCGTTCGCCGCGATCGGCAACGTTCGACCTTGTTTCGACCCGGAAAAATGGAACGCAATTCCGGACACGTTAATCCAATATTCGCTTCGGTGTTTTCCAACATCCTCATGTTAGTTTAATGCGGCCGGGATTATGTAAGGATCCGCGAGTTGATTCCGCCGTCGTACGTGGAAGCGCAAGAAGGTGGCAGCGTCGCCGTTAGCGATGCATACAGTTTGAGGGATGAGAGAGAGAGAGAGAGAGAGAGAGAGAGATGACTCGCATAACGACGCGCGTGTTTCGCTTCATGCTTTCAGCGAGGTGTCAACCGCGAGCCGCTGGACACTCCGGTCCCGATCATCAAGATGAGCTTGCGCAGGATCCTGCCGTGGATGTGCTGCTTCCTGATCATGAGCGAGTGTTACAACGTGAAGAACAGAGGCGAGGACGGCTCAAAGTTGATACGCATCGACGGTGACATCATCCTCGGCGGGATCTTCCCGATGCACGAGCAGGTAACTTCCGTCGCGGCAAGTCGCAAACGGCAACGAAAGACGCTTGCCGTTTGCGCCCGATAAATAAATCCGCGCCCTCGTCGTTTGATCAATCGCACGAGTGTGTGCGAGTAATGCATATGTGTGCTTTCTTTTTCCTCTTTTGCTCATTTTCCTGTAGATTTTCTCTCTCTCTCTCTCTCTCTCTCTCTCTCTTTTTTCCCATTTCCCTTTTCCTCGGTTCTTACGACAAAGTCACGTTGGAAGTCTTAACGGCGGAATTACCTGCGGAGCAGGCTGCTTTGAAGGCTGCTATTTTTACGAATTTTTTTAACAGAAACGGTAAGATCAATGGACTTGAAATTTTCACGGTGTATTCATTAATATTCAAAGTATAAAATAAATTTTATTGAATCACAAGAACCGATCCAATTTGTAATTATAGATAAAAATGCAGCCATCCGTTTGCGAGCTCTATGTTCGCTCATAGTCGACATAATTCCGGGCTTCTCACTACTCTGAAACCAAAAAATGGGAAAGATTTTTAAAATATACGGTTGCTATTATAGTTCGTACCAAAATTAAAGCAGTGAAACCAAGTTTGGAAAATTAATGACTGTACGAAGAAAAAATATCGAAAATGAAACTTTTTTCAACTTGTAATCATGTTCAAAAGAAATTAATAAAATAAAATATAACTGTTCAAGGTAAGGGTGAAAACTACATGTCTACTGTATATTGTGTAAAAATTTCAATTTATTCGATTCAGTAGTTTTTGCGTAATTGCGTCGACAGTTTAAGAAAATGGTGTTTTCAGAAGAACGCGTTTAAAGTTTTACGTGTACTTTCCATACAGATAGTAACAAATTTATTTTATACTTTGAGTATTAATGAATTAAATACTGTGAAAATTTCAAGTCCATTAATCCTACCGTTTCTGTTAAAAAGATTCGTAAAAACAGCCTTGGAAACGGCCCGCTTCGCATATAATTCTCCCCTTGAAGTCTTCATTGTGACATTTTCTCATATTCTTTTTTGCCCATCAGCGTTACTAACATCTCACTCGCATATACTTGGTTACTCTTTCCTGTGCTCTTTTCTTTTCTTATACATTGCATTCTTAGATGATATACTTTAAAGTGACAAAGAATACCCTGATACATCCGCGAAATAACCGCGACGTGTCGTCTTGCAGTCGCTCTGTTCGTGAGTGGCGTTTTTACGTATTCGCCGAGAATATTGTATTTGAGCGAAATATTGTATTTGAGATTTTCTGCGCATACATTAGCGCAGACACAAAGTCTCTGGCTTTTTTCCATCACGCTCCGTCTCTTATTCGGAGCGAGTCAATGTGCGCACATCCTGACTGCGGTGCGCGCGCGTTGCACTCGTATCCGCGAAACTGCATCCTTACCTCTCTACATCCTGCGCTCTTTCGTCTCAAATTGCCTCGCGAAGATCACGCCCTCTCATTCTTTCGAGCTCGTCCACTTGGAAATAACGAATGTCTCGAATGTAAGAATGCAGCGTCGCCGGCGAACAAATAAACATTTCCGTTCGTCGTCAAGACGCGTCCATTACTATTGACTAACGGCGCGATACTTGATTGCCGTTCGCGAGAGTGCAGGGGAAATCGTAAGGTGTGTGTCAATTAGCGATTCCCGAAGGCCGAAGGCGCGTTTTCGCTTGTTTAAAGATGAGCTCCTCCATTTCTCTCTCACCGCGTGCAAAACCCTTCGTCGAAACAATCGCGACGAGTCGCTCTATTTGTAAGTACAATTACTCTCGCTCTCAATTAACGGGGATTATATATGTGTATTGAATTTCATCTCGTCTCCCCTTCCCTTCTACCTCCGTCTCTCTTTTTCCACACGAGTTTCGCAATTTGCAAAAAACGAACGATATATGGCAGAGCCTCGGGCTCTTAATTAAAATCGCTTTTTTGTCCGTCGGAATTCCATTGTGTATTGTATGAAAGTACGTGAAACGCATGCTTCTTTAGGAGAGAGAGAGAGAGAGAGAAAGATCGCACTTTTAATGGACAAATAACGATCAACCGAGAGATGCTGTCGCTTAAGTCACGCGACCTCGTTTCGTCGCCCCGCGACGTTTTTATTTATTCAGCCGGCGTGAACATCGCTCGGTCACGTATATTTAATAATATTCGCGATTCACGGTATTCGGCTAGAGATATTTTATTACGCGCTCGCACACACACACACGAGAGAGACAAGCCAGCTCTCGAAATTGTCCGACACATGGGTTACGCAATACACATGCACGAGCTCGACGTAACAAGCCTTGGGTCTCCGCCTTTGACGTCACGTCATCGTCGGTGCAGATGGGACGATGTATATAGCGAAACATCGAAACCTCATCTAAGTGCCGTGTACATATCGAGTATCATATCGTCGTCGCGGGATATTCCGCTGAAAAAGCACATATTGAAAGGGAAGGGGAGCGCAGAGTCACACGGGCGAGCGGTTCCGCGCGACGATACAAGCTGAATTTGAATCAGAGAGGACGCACCAGTCTCCAGATTGTAAAAAAATTGACTTTCGGCGAGTTTCTCCCGTGAAAAATTGTCACGCGCGCGCGTATGTGTGTGTGTGTGTGCGCGTCAAGCACACGATATATTTATTTGAAGTGATTAAAAAATAACAGAGACGTGGTAATCTCGACGCGGTTCCGCACAATGCACGGGTGTGAACGTTTCTTCTTTCGTGGACGAAACTCTCGGAATCTCTACCTGGCGTTTCCCACGACGAGAAACATCTCGGTCGACGTAAAGAATACAGAATGTAAAAGTACGGCAATTTGTCGTCTTGCCAATTAAATGTCCCGAAGCGCAATCTAAAGGCGCGACACGATCGAGCGCGCGATCGATGCAACGTCCGCGCTTCTTCTTCGCGTGTGCTCGCGGAAGGGAAGCGATTTCGCAACGCGAAGCTGCACTGAGAGAAAAGTATATGATATTTGGAACTATAATGATATAGTAACTAAATTATAGTCCAAAATATCATATTTATAGTAAGTATTACCATAATATCGGTATAATAATTACGATATAACCAACCATATAATATTTTTACTAAGAATTATAGTAAGTTAAACTAAAATTATTGTATGGATACGAATATAAAATGGTAGGTAAAAGTAACTCTTTTATATAGTCAATATTACCAGAATATTTGCTAAATGATGACAGATGTAACTATATGAATATTAAATCTCACTATATTTGTGAATGAGAAATTACCATATATGTGGTAAAAATAACTAAACAATTATTTAAGACAATCATTGAGTATATATTTGTGTTTACTCTACTATATTTTGCAGGTTTCCCCCAACTATACAATAAAACCATAAAAATATGTTTGACGCCAAAATGAACTATAAAATATAGTGAGATTATAGTTAATTCAACTATATTTTTCTATCAGTGTACACCGGTCGTTTTCACGAAACTCCAGCGAGAACTGGATCGCTGAAACTCCTCGTTATCGTCTCGCCCTCGGCTTTTCCCGACGATTTCAGATTTCCCTTCTCTCTCGCGCTCTCGCGAGCACGCTCGCGGCCGCTGGCCTGAGCGTTGCGCAAAGTGCGCACCGGTAAACACGCGACTGCGAAGTGTCGCCTCGAGCAGCCGTGGAGGTGGAATAATATCGAAAACTTCGGGCTGATTCATCGCCGTCGCGCAAGTAGTTCGTCGTGCAAAATAACCGCCGTTCACCGAACTTCCGCCGAGACGGACAACTTTCCTGCGCTCGCCGCCCCGGTTGTTCCCGCTGCCGCTCGCGCGTTACAGCGACTGCTGAATAACGGCCGAGCCATTCTTACGGGTGATTAGTTTTTCCGGGGATGAGTTTCGGCGGAGGCAGCGCGCGACTACGTCGCGTCTCTCCCGACAACTGCTTGACTCAACATCGGTTTACCTCGCTTCGCGCGACCGACAGGCGCGATCATATTGAAATTACTGGCGAACAGTTTCGTCGATGTTTGTTTTCCCCGACTGCCACGCAACGCTTGACGCTTGACGCGTGTAAACACATACGCGAACGCTTGCCTCGATGCGCTAATATTACATATCGCAATTACAAACGCCGCCGTTTGTAACAAATAAACGAGCAAACAGCGCTATCGATATTAACAATGAAGGCTCCCGAAATGCGAAATAAGTGGACCGGAAAATCGAGGATACAAAACGTACACGCGCACACATTATGAATTAAAGGCTGAATCTCGCGAGTCAAATTTGTAATCTTGCTCTCCTCGCTCGTCCCTTGTTTTCGTGAAAACAGCTTTCAGGCTTTGCCGAGATTAAAAGCCTCGTTTCCAGGGAGCTCCGCGATCTCTTCGGCAACGAGAATGGTCAGCGTTCCCGGCCAGCCGACCGACTGACCGAACGAACGAACGAACGAACGAACGAACGACCGGTCTGTCTGATTTCGCAAACATTAAAATCAACGAGGGGGCTTCGCGAGCGCTTGTCGCCGGGATTTACGAGCGTGTTTGGCCGAACTGTGTATTTTTCGAGTTGACGGTATCCCTCTATACGCTCGCGCGCGGAACATCACCACGCGGCTTTGCCCGCTGTATTGTGCGCTGTATCCATAAGTTTTCTCATACTCTCTCCTTGAACTCGACGTCAACAGTCAAGCCGCGCGGAGTAGCGCGGGACGTTCGAGAGGATTCGACGAGGGGTCGAAGTTCCCTGTAATTTCATCCCTCCGCTGGAGGAGGCGGGCTAGTCCTGGCCCTGCGCGTTACACGCGCTCCATTGTAGCCGAGACGCAAGAAGTGAGAGAGAGAGAGAGAGAGAGAGAGAGAGAGAGAGAGACAGAGAGAGAGAACGGCTCGGAGGAAAAGTACAGCATTAATTCGTCGAAATTGAACGTTCCGCCTTCGGCGCTATCGCTCCTCAGATAATACCGGTTGCGGCATTGTTTCCCCGGCAACTTTGGATCGCGTTAATTTTCCTACGCGGAGCGTATCGCTCCTTTCACACGGTGTATATAGCTCGTCATTCAAAAGATAACACGCGCAACTACGACGGCGCAGAGAGGCGAATTATCCGTCTACCGAGCCTCTCGCTGCGCGCGCGAATTAAGCGCGCGATTGTTTTGAAATTTGCGATTGTGCGGCGCCGCGAGAGACGGCCGGCCGGGCCGCGGCGTCTCGAGTCCGATCATTTCGTGCTTCTGAAGAAAAAGCTCTCTCTTTAAAAAAAGTTTGCCGAACTGTACGATATATCGCTCCGTCGACGTCGACGTCGTAAAAAACGCGGGACTCTAAATATTAACCGACATGCATTTATTTATCTAGGTCGCAAGCTCCATCGGTCAATCACCGTGCGGGGCCGTCAAGGAAGAGAAGGGCATGCAACGATTGGAAGCCATGTTGTACGTACTGGACGAGATTAATGCCGATACGGAACTCCTGCCGAACACAACGCTGGGCGCTCTCATCCTCGACTCCTGCAGCAGCGACACTTATGCCCTGGACCAGAGTATGGAGTTCGTCAGATCGTACATGAATCAAGTGAGTCGGCTTTTTTTTCACCGGGCTATCCATCACGAGGGAGATTGCGTTCCCTCTCCGCTCGCGATAATTATGTGGAAATTTTCCAATGAAAATAATAATGAGCGAAGCGCGAGGTAATTCACCCCTCGCCACTCACCGGGCTCTGACATTTATGAGGTATCTTTACAAAAAACTGTCTCTACGGACAGAAGTCTTCAACGTCGATTAGGATTAAATGTTACAAATGAAAGTATCAAGTTAAGTGGTCGATATTAAAAAAAGAAAAAGAATATAGGGAGAAGCCAAATCTTCGTACTTTGCACGGATGAATATTCCGTGCATTTAATTATGCGTTTAATTATAATTAAACGAAGGTAGATCTCGATTTATCGCGCTTGCGAGAGATGAAAACACGACGGCGATAGATATCTTCAGATAAGCTTGACAATCAATACACCGCCGCATTTTCCAATCTTTTTCGCGCGAATTGACGCGCGCTGCCACGTTTATCTCGTTAAATTACGCGGAAATTGCGTTATTTTACATCGGTTTCGGCGTGAAAGGATTCGATGTGTTTGACGTAAAGCAGACCGCGCGTTTCTGTAAGGGCAAAATTTATGACACGCCAGTCCTGCCAGAGGGAGAAAGAGAGAGAGAGAGAGAGAGAGAGAGGGGGGATGAGTGCTCGAGATAGAAATTTGATGGAGGGTAACGTTCAGGACGCATGATTTCGCGCATTACTTCCTTCTTCCCTTCCTCCTGGCATTTGTTCCCTTTATAGACTCAATAAGATACTTTACTCGGTCGAGACCCGATTGCCAAATGTTCTCTTGAGCTGAGAACATTATACTTTCCTCCGGAGCGACGGAGATCCGGCCGTTCACGATCTCACGTGGTGAGGTTGAGCGGGCTTGCAGCTCCCCCGCTGATAATCACCGCGTCTGTAAGACGGGAGAACGAATTCTCACTTCGACTCTCCATGCGTCTTTACGCGATCTCTTCCTCGGGGACGAAATACGTTTTCTTAACCGCGAGTGAAATTCAAATCGCACAGCGTCGAATGTGTAAAACTTATTTCAGCGGACAATTCGCATTTCAGCTCACACGCCAGCCAACTAAAATATTTTATTCCACGAGTTCGGAAATTATATAGACAAAACGCTCCCGATACGATCGAAATTTTAATTGAAATTTTTACGCCGGATAAAAATTCCCCGATCGTGCGAGAGACGCCGATGAGAGAGAGAGAGAGAGAGAGAGAGGGAGAGAGAGAGAGAGAGAGAGAGAGAGAGAGAGAGAGAGAGAAGAAAACGCGCGACTCGTTTACTTTTGTGACGCGTCCCAGAGTCGCGGAAATTGTTGCGCCGAGAAGTGCTAAAGAAGTTACAAAGAACAAAGAGAGGCGAAACCGGAATTGCCGACACGGCGCCCTCGGGTCAGTCGATTGCCCCGAGTTTCCTCCTTTCGTGCACGTGCGCGCATGGCGGATTGCGACTATCATGTCTGGTTTCTTGGCGAAATAAGCTCCGCGATACGATTGTTCGCATACCGGCGTTCCCGGGGAGTTCCCGAACTTCGCGGCAACTGCAACGACGGGCTGCTTTGGTTGGTTATCCACGCGAAAACGGTGACGAGAGACGATTGGATAACATCTTCCCCAAAGCTGATTAAATGCAGCAACTCCCGCCGGTTCTCTTTCTCCCTCTCTCTCTCTCTCTCTCTCTCTCTCTCGCTCTCTCGCTCGCTCTCCTTGCAACATTCCCGACTCGGTGAGCCGACCGACGCAACCGGCTACTCATTTCAACGCGTGCGTTGCCGAGCGGGAAATTCGCGGCCGACGCGTGATACTTGACGAGTCAGATTATTTGAGGATATCTTTTCATAGAGCGCGTCAGAGAGACTGACAATCATCGCGATAGTGATCGTTGTATGTTGCACATACACATGCATACACAGACGAACCCGCGGCAAAAACCGCGAAATAAATGGGACTATCCGGTTGACCCTTATGAAATGTCCAGACCCTCGTCATCAATGTTGCCAGCAGGCCAATTAAGGGCTGTGCGAGACTAGAAATTAGGGCATAGCGCACCGACACACACACACACACACACACACACACATATATATACTCAAAGTTCTTCATGCTCATCTGTGTGCGAACATTTATTTTCACGTTACCGCGGAGGATATTCGCCCTTCTCCCCGCTTCTTTGTGCTTTCTTTATAAATTATTTTCGTGCACATTAGATCCGTATACGTTCTCACATATAAATACATTTGCTTGAGTATATTTGTGGAGATCGGGCCGAAAAAGGCTCACTCAGACACGTCACGTCACGCGATAACGCGCACGCGATAGGAAATCCACGGCAAATATCACGCGAACGACACGGGGCGAGGAAAAGTGAGAGAGAACGCGTCGTAGACGTCGTTTTGTAGCTCAGGGCGCAACCCCGGTTATCCCATTATCGCTGCGATTTGTTCGAGTGATAAGAGAGAGAGAGAGAGAGAGAGAGAGAGAGAGAGAGAGACAGTTAGAGAGGGAGGGAGGGGGGAGAGAGCACGAACGATAAATATGTATCGATGGAAATTACATCTGCGATGAATCCGAATCGTGCGGCGAACCGTCCGCCGCCCCGCGCGCGAATATTACAAAGTACAATGGCGCCGGATTTCGTGGTGAAGCGGGGGAATATCCGTAAATATTTATCGCACTCGATTCGGTCGCCGCCAAATGAGGACGACTCGTTTCGCTCGGCCGTTCCTCGCGCGAACGAGCGAGCGAGCGGACGAATCCTTGCATATCCATCGATCGCGAGCGCGATCGTCGCACTCACGATTACGAGCGCGCCGACAACGACGGATGAAAACAGGGTAAATATTTATTGACGTCGCGAAGGTGGTGGCTACAAGCCGCTTTTTGCGGCACGTCTACTCGAGGTCGGGCCACTCTCCGGCCGGGCGCGCTCCGAGGTCGCGCTCGAGAGGCGGCACGGATCGATCGATCGGCTTTTTCTCTCCGGTCTCTCTCTCTCTCTCTCTCTCTCTCTCTCTCTCTCGCACCCTCGGGCTTCGCGAATCGGCCGTTATGAGCTGGATCAGGTCGTAATGCGTTGCTTTTACAAGCAAACGCGCGACCGTGATCCTTCCGACATGCCGCGACAACACCGCGACTGATCTGTCAGCCGAGGCGACGGAGGCCGGCTTACGCCGACGCGAAACTTCTTCATAGTTTTTGCAGTTATCTTGCGCGATCTCACGCTCAGTCTCGGTCTCGCAGTGTCTTCAAAACGCGGCGACACTTCCCGGCATATTTCAATAATGCCTTCAATAATGACGGCTTTGTGAAGCGTGACGATGCTCGCCCCCGAGATTGTCGCGAGATTCCCATGAGATTGCTCGCGTCGTGTTTGCACAAAGCGTCCTCATAACGAATTGCTTTTTGGCTTGATAAAGGACGGAGCTCGGAAACGCGCGACGCGAAGATCGCCCGTGGTAGAAACGAGTTTTGTGATTGCTACTCACGCGATGACTGATTAGAAAGATGAGTGGCTACGCGCGTTCTCTCCCCCTTTTCTCTCTCTCTCTCTCTCTCTCTCTCTCTTTTGTACTCCCTTTTCTTTCTTATCTTCGAAAATCACGAATACTTGGCGCTCCCCTTCGCTGCGTCGTTTCTTGTGTTGCTTGCGATGCGGCGATCCCCGTGAAATAAATCACTCGCGAGAGACGTGTGTGAAGTAGTTGGCCCCGTACTTCTCGAATTCTGTATTTGCTCGAATTGTGCTGCATTATTCTGCACGTTTGTGCCGCAATCCGCAACTCTGTAACTCAAAGCGTACTGAAGAAAATTAAGAAAAACTAAATTTTTGATAGTGGGGGGCTGGCAAATTTTCGTCCTTATTTTTTGCTCAAATGTTATCGAAGTTATCGGTGTCGCGTTTGCGGCACAAATCAGCAGAAACATCTAGCACAATACGGCACAATAAAGAAAAGCTCAAAACTCGAAAAGTGCGCGGCTACCGAAAATTTAGTTTTTCTTAATTTTCTTGAGTACGCTTTGAGTTACAGAGTTGCGGATTTGCGGCACAATACGGCACAAACGTAGCACAATTCGAGAGAATACAAAATTCGAAAAGTGCGGGGCCAACTTAACACACGTTCGCGAGAGCTCTTTGGAGAAACAACGTTCGCGTCACCCCGTTTGCGTCGCCTGTTTGTTTCGTATTCTGTATATGTAATGTATGCCCGGCCGATAACGTTCGCGCTATCGCGGCAGCCGCGGTTTCTTTTCCGGGAAGTATCTCGGGAGTACGTCGGTGAAAATTGTCTCGAATAAATTGAATCTCGCGCGGGGACCAGCTCCGAATGCTCCGCGCAGCATCAATTTCTTGTCACTCGACACTCCGACGTGTAAAATTCTACGGCCGAGATTCGCGAACTGAATAAAAAACGCCCGCGGCGACGTTCCCTTGGAAGAATTAAACTCAACAGCGACTAGGATAGTCCATAAATCAATGTCGCTGATAAATTGGATACTCGTCGGATAGGCGGCACAGTTGCAAACTGTGTCGTGAATTGAGCTGTGTTTTCCGACATGTAATAAAGTTAAATCCCTGCGCTCCTCAAGGAGGGCGTATTCGCGCGCAAGAGGATATGGCGGATAAAGTTTTAGTAACTTTCGCCACGAGATATGTCTCTCAGTCAATACAAATGAAATTACTGCAAATCGACCTGGTTCTGCCGCGCGGACAATGGCCGTCGGCTCCTAAATCACGTGCCGCGACATCAGCGTCATGACCTAACCTAACTAAATAGGGTTTGCGGTTATAACTGGGTCGGTCGCTCTCTAGTGGCGGAAATGAAAGGAAATAGATTAAATTATTATGTCAAGTGCGTGGATGATCCCGATGAAGTGGAGAACGCGCTCGCGCGCACACAGGAACTATTTATTGAACTCTTGTTATCGATGACCCGCGATTTTATATTCTCATGTAAAAACTTCATTAGCGCTACATAACGATTTAAGCGACGGGAAATCGAGTAAAAAGAGCGCAGTCGCGTCGGTGGAAAATTGATAAATCATTAGCGAATGTCGCCTCGCGACGTTGACACGAGAAATTATCAATTGATAATGAGTGCATTATGGCCGTGTCGTATAGTCACTCAAAGGGCTACTTTAAAGTTGAACGGGCTTTCGGATTAATTAAAGACGGGACGTGAGAGAGGCTGCAACAGTGGCGGGAATAAAAGACTCGACCGGCGACTGTCCGGGCCCTTTTTAATCCCGTCACGTGGTAGGACTTTGATGAAAAAATTATTTCGCCGAAATACTGGGAGTCCCCGCGCCGCGGTCGTTTCGCCGCGCGTCTAACGTCTCTCCAGCAGCAGTGGCAAATGCGAGGAAACGCGAGCTTGCGGGCGGAGAAAAAGCTTAATGACCAAAAGAGAACTCCGCCGGAAGGTGACAGGACGGAAGCGAGGTATGAACGTATCGGCGCTTCCCGCGACAAATTTTACCCGTACATCAAATGCGCGGGGAATCGCGCGCATACGAAGACAAATAGAGCAAATCGGACGTAGTACCGGCACTACGTGCTTGGCGGCTGTGAGAAATTGCAGTTGGGAAGTGCAGCGAAGAGAGAGAGAGAGAGAGAGAGAGAGAGAGAGAGAGAGAGAGAACAAACCGCGACAATGCAAGCAAGCGCGCGTAAGTGCCTCAGCTCTGTCTCTGGGAAATTGAGTTAGACTCGAATTAAAATTGCATGGGTTGTGTATCCATTGTACACCCGCCGGTTAAAGTATTCTATATATGTCTCCTCCTTTATTATACCTTTATCATACCATTTATTATACCTCGAGATTTATTATAGGTCGAGGTATCGCGTCTTTTTTTTTTAAATTAGCTAACGCTGATTAGTTAATATTGGTGTTGATAGATTTTAACGTATCTTATTAGTTTAGCGACCTTCGTATATTTTCGCCTCGAACTATGCCTACACAAAAGAATAGCTACAGACATTCTTTCGTGCTGCTTGCTCATAATTATCCAGCGAGATCAACAGAAGGGACTCGATAAACTGGTATCTCTGCAGCTTTTCCGCGCACAAGCGAAAAATAATTCCTAGCTTGAGAAAATTTATCTTGCCCTGCTCGAGGATTTGACGTGAAAGAAAAAAACCTTGAACGCGGGTGTAACCACGTACCATTTGCGGATTGCGAACTTGCCAAAGTTAAAGATAAGATGATTCGAAAATCCAAAGTCGTGAAAGTTTAAGCGGAGGCGAGGGTACGAGAAGGGCGAGCTGATAAGAGAGGACGAGGGTGAGTAGAAGCGGGTGCAAGCTTTGCGACGAGTAACTTGCTAGAATGCATAGT
The DNA here is from genome assembly GCF_003227715.2 of Harpegnathos saltator. Taxonomy (NCBI): domain Eukaryota; kingdom Metazoa; phylum Arthropoda; class Insecta; order Hymenoptera; family Formicidae; genus Harpegnathos; species Harpegnathos saltator. The sequence goes on along the minus strand of NW_020230045.1, from coordinate 2,013,435 downwards.
TCGCGAGACACAAAAATTTGCGGATACAAAGATAAGGCGGAGAAGAGAGAGAGAGAGAGAGAGAGACGAGGAGGCCTGGCGGCACTGAAATTCACGGATATAAAATCCCAAGCATTCCAAGTGAGGCCCGATAGACGTACGTGTTTGAAATGCGAAAACTTGTAAACTCCATAACTCCGGCATATGAGAATATGGCGATGCGAATCTTGCGAAAATACGGAGAAGTGTCCCATGATTTATAACGTAAAAAATACGATATAAAATCGCCATGGCAAACGGTGATCGATAATTCAACCATCCTAACTGTTTAGATTCTTCCGTGTGAAATTTTACTCCACGAGTGGAGCGACCACCGAGTCTCTCGAGTTTCAGCAATTTCTCATTCATATCAAGTAAATTCTTCACTTTGAGTCGTCGACGTAAATATTTTCACTTAAAATTCAAGTCTAGTATGTTCAATTGTTATAAGAACACATTTATACAATTATATAAAGTAAATTCTCCACTTTGAATCGTCGACGTGAATATTTTCACGCTCAAAATTCAAGTCTGGTGTGTTCAATTGTCATAAGAACACATTTATATAATCTAATCGGTTGAAGCATTCGCTCCTAGACAGTCAGGATTCGCTCTAAGCTCGAGTGAAACATTCACTCGCGCAATTTCAAGCGAGGCGGTGCTTCGCGATTTTCAGCGTTGCCTCGAGCGAAAATACCGCCACTTTCCGCTCGTTTTGGCTGAAATTCTAATCGAGAAAATTCAGGAAGAAGGATCGAGCTAATTTTGCCAAGTCGTAGTCTACATAATACCGGTAAACAGTCGCCATTAAACCAATGATTAACTCGCGATCTCACTCTCCGAGTTACACCTGCGTCGCTACCGTAATTTCTCCAGACGTTCATCGATCCGTTCGTTTGTTGGAGCACCGATCGCCATAATCCTCGCCAAACACCATCCGACAATCGCGCTTTGCCTGGCCGTTTATCCCGGCGGATTTAATTCGATCGGAGGAGATAGATAACTGCGTATCAACTCACGAAATGGAACGCAAAGTTACACGAAGGAACGGACGGACGCGTGTGCAGGGCGTTCATTATTCTGTGTGCACAGAGAGAGAGAGAAAGAGAGAGAGAGAGAGAGAGAGAGAGAGAGAGACAGAGAGAGAGAGAGAGAGAGAGAGAGAGAGAGAGAGAGAGAGAGAGAGAGAGAGAGAGAGAGAGCAAGGAAGAGAAGTAGGAAGACAGACTGGAGGAGAAACGCGAGGGAAAAGGGCGAAGGGGACTTTCGGGAGGAAGCGCCAGTTTATCAAATGTCTGCAAACACACCGCGTTGAAAGTTGCTCGCAAATATTAGGAAGTATTCGCGATGTATCGCATTTTATCGACGGTAAACGCACCTTCGGCGCGTTTGCCGTGTGTGATCATAAAAATTCAAGATAGTGACTGTAAATATTTGCAATCCCGCGTACATCAGACACGGTAGACTCTAATATTCGATGACCTCCCCCAGCCGGCTGTGGGTTATCGCGAGCGTTTCTATTGGAAATTTACATTACCGCTCCTTGCCGAACGTATTCGCGATATCGAATATGATAGATCGCACCTGTCCGATCGCGCGCCGGGAGGAGGGGAGATCTTCCTCGCCGAGGAAATAAATATCGAAGTTGAAGTTAATGAAACGCGAAATTGAGGCGTCGTCGGACAATATAGAGCGTCCTCGAGAAAACAGCAAACGGTAGAAGAACAAGATGATCGCGCGATTCGCGCGTTTATCCGAACGTCGTGACTAATCGGGGGCGATTAAGTCGCTCACGAGAATGCAAAGCAAGTTATCTTTCCGCGAAAGCCGTCATAATCTCGGCATCTTTCTAAATTAATATCCCGTGTGAGACAAATATCCTTTGTTTTTTTCTTTTTCTTTGCTTGATCGCCTTTTTTTTCTTTTTCCTTTTCTAAAGAATGCCGTCGATCTGTTGTTGTACATACCTTTGAACAAAAAGCACATAATTGTAATAAAAATATTGAATCTATTCTTGCTTCTAATACCTAACCATATCGTACGAGGTGTGAGTATTGCATATGAAAATCCAAAATGGGCATTCGGAACGTTGAAAAACAATAACAATCACAGTGAGGTCAATGGTGGAGAAAACGATGTGTTTACGTTTGGAAGATAGAAACGCGAATTATAAAAACGATGTCGCGATAGAGGTAGGCAGTTAGTCGCTGTTGGACTCCCGAAAGAGACGTGCCATCGCCACTCGTGCAGAAGGTTGGTGAGTGTTAATCAAATCATTGTTTTCTAATGTTCATCGGGTGACCGGGGTTGAGCATTGTTCCCTTATACAATTAGTTGATTTCTCTTAATTCCGAATACCTGTGACGTCGTGCGTTTCCCTTTCGACACCGATCCGATTCAGATGTTTTCTTCGTCGCCAGACCGGGCTCGCCCGGAATGATCTAACAAGTAAACCTTCGGGGAACATCAGACGCCGATTTGTTTCCAATCTTTTATAGTTATTTTTAATGTCAAAATATAAAGAAATCTGTTATCATTTTTAGCTCAAATTAATTTTTTCAATTTTTTCGAAATTTCTCAGGTTTTTTGTTCGTTCTTTTTTTGTTCATTTCTTGTTCATTTTTTATCAGTTTTTTGACGTTAAAATGAGCTTGTTTGCTGGATAGTGAGCCGAAAGATTACCCAACATCGAATGTAGCGTAAAACTGAACACTTTTTCAACAATGACGTCAGTCATATTAGATCCGCCATTTTGAATTTTACAAAATGCTTCTGATTCATAATCGGCGACATGTGTGTGCAAGTTTCAACAAATCAGATATATATATTTTTAAGAAATATTGTTTTAAATATGTATAAAATAGTGTACTTATGCAAAACTTGAAAAACTTCGAGGAAATTGAAAAAATTAATTCAAGCTAAAACTGATAACAGATTTCTTCATATTTTGACATAAAAAATAACTATAAAAAATTGGAAACAAATCGGCGTCTGACGTTCCCCGAGGAACTTACTTGTAAGTTCCTGATCTGAACCAGCAGCTGAGAGGGACATCTCATTGCGCTTTCACTTGATGTCCATTGTACCTCTTGGTGCTGGATGACGAACTTTAGGCTGGGATACGTTGCTGATTTCCGCGTGCGCTTTCCCTTGATCTCCGACTGCCCGTCAGCGGTTCGAATGTGCGCATACCCATTCGGACCGCCATTTTTAATTAATTACCGCGCGAGGTAATTGCGCGAAAGTGTTCGGCCTGACTCAAAGGTGTTCTGGCACTCGGTGCGTCTCCGTATCCCGCTCGACCTCCACCGACGGGCGTCTGAATTATATTATCGTTATGCTATCTATTGTTTTTTTTGTGTTTACTACTTCGAACTGCTCGTCTATTCATTCGACTCTTAGTGTGTATGCATAAGGCAAATAAACAAAAGAAGGCAGCACATGTCTATAGGGACTCCCTCCCATGTTATTTATACACTTGTCATGTTGTCGAAATCGTTACAGATCGTTCCGCCCCTTTTACGACGCCCTTTATACACCGGCGCGTCGCGCCGGTGCGAAGTTCCTCCGGCCGGCATAATTTCGGCTTATATCTCGCGGTATCTAATACGATATTACGAATATTTCTCCCGTGTTATTAAATTCCGCTTAACGACGGAGTCGTTTGCTGACGAGCATTATTGCGCTGATTTGTCTCGCCGCGCCGCGCTCGCTCGCTTCGTTCTCCCGCTTGTTTTCATTGTTGCCCGCCGCTGTGTATTTCGCTCATCAACGGAACGGTATTGTGGACAGCCAATGGAGCGTCGGCGAGCGACGTCATTTGCGCGATGACGATCGCGTCATATCCGGACTGGATGAAATCGCCGGAATCGATGGACTCGCCGCGCCATTTATTTCGAAATCGCCGCTTCACCCCTCCCGCCCCGCCGTTGACCTCGATCCCCTACTTGCATCAATTTGCAATATGCCGCGCGTGCGAGCGAGCGAGCGAGCGAGCAAGCGAGTCGTGTCGCACCCCCGACAATAATTAGAGGAGCTAATCGAAATACACGCGCGACGCCAGCGCGATCGACCAGAGAGAGAGAGAGAGAGAGAGAGAGAGAGAGTCCCGAGGCTCTCTTCCGAGGGCGAAAGGAAAACGGGCGTTCCCGCGTCATCGAGCGAGATAACGCCCACGCAGCGTGTGAGAAAGGAGTCACTAATGAAGCGCGTCGCGGACGCAAGCCGTCCAGCGAAAGCGTGAATGAGAAAAGATGACTGACGGCTCGGCTTGTGTACGCCTATTATCTATCCGCGAGGGCTCGGGAAAGCAGGGAGAGACAGAGAGAGAGAGAGAGAGAGAGAGAGATCAAGAGCCTCGCGTCGCTCGTTGCGCGTCACGATCGCGACGCTGCGGATAAGACTAATTACTTTCGCACTTGGTTTCACGACATCACGTCGCGCCGCTCGATGTGAGATTGTTCCGCGAGGCGCTTTTAACGCGGTTTATTCTATGATAAATTACCGCTCGTAAATGAGAGAACTACGCTTTCGGGAGGCATTGATGAATTTGACGTTGCTCCCCGGCCGCCGCCCCTGTCGGCGTGTGCGTGCCACGCTATTATTCGCGAGATAACTTGACCCCCTCTGTCCAAGTTAATTAGATTTAGAAACAACATGGACAACGGAATGAAATATTACGGCTGGGAGAAGGGAGAGTGGGCTTTCAGCAACGCGGAAATCTGCCATTTAGCGGGACATCGGATCGATAAATCCGATGATGATATACTCAATCGCCGTTGTAAATATTAACGTCGTCGCACTGATTGACGCTCGACAACGACGCGAAGGAGCGAGACATCGCGAGTCGTTGTCTGACTTCTCGCTGCGAATGTGGACCACGAGTCCTCGGCAAATAGTGCCGTCGCGCGAAAATCTGCGAGAGAGAGAGAGAGAGAGAGAGAGAGAGAGAGAGAGAGAGAGAGAGAGAGAGAGAGAGAGAGGAGCGAAACGCATATTTATTTGCGCACACATCGACGGATTGCGCGTCCACGGGGAGATTTATGACGCGGCGATAGTTTCGCAGCGCGATCGAGCTTTCTGCTGCTCTCGATGTTCTATTTACGCGACGAAACCTCAGAAATACAAAGCTTCAGTGCGTCGCGCAGCGATGACGGTCGGCATGCCGAATGCATATCCGAAAGGAAGGAGCGATCGGGCATGCGGAACGCGTGCTGTTGATATGAGAGAGACACTGTAAAAAATATACAAATACGTGCACACACCCGTCGCCGAAAAATCGTGTTATTGCGAAGAGTTCGGAGCGCGGAGAACGGCGATAGTAGACGACGGCTGCGTGATATTTGCAGAGGAGTGTTAAACTGGGGCGGTTTCCGCGGGTTACGCTGAAAAAAAAGGAAAGAAGGAAAAAACAAGAAAAGAGAAACTGCTCAATGGCTCGCCGGGGTGTACATCGGTATCACGTAACGTCTTGTAATTACAGTCTGTCTTCTTTTCTTACACGGGATATCGGTTTCCGATAATGCGCTCTCTTCTTCGTCAAAGTATTCTGGAAGTCTGAAAGCAATGTACCGAAAGTATTTTCAGTCGAATGTTACTTTCAACGGACAGACCGGCGGATCTTGTTCCGCATAGTTCGCGCGGCATGATGAAACGGAAAGGAGGGAAGGGGGGATGAGGAAGTAAAAAGAGTCACTCGCCGATTACTCTCGTTTTAATGCGTACCTTGTAATCGCGCATAAGCCGCCACTGCTGCGCTGAAAATTTCATTCAAGTGTCACAGAAATAACGAGTCGTTCGACGTTCATTTGATCAGAAACGTGCAGTTTTATAACGAACATTCCGCATGCGCTCTGGTTCCTTCGAATCTTGCTGCTGGTCGTGCGACTCCGATTCGCTTCTAAAATATATGGAAATTGAAGAGCTTCTCGGAATATCATTTAACCAGTCAGAAATTTCGCGAAAATTACTCGACGTTCTACACTCCCGCGCCATAATACACGCGGCAATTAAATAGGCATTAGCGCATTTTATACATTGATAACGATGTTAATCCTGCTCCGCTTTGACGAGGCGCGTGATCGCGCGTATTACGAGTACCAGCTCGCCGCTTCATCATAAGTTAATGGAATAATCCGCACGAGACGTTTCAAATTTCCGTGAGCTCGTTCGCATGCCCCTCCTCATTTTTTCCCCCTCCCGCCTTGCCGCGATATTTACCACGGTACTGAAGAGGTAACGCAAGGACGTTAACTCGGCAAATAATCGTGAACCGCACAAATGGAACCGGCCGGCTCGCGCGCTTTATCGACAAAAGGAGATATTAACAAAGTTGACGGAGTCGATACGCGGGCGCAATTGTTCAAGACTGTGAAATCAAGTCGCGAAGGATCTCTCTCCTCCTGCGCTCCCTGCGCGACTCCATCGCCTTGTGTTGTCCCTGTATTCCCTTATTGTTGCGAGAGAACTCGCGGAGTTTTGTCGATATTTGATTTAGCCTCCTAGTTTCGCCGACGGCTGTTCTCGTGGTGCAAGTTTTATGACGTCGTGTCGCGCGGAATGCAATTTCAGTAACTTTCCGACTTTCCCCGCGGACTTGCTCGACGCGCGCGCACGTCGCCGACCACCGCGTGCGCCGAGGAAACTCTCTTCCATCTCTCTCTCTCTCTCTCTCTCTCTCTCTCTCTCTCTCTCTCTCTCTCTCTCTCTCTCTCTCTCTCTCTCTCTCTCTCTCTCTCTCTCTCTCTCTCTCGCTCTCTACCCTCTCTCTCCTGTAGAGCAGTCTTCCTGCTTCGATTCGTAGGTCAAGATCTACTGGACGAAAGAATTTAGGGCTCATTTTTATCCTGTTCGTCTTGAATACGCTGCTGACGTTGTTTGATGCTCTGTAACTTTATTGGTGTTTCGTATCTCTCTCTCTCTCTCTCTGAGATTCCAATATTTACAGTCATATGTACCATAAACATTAAATGTTAATTTAACAATAGGAGGGACTGGTTGTGTTTGCTTCTTGCCGCTCATTCATAATATAAAATGTTGTATCTTATATTAATTAATTTTTTAGCACTTGAGGAGGCACGTCTTAACGCGCATAATGGTGTGCTCTCTCTCTCTCTCTCTTCTTCCTTCCCTCTTCTTCTCTTTCTCTATCGCGCTGAGAAAAATTCGTCGTCGGTCGGCTAGCTGAAATCTGAGAACTCAGCATCAGGTGTGTATTAGGGATTTAAAGGGCGCGGGAAGACGCGAGGAAGGCTGGGGCGAGATTTAAGAATGCGGCCGAGGACACTGTGATACAAAAATGCAAATACGTGCGCGACAGATGTCTGAAAGACACTGATGCTTTCTGAGAAGCACGCGCAGGCGGAAAGTACAGAAAGTCGAGAGTCTTCGGCGAAGACACGTTGCTGGGACAGTGCGAGCTCTAGAGAGAGTATATCTCGGTATCCGAGAACATAGAAATTATCGAATACAGAGTGCATCGTTCGTATATTATTTAATTACAAAAAGCGAATATATGTCGTCAGCCTATTGAAAATCGAGCCGAACTTTGGACTAATTTAATAATTTAGAATCATAAAAACCGCGGAACATAAATTAAAAAGACCGAAGCACATCTGCTGACATCTTCGCTGAGGAGACCTCGACTTCGAACAACGAGAAGAATTAACTCCGAAGAAAAAGGTAGGACCGAAGGCGATCTGACAAACGCTAAACGCGATTGACAGGCCAAGTGGAAACTGTCACTCTGCGAACGGCGTTCTCGTCGCAGCCACAGCCCGAAAGGTATTGTTTACGGCAACTCTGAACACCCAAGGCGTGTGTCTGTCCCGTCGTGGAACGACTCGAGACGTTGCCCTGCGCGGCTAAAATTTCGCACACATTGCATACACGTGTCTCACAGTTAGTGAAGCGGCGGGTTGGAACTTAAACAAATTGCGTGTGGATTATGTTACCGCCAGATCCGGTTACTTCTCCGGGGAAGTTTGCCGCGCTGGGTGAGCGTTCAAAGTTCGGCGGGCGTTCTCCTTTATTAATTCGCGTTCGCGTTGAATTTAATCAATGCGGCAAGAATTATAACGAGGAAAATTCTTACGCGCCGCGCGCTGGCGCGCGCGATGGATGGTAGAAGACCTTAACGAGGGAATTCCGCGGTGACGAATTATGTCTCTTTCGAAGCCGCGAGTCGGCTCGCCTCGTCCTCGCGCGATGTGGCTATCGAGTTATCGTTCGCGCGCCGATGATCGGCCCTCGCCCTTCTCGCCCGAATAACGCGAAACTTCGCCGCTTTACTTATGCTCTCTTTTCATTCACGTCATTCGGAGCGAGGATCGTTTCATGGGGACTCGCCGGTGCGGAAGAATCAAAAGCGGCTCGCAAAGTTAATATTCAGGGAACTTTATCGAGATAAAAGCCAACACTATACCCCGACGTTCCCGCCGGCGCGATGACGTTGATCGCCGTGAAAAGTTGCACAAGAAAACCACTTCGACGATGAGAACTTTGGATAAGAAAGGATGATTGACGTATGTGCCCGCGAGAGATCGGAAATACCGTGCGATGAAAACCCAACGGGACGTCACTATCGATCACCGCAATCTTCCACCACTCAACTCGCTCCGCCGGCCCTCCAACGTCTTAACGGTGCCGAGTATCATCGCGCGATTAACGCTCTCGTCTCTAATTTCGGCAGAGCCGTGAAACTAGGTACGAAACGAACAGAGAAATTGCGCGAATTCGTCAATTTTCGACTATCCGCGCGAGTTCCGCTGATTGAATATTGCCTTTCACCCGACCGATTGTTTGTACGATACAAATCGTAAAAATCATTCGTGAAAAGGTTTCATTGTCGAAATGTAAATCAGATTGAAGCTACCGGGGCAATTTTATCATTTTATGCACTAACAAGACCTTTCTCCCTTTGCCTCCCTCTCTGTCTCTCCCTCCCCTCCCTCTCTCTCTCTCTCTCTCTCTCTCTCTCTCTCTCTCTCTATCTCTATCTCTCTCTCTTTAAATTATTCGTGCAATATTACATACGGAGAAAATAAGGGTTGCGCTCCTCTAAAAGATCGTATTTTTATAATTACGTCGCGACGTATATTTACGTACATGATATGTGTTCTCTTTTTTTAACGAGAGAGATATACTCTACTTAATCCGGAATTTACATACAACCAAGTAAAAGCTTTTCGATGTAGCAATTAGAAAGCTCTTTTTACTGTTGCCAATAGCGATACGGCTTTTTCTCCTCTTCCTCTTTCAATGATCCCTTTTCGTCATTCTTGCAGTTCCGCATATAAATGGAATAATACGCGCGCACAAATGAATAGAAAATGTTTGTATCCCAAATTTAACTGTAACAGATGCGTCAGAATATTTGTTTCCGGGATAGAACGCAACAACAGCGTCGAATCCAAACGTATCTTTTATTTTTTTTCTACCTAATTGGAGAGAATTAATTATTTTATCCACGATGTGTGTGTGTGTGTGTGTGTGTGTCTATGTCAGTAATGTGAAAGTAAACGTTCGATATGCATTATTATTCGACCGTAATGTGTGTTACACAACACTGTTAATTAAAATCGCGCCAAAGATAAGAAAACGATCAACAGAGCCAGCCGGGAAATCTTATTATAGGTACACATTCGTGTCATTTCGCAAATGAACATGACTATTACACAATGTCGTGTACATTAATCATCATGATTATCCATACATGTTGTTACATCGCGAGATTATGATGATTATTGTTACCATTAATATTATTATCAATCTATATATATATATATTGCTTACATATTTACCGTTCATTATTTCCTCTTCACGATTCGTCGTCGATCATTATCCCGGTTGTTACATCGTTAATTGCACATTATCCCGAGTGCATGTCGATTAATCAAAGTGACCTTCCAAAACACACGCCACACTTCACCGACGTTCCGCGATCGATACCTTCGACTCTCTCGCCGGCCACGCACGTGCGGAACATATACGTTCGGAAACCGCCTTGCGGAATCGACGAATCAAATGTCAGCCATCCGTCGTCGGGCCCGGCCAACCCGCGTCAACTTCTGTAAAAACGACATTTCGATGACAGTCGACGCGTTCGGGGAGCGACGTTTAATAGACCGTACAGGTCGAATTTATCGTCGTTACATCGGGGGCCCATCTCACCTCGAATCACGCGCGTGCGACGTTTCCCCGGGGTGGCGGAGATGGCACATCAATAGCACGATTATCGAGGAATTATATTTCCTCGAGCGATTGAGGAAAATTTGCATTCTTTTCGCTCATATCGTCGTTCCACTCGAAGCGCGTACGCGCTCGGTCCCTCTCCTCTTTGCTCGCGATTTTGAGTATCCCTTTCTAAGGTAAACGTCCCAATATCTGACTGATTTTGAAAAAAAATATTTACTATTTATTTTAACAATAATGAAAAAAGTATTTACTGTTTATTCTAACAATAATTAATAAAAGTAATAATTATTGTAAAAAAACTCCACTATTTAACGATCAGTTGGAAAAAAATATACCCAATTTGATATTTTTATATTAAAATAAAAATTAATTAAATAAGTATGCATGGTTGGCAAAATAATAGTCAATTGTTAATAAATTCATTAAGAGATAGCATCTACATTTGTATTATTTCTCGTTAGCACAGACTAATTTTCTAATTGCTGTCAGATACTGGGACAAATTATATCCGAACATTGGGCCATAACCTATTTCAAGTGTCCGGTATATTAATGCACTTCATTACATGTGTAAATATTTCATTAATAGTAGATATATACATTGGTTTGAATCATTTTCCTCTACTTCCTCTGCTAATCTTAAGTTCCCGAATAAATGTAGATATTTATATCAAAATTATTCTTAATATTACATATTGTATTTTTTGCGACGACCTTAAACGTCCGGTTACTGGAACATTTACCTCACTAAAGCGCGAATTAAAATCCATTGTAATAAATCACGAGAAGCCCTGGGCGGCGTCGCGTCGGACGAGTTCTCTTCTCATCTCGAATCGCGCACTCGGGAGCTTCTTAAAAAGTATCGCGTCGCGTTGTCGGGAATTAACAGTCGGTTACTTAACCGGCCACGGATGGTCGACCGCATTGTTTACCGCGACCTGTTATTTATGAAAGGGGCGCGAGCGCCTCTGTATACTCTATTAACCGACGCGGGCGTCTGTCCGTTGTACCCCCGTGAAAGCAGCCGCGAGATTCCGGGGCTTTAACTACCTGCCATGGCGCGACAAACATATTTTTATGGTCGCTATTTTCGCGCTAAGTAGAATTTTACGTCTGGATTTACTACTACGGCTAGCCGACGAGCGCCGACGGGGGAATGACGTCGGATTCTCATTTATGGCACGATAAGCTTTATGTCGGCGCGCGCGGTATGTTTTAACGACTTTCATAAGATTCGAAAGAAGAATTCCGACAGTCTGAGCGATAAAAAAGGCATACTGTGAGCGATTCTCTTATTACTTCAGGAAAATTGGAGACAGTTTGTTTCCTCTGTCTCTTTCCCTTCCTCCTTCCTTCCCCCCCCCTCTCTCTCTCTCTCTCTCTCTCTCACTCTTTTCTTTTTCTCTCTGTGTGTTTTAACAGTCATTATTTTCGACAATGAATATTGCAACTCTTGTAGCTGCTCTTGTAGCTGAGCTTGCTTTAAATAATAACGGTTAGGGGAGTGGACGAAATCATTTTTCTTCTTTTTTTACGCAAGAAAGTAATTGAACGACGGAAGTTCTCTCGAATTGTTTCGAGCAATTTATGCACTAGTAAATTACACGAAGTCTGGACATGAAGCGCCCCGTCTGCGTCAATTTTTACCTCTGCCACTGCCTGGGCAGTGACACAGTTTAGAAGTAATTCATTCTCTGTCGCGCTTAGCACTTAACGAAAAATTATGAATTTCTCGGCCGTTTGCAATTAAATATATTTGAAGGAAGTAACGAAAATCAATTGTTCCCCTCGGTTGAGAAAAGAGGTACTATACTATAGTATATAATTATATTACATATTATTCTCTTGTTCCTTCCTCTCGCAAAAAAAAATCAATGTCTGAAATTCCAACGAGAAAAACGTCAGTTCGCGCATACCGAGTCGCCAACATTAATAATAATCAATCGCTGAAGTTCCAGTCACGCGACGTCGAGAAGGCTCCTCGAACATAATAATAGAATAATAGCTCGAGGGAGAATGCGATATGTCCGATGAGAAAAGCCGGCAAAAGAAAAAAGAAAACAGAGAGATCCATCCTTTTTGCTTTACTGAGCTTGCTGTCTGCGTAGTGTGAATCGAGGCCTTCACATTCGTAGATTGGAAGTGACTATTCCGCGTCATCGATCCAACTCTTCAGTCGGGTCCAGTTAACCCCGAGCTCGAAGGGGCATGATGTGTCGAAGAGGATGAAAGGATGCGAAGAGAGAGATATAATCAGAGAAATAGAGGGGGAAGAGAGGTGAGAGAGAGAGAGAGAGAGAGAGAGAGAGAGAGAGAGAGAGAGAGAGAGAGGAGTAGAGAAAGAGGGAGAAAGATCCGACCAACCAGCATTTTTTTTATATCTACGGATAGCCATCAGCGGAAGAATCCGATATGAATCGGAAATTGCGTGTTCTTCTCGTCAAATAAATTTCTACGGCCTCGACGTGATCGATCATTGTAGTCCCATCGAAATTGACGCGAGTATCGACGAGCAGAAACATCACGCGCGTCTCTCGCCTCATAATAAATTAATCAGAACCGATACGCGACAAAAGCGCTGCCGCGTTTGTGCATTTCGGCCGGCGCATTTCTTTCCCCTCCTTATCTCATGAATAATGCGACTTCTTCTCGCGAGAAAAGTTCGCTGAAGGAAGGGCGCTGCGGGACGTTTCGACGGTGAATCGAAGAAATTAAGGAACCGTGAAAGGAATAAGAAAGAGCGTGTTACCTCATCGAACGTGTCTGTTGATGCAAAATTGTTCAGCGCAAACTCAATTTCAGAGCGATCTGAAATAAGAATCTAATACGCATGTGCGGTCCCAGCGATACATTTTTGCACCATTTTCCGAGAATTTAATTCTTCAAAGTACTTCTGGTTCTCGTCGATTGAAAACGAGTGGCGCTCTCTACTGTTCCCGTGGGATTTTCCTTCTCTCTCCCTTCTGTTAGTTTAGTTCCCGAAATCATAAAAGTTATATTTAGCGTTGCAGTATCTCTCTCTCTCTCTCTCTTTCTTTCTCTTTCTCTCTCTCTCTCTCTCTTTCTCTCTTTCTCTCTCTCTCTCTGTCACTTTGAGAGCGCGCAGGGCCGCGTTCCCCAGGATACTGATAAACGACCCCCTCCATCGCTGCGAGAAATGCAACGGAACCACGAAACATGAAATACAAAACGCAAAGAGCGACAGAGACACGTATCGTTTTTTACGGAACGTAAAAATTCGCGGTGCGAAAGTTGTAAACCGCGCGAATTTGTAACACGTGCTGGCAAAAAACGCCGCGCCGAATTTCGGCGGAAGACGTGAGAGGAGCGGAAAGTTATTAACAATAAAGTGTCGTGCGAACTTGAAAAAAAGTCCCGCAGCTGCGTCCGAAGCGAATCTGCGCGCGTAGGATTCGCGCGCGGGGAATATTTCACGGATAATATTTTGCAACGAAGCTTTCAACATCGCTGTCCGGCGGTTATGACACTCGTAATGCGCCTAATGCACGCTTGATGAACTTTTTTATCGGCGCTCACATATCGGGTATGGCGTATTTCCTTCCTTTCTCTTTTTCCTGCTTTCTTTCTTTCTTTTTTTTTTTGTCGGAACGTGACAAATGAGAGGTAGGCCCTGAATTTTTTTGCACAGTCTAGCGAGCAGGTTATTGCAACGCCGGGCCAAGCTGACGAAGAGCCGTAATAAAGCCCGTAGGGTTTCAGAAGGTCAGAAACTCAAACGATTCTCGGGGTTGTTACATCGCGTGACATCGATGAGAAAGTAAGTTGGCTTGTAAGAGAAGGAAAAAAAAGAAGAGTAGAAGGAGGGAGAACGAGCATCGTCAAATCGCCGTTTTATTTCCTCGAGTCGACGACCGACGAGTAAATCAGGATCGCGATAATCAGGAGAAAGAGGATTTTACCCTTTGCGGTCCTAGTTATCTTCGGCGTTTCATTCCGGTCGATCCATAAAACTTGAGTTGCGCTTTACGAAATTATTTATCTTTACGAAAATATATATGCGTTTACTTCGACATATCACTGTCTAATCAATACGACTAGATATTTATAGTAATATATTTATATCGAATATAGTATGAAATATTTATTATAAATATAGTATTAAATATTTTTTTGTATATAAAATCATTTTATACGAAAGCAGACGGGACGATCTCGAGCGACGTCGAAGAGGTATACCCAAAAAAAAGTATTCTATTTGTAAAGTGGTTTTTCCCATAGTTTCATATTTTAAGCGAAGCCTTTTACAGAAAAAAGATTCCTCTTTTGATAAAGCGATTAAAGTGAACCATTTATCTAAAATTTATTAGATATTATTCTAATTGTTTTCCTTTTATTTCAAAAGGATTTCCTTTTATATCAATTAACTTTCCTCTTATATAAAGAGGAATATGTCGGCTTCTTTTGTTCAGTCATGTTCTATCCTCAGACATGAACCAAAAGATATCCATATGTTCGTAGGTCAGAACATTTGAAACGTTTTTTTATAAAAAGTGTTGATGTTACACATACATTTACGCATATTTGATCAAATATAGTTTATAATCTATCGCAAGAAGTTGAATAATATATTCTTTCTTTTAACTATGTTTCATACAGTTGGTTACGATGAACATCTTTGTAGCTATGAAGTCCGTAACAAAACTGATTGGAAATTTGTTTGTTATGATGATTTTATTTCATTTGTGCTTACTTATTGTAGAATTGAACCAAAAGTACATCTATATATATATATATATATGTATTACTTTTCGCTATACGTTATAATAATTTTTTCAAATTAACCAGTAAGAATAAAGTACAGTAAGAATAAATAATAATCCTCTTAAAAAAGATTAATTAATCTGTATATAAAAGGAAATTTATATTAAAATCATTAAAATTTGCATTATACATATAACATATAATCCCTCTAACTTTAAGAATAATGTGCTTATAATATTTTCCTCTTAATCTTAGAGGAATCTTCTTGAGGCCATGTATAAGAAAAAAAATCCCTAAACTTTAAATGATTCCGCTCGTTCTGCAATTATCCTTTTGGGTGTAGATTCGACAGAACCGCGAATAATTGATGCTGATTCCTCCCTTGTCCTCATGCTCTTTCTTTCTGTCCTTCCCTCCCTCTCTCGTACAATCCATTGCAGCCAACGTCAGCCGGTAATATATACGGGTAACAAATACGAGATCGTTGGTCGGCGTCATAAAGAACGCGAATTATCGATGGAAGTCTCATTAAAATTGATTCAGCTCCACATTTGCGAGTTACAGCGGCACGGTAATCGCCCCGAAGATTTACATTCGCCCCTAGTGTTAAAACTCCCCTGTATTACGCGCGAAAGGATCGATATCCCGAGGTCGAGGCGCCGGGGATTAGGATCATCGACCGTCCTCAGCTCGCGTCTGCACAGGAAGAAGCCCCCTCCGATAAGGAGCATCGTGCGGTTGGAGCATAAAAGAACCCGACTGACAAGATCTCGATGAGGCACGTCGGAATTCGCGAGTTCGATCGGCGCAGCAGCCCGACTCTCCCATCCGCGCGCGCTGTGTGAACTCGTCTTTCATCTCGGGGTTCCCACCGCCACCGCTCCACCCCTGCTTCACCGCTGCCGCGCAATGTCGGCCACGTTCAATTGACACGGGGGCGTATCAGCAAAACTTTACGCTGAAAAACCGTGCGCGCGAGATAGAGGAATGTCTCTAATTGTGAGTCACGTACAGACCGGACGTGATACAGAACGGAAAGCGGTTCCGCTTCCGAGATGGTGGTGGTTTCCGTGGTGGTTCCGGGGCGCGCCAGCGGACTAGTTACGTGCGCCAGTGGGAGAAACGATCGACGCTTTTCGCCGTTGGCGACCTAATATTTTCATATGCGAGCGGAAACTTAAACAACGAGAGCCGCGCGAGAGCTACTACGCGTTATTTCAACTTGCGTCGCGCGAAGGACCTTCAGCGAAGGACCCGACGTCGACTTGCTTCGTCGATTCGTGAGATCGCTCAATATGCATATTATGTATTATATATTATGGTGAACGCCAACGCGCTGCTCTCAATGCAATGTTTCCGACGAATCTTGTCGAGATTTGTCGGCACAATTTTACATGAAACTGCCGTTTCGTGAATGAGTGACTTGGAGATGGGAATTAAGACGAGCAGATTTCCCAATGACGTTCATCGCGGGAAAGAACGTACTTATATCTTACGCCGCATGAATAATTTACGGGGATAATCGCGCGGCGCTGAACCGAACCATCGTAGGTTATGAATATAATAATATCCACCTGTTAACGCATTTGCATTTATACGCGTGTCGAAAGTGAGTGAATAACAGTTAATCGAGAGGGGCCGTTCTCATCGTCGTGACAAGATAAGCAGCGCCGACTTTCGCGTAAATCTTCCCGGGGGTTAATAATTTTTCCAAGTTCCCATCGCACGCGGTATCGACAATCGCGCTTGATCTTCTCCGCGTGAGGTTCGTCGAGAAAAAGCGAAGTGCGGCAAATATATTTCTATGGAGAGCGCGCAACGTATGAACCTCACGTACAAACGACTCCGTCATTACCGAGGTGTTTCCTTTCGACGGAAGCGTTTCCGCGACATTCCGGGAAATATTTCAACACGGGAATGTATTCGTCGCGTAGAGTAGCACTTCCGCTTGAGCAAGATTCATGGAATCGTAGTAAATTCATATAAGTCACTCCCGCTCCCGATTCCTTTTTATTCGCACCGAGAATTTATCTCGCAAACTTGAAAGAGAGCGACAGAGAGAGAGAGAGAGAGAGAGAGAGAGAGAGAGAGAGAGAGAGAGAGAGAGAGAGAGAAAGAGAGAAAGAGAGAGAGAGAGAGAGAGAGAGAGAGATCTGCGTGGCCGCAGGCAACGTGATACTCGGAGGAATGAAGTGCAGCATAAATTCTGCAGCGCCGGTGAAATTGGGATTGACACGTTACTGTGTTGCACCGAATCGCGCATACCGAGCACCCTTCCGAGCTGACATCCGTTTCGTCCTGAATCCTAATGCGCAGGATCGCAATTTTAACCCTCGTCTTAACCGTGCGACACATAAATAATTCACGTTTCGCTGTACAAGCAGTCTCGCGGAGCGAGAGAAAAGAAAGAAAAAGAGTGGGAGAAAGAGGAAGAAAGAGAAAGTTCGCGTTTGCTCTTCAACTTTAAATTAAAAACTCATGCCGTACAATTTACCGCGAGTCAATTAAAAATTTTAATTGCACCGATCGCCTGGGCTACCGCGATCCGCATCGTCGTGTCCCAAATGTCACGTTGCGTCATTAAACTTGTAGATCTTCGCCGGAATACGCGATCACGCGTTTCACGCGGCTTCGTCACGTTGCGCCGACGAACGTAAACTCCAACCAAATTTCCCCGAGTGTGTTCTTCGAGCTCATCTTACGTTAATTTACCGGCAGACGAGATTACCGTTCTCCATAATGTTTAATTATCTACCGTGTTGCAAGTTTTAGTTATTTCCTGAATAATGCGCGAGTAATAAAGGGAACGTTGCCGAATGTAGTTGCCGAGTAACAGCCTCCTTTCGTTCACCCGTGAGTCCGCACTTTTAGAAACTGCAGAACCCATTTGCGTTATCCGCACGAGAGCGACGCGAGGGGGGAGGGGGATGGGAAGGTGGAAGGTGGACGCGCACACCCCTGCGCCGCTCTCGCATAAAGGATCACCTCTGTGTCGACAATTGCCAAAAGTCCCACCTTTTGATTTCGCACGGGCCGCGCGACACTCTCTCGGCTCCATTTATTTCCTCGCGCCTCGTGGCGAGCAATTGCCTTTGCTTCTCATTCGGCGCTACAGACCGCGCGCTCCTGGGAACAGTTATCACGCGAGAATCGTAAATCATCAAGCACCCGGTGGGAGTCGTACATTTTTATAAAAGTACCCTCGGTCTGCGCAATATTCATCCACTTCGTATTGTCGCTGTTACACGCCCGTTCCGTGATCGCCTCGCCCCCCTCCTGACCCCACATTGATTTATCCCGTCGCGCTCGCGTTCCTTCAGGACCTTCAGGGATAAATCACTCGTCGTCGCGCGAATCCGTCGTCCGTCTTCCGCGTCTGAGAATCGGACAGTTCGAGCGACCGAGTCGCCGATTTATATGATATATCCTATGCTGGTGTAGTTAAGAGGAAAGTAAATCATTCTAACAAGTAACACTACCCAACCTGTCACTCACCGATTCCAATGAAATTTGGCATGCACGTAGAACATTGAAAAATATTGAACACGTGTTTTTTTATATCGGTTGACAACGCATTTTAAGGGCGGTAATCACCCCTTGATCATGACCTAAACATGAAAGCACTATTTCAACCCTTTGTACATATTACATGTGATTTCCGTCAAACTTGTCCTCCATTGAACTAGTCAGTAAGGGGTTTTTAGGGTCGTTGATTACGAATCTGGAGATAAAATTACAAAATTCAAGATGGCGGACCCAATATGGCGGATCGAAATTATAAAAAGATGGCTGGTTCAAACCAACTTTGATATGTGGAGGTTTTTGGGGCTTCTAATTACGAATCTGAAGTTGGAAGCCAAAATATAATTCGTTTGTCGCACTTTATTATTATTATTATTATTGTTATTGTTGTAATGTGTTTCACTTGTAAGATTTTTAAGAAAGTTTATCGTAAATTTTCAAGGATATTAATTATATAAATTTTCTGGACGTTAAGATTAACGTTTTAAACATTAATAGATTTTTTGCTGTTCAAGTTCAGAATTTAAATAAATAATATGAATGAATATGAATAAATATATAAATAAATAGAATATAAATAAATGAATAAATATAAGGCATGAGAGACCAAGATATCTATATCTATATCTTATCAAGATATATCAGAATATTCATACATATTCCGCTCGGATACTGACGGATAATAATCTTTCGGAAGACCAATTTCCTAATCTGAAAAGAACTGACGCGACAGGTCAATTTTGAATACCGATTCATTGTTAAATTCAGTACATGTAATTGCCTGAGGCAATATCCTCCTTCACTGATACAATTTCGATCTGTTATATTGCGTCATATTCCGTCATCTTGAATTTTGTAATTTTATCTTTAGATTCGTAATCAGAGGCCCCAAAAACCTCCACATATCAAAGTTGGTTTGAATCAGCCATCTTTTTATAATTTCGGTCCGCCATATTGGGTCCGTCATCTTGAATTTTGTAATTTTATCTCCAGATTCGTAATCAGCAACCTTAAAAACCCCTTTCTGACTAATTCAATGGAAGACAAGTTTGACGGAAATCACATGTACAAATATGTACAAAGAGTTGAAATAGTGCTTTCATATTCAGGGATCAAGGGGTAATTTCCACTTTTAAAATGCGTTGCCGATATAAAAAAACACGTGTTCAATATTTTTCAATGTTCTACGTGCATGCCAAATTTCATTGGAATCGGTGAGTGACAGTTGGGTAGTGTTATTTGTAAGTGGTAAACGATCCCCTCGCCCACCGTTGACTTTTACTACAGCCGTAATAAATATTTTCCTTTCAAAATATATGCACAGGCCGTGTTCCATTAGAGAGAAAGAGAGAGAGAGAGAGAGAGAGAGAGAGAGAGAGAGCCCATCGTTCATCATGCCAGGTCAAAGAGTTCGGTTCGGTTTTCCGAGTGAGATGTAACTTTATTGCATTCAATGGAGGGAAACTATTCATCAACCAAAGTAATCGTCGGCATTGCCTGTGATTCTTCGCCAATGCTCCAGCAGCATTCGCGTAGCTTTGTCATAGAAAGTTCACCGGTTCACCGCTAGAAAAGCATTGGAGATCAAATCGAACTTTCGGAGCGAATATATTGCTTGGATTTTCGGGGTGGAATTGTCAACTTTTAAGATTCTCAAACTCATTTTTTGAAACGTTGAGTTTAACAAAGAATTTTGTCGTTTCGCGCACACGTGTATTGTGTTGCGCAACGAGCAATTTCAGATTTTTCAAGTTCAAATGGAAATGGTTATATTCTTTTTACGTCGTTATAATTTTATGAAATAATGTACGGTGCGGGAAATCGTACGGTGAAAACGACACGTACATTCTCCCACGAGAAAGATAACAATATAAAAATACAATAGTTTTGTTTTATTTAAAAAATCCGAAATTACGTACCACGTAACTCAATATCTATTCCAACGGCAAGCTCGCCTCTTTCAGAGAATGAAACAGCGAATGATATCTTCCAGAAGAAACGACGGGCTCTTGTCTTTTTCGCGCGGAACACTTGACATCTCACACATATATTTACACGTCCACTCGCGCGTACATCCTTTACATATACTTTATATATTCACCGTATTTGTATAGAATTATCATTTGAATAGAACTTTCGCGCAGAACTGTAACGTAACTGAATGCCGAGCGTATCAACGACCCAAAATCCTCGCGCGTAAAATCTCTCCGCGCGTTCACAATAACGTTAATACGCATTTGTAATATTCGCAATTCATCGGAGCGAATATTACAAATTTTTGACTCCCTTTTGACTCCCTTTTGTACACAAGGTGTTATTTCCTCCGCGGGGCCTCCGCCTCCGCCCTCCGCTTGCTTCGTTCCAAAGAGATCTATGTGCTTCTTCGCTCCGAAAATCGCATCTACGCAAAAGTCGGCCACACGGGATCCGTCGAGAGCTCGGTAGCGCCGATACATCGCGAATGCTTTTAATTTATAACCACCGGTCGGCCGAATTCGTCTTTTTCATTTCCCCGGGCCGGATCCGATGCATCTCCCCTGGCGTGAATAATGCATATCCGAATCCGGTGTTTGGATTTATTTCTAACGTACGAGCACGAGGCGTTATATCTCGCCGGGAAAACGCACCGCGCCGCCGCCTTTAACGGAGATTCGCGAACTCGTAGCGAAGTATGAATCCCTAGCTTTTTCTGCTCTTCGGTCTCTTTCAAAACTCACTTTGGAACGATGCCATGATTCGAGAGCCATCGCGTTCTCGCCGACTGATGGCTCTCTATCTTACAGCTCGTCCGTCATGTCGGCCATAACTGATAGCCCAAACGAGGCAGATTAATGGATAATGTTTAATCGTAAATTGTGCGCTCAGGAACCGATAAGTACTGCCTGCGATATCAACGATACAACCGTGAGAGACCGTTCGCTCGTGTAAGAGCCTGTGCGTTCGGACGGTTAATCTGGTAATTAAAAACGTCTGACGTCA
Source organism: Harpegnathos saltator (assembly GCF_003227715.2). NCBI lineage: Eukaryota > Metazoa > Arthropoda > Insecta > Hymenoptera > Formicidae > Harpegnathos > Harpegnathos saltator. The sequence continues at coordinate 1,992,001 of NW_020230045.1, read as the reverse complement.
CGACTTCCTTCCGCGACATTCGGGAAAAGAGATCGTTCCCTCGGAAGATACGTATAAATTAGACTTCTCGTGCCGCGAATTTTCCTGTTTGCTTTTGTATCGTGCCTTTGTGCAGAGTTTACATTGTTCAAAGAGAATGAATCACCTGAACGTCTCGGTCGAAGTAGTAATCGTGATATTCCGCATAAGACTATTTATATCCGTCGGAGCGATTTACTCAATGAACAATCATCGCAACGCGCAACCGTTGCAACTCAGCTCTCAACAATAGAAATCGCCGGGAAGCATGAAGAATTAAACCCGCGCCTTTTCGTGCGTCATGACTTTTTGCCATTTTCGGACACGAGCAAAAAATTGCAAAGTAAACCCGCCGGTTAATTCCGCGGAAAGATCGTGAGTATTGTTGCGCTCTCTCTCTCTCTCTCTCTCTCTCTCTCTCTCTATATATATATATATATATATATATTATTACATAATCTTTCTCTCTATATATATCATTACATAAGTCACAAATAATCGGTAATAAATTGCACGGCGAAATATGTATTTATTCATAGCGCGCAACAGAACGTTTGCAGCGTGCGTAATACATTCATAAATGCGCTGTTTTCCCGCCGCTTCTTTCAGCCGCGATGTTTTACGCTACTTAATGTTGTCGTTACTGTAATGCGAACACGCACGCACGCTCGGCGGGGATTGCATCCAAAATAAGGGAAAAGAAAGCAGCCGCGCATTAATATGTCATGAGCCGGACGCGGACACACGCGATATTTGAATAACCCGAAGCGACGGTGCATTTGGGATTTATGCAGCCGTACGCAGAAGCGTTCTCATAGAAATACAACACGCGCATCTGTGTGACGTTCGCTGCATCATATTTAAATCACCCTGCGCGCGCGCGCGCGCGCATGCCAAGGAATAGTATCCTCGGGACTTTCGCCAAAAGCTCCTAGCGAGCAGACGTCTCTCGGCGCGAGCGCGCTTCCGCGAGAATGCGCGATAAAATCGCGGCCGCACCACGACGAGCTGCTGTCGCGTCGCGTCGCGTCGCGTCGGTATCGCCGGCGAATTGGATTCGCGAAGTTTCGCCGTCGCAAAATACACGCTCTCGTGAAATGTCGTTATACGCAAAGCTCGGAAATCAATTGAGTTTAATCGCAGCGCGGCAGCTAATTCCGCCGCCGCCGGTATTCGCGACTGCGTTTTCGCGTCGCGCAATTACGCGAGAAACGCGTAGAATGTTGGCGAAACGTGCGGCGTAACGTTCAGCCGTCCGGTATGCCGTTGCTAATTAAATTCACTTTGCTCCGGGAATTAAAAAGGGAAAATAAATCAACGGTGTTCCTCTTTGGGATGCGTTTCCGGGGAAACGACAAAAATCGCGAAGAAAACAACAACATCTTTGTATCATCAGCCGGAACTGCTGAAAATAGAAGCTCGACTGCTGAAACTCGATCCAACTCGGTCCAGCGAATCCTGATGGTGTATCAAAGGTTGAAACACCCACCCTCTGATAGATAGAGGGAGAAAGCTTGAAAAATAGCGGAGACGAATCTCCTGCTCTGTCTCCGTCTCACACAGATATCCGAAGCGGAAACGATAGGAATAAAGCACAAGCGACGTGAGCCGATTGTGATACACATTGCACATATAAATAATCGATCGCGACGCTCGCAGAGCGATAACAGAATTTCAGAAAAAAAAATAAAAAGTTAATCTTTCAGCTCCCGCGACACGTGGAATTCGCCCAAGTAAGCTTCCCTCCCCCCCCCTCCTCCCTCCCTATCTATCTCCAAGCGGATCCTCGGTTATCGCGAAAATAATTACCGCGCGCGCGGCTTAAAAATTAAGCGGCGCGATATATTCACGCTAAACGGCCGGATATCCCGCAACGCTCGAGGGATTAGCCGTAAGATCGCGAGGAGAACTACCTCCGTCGCTGAAGCGTCGACGGAAAGCCCTGTCGGCGCTGAGCAGCGGCCGGGTCGACCGAGCGCTTCGGAGGCTCCTCCAGTCAGCGGGGAATATAATTGGTTCCGAAAACCTTGGCGAGAGCAGGTTTCAGCGGATCCGACCGCGTGCGTTAAATAACGAAGGTAATCCAGCTCGAGACTCTCTCGCGTCGCACTACGTAATGATATGTACAGGAGTCATTGCAGAGTGATGACGGGCGAACTGCTTCTCTTAACAGCGAGAAGCGCGTCGAATGTTTGCGCTGAAGTTTTCAACAAGTCACGAAGACAAACGCTTGTGTACCCTCGCAGTGAGAGCACGCGAGATCACCGAATAATCTCTCGCTCTACTCGCCGCGACGCGACGTACCGAAATACTCCTATTTGTTCTTCGCAAATCTTTCATCACGTATACATGAATGTTTGAGTATAATAATTTTGCAGCGAATAGAATAACTGGATTCTCACCGGTTGAAGTATTTATGCGACAAATTTATAATGTCGCTTAAAACTTTCAAGCGCGGCATGAGCGGCTCGTATTTGCTGCCCGGTTTGTTTCATGTTTAAACGGCGGCCTTTAATAAATCATCATCATCAACAGCGGATGCAATGACCTTTCGCCATCGCGAAATACGCAATTACGTTTATGTGTGAACATTTCAAGCTGTAAATTGTATTTCATCTTTGAGGTGTCGCTCAGCGCATCTCGCGTCGAACATGAAAAACTGCTGACGTTAGTCTAGAGAGATTATTTGCAACAAAAATTTATCCCAAATGTACAAAAAGTCTCGTGAGCAATCTCTCTCTCTCTCTCTCTCTCTCTCTCTCTCTCTCTCTCTCTCTCTCTCTCTCTCTCCCCCTCTCTCTCTCGATTAAACGAATAAATTTTTGATCGGATTTTGGATCGATTCCGACTGTTTTCGCGTAATCAATTGCGTTTCAAAAAATTGGCCCGACGAAAAGCGAAAATTGTCGTACATTGGCAGGACAAGGACCCGTTGGGAAGCCGAATGCGCGGAATTAATTCTATTAAGAATTCTATTAGCGGATGGCTCGCGTAATTGTTTGTTTATCGACTGCCCTCTCGCCGTTCACGCGGACGAAAGCAGCGCAGGGCAGGTGGAAGCGCAATCGCGCAATTGTGAACGGGAGGTACGCCAGTAGCGGCAAGTGCGCCACCGCGCCGAATTGAAATTGCATCCGATTCCTTAATTGCGAAGCCGCCACGAAGCGTAACGCCGCTCTCTCGTGCTCCATGGAAAGCGTCTAACGAGCGTGACCGAGTTGCGAGCGACGAAACGAATTCGCGTCGCGCCTTCGCTGCCGAATTTCATCCGTCGCGCGACATCCGGGAATTCGTGCACGCGAGAATTCGAACAGAGAGCGAAGAAGAGAGAGAGAGAGAGAGAGAGAGAGAGAGAGAGAGAGAGAGAGCGTCGGGAAACGCATGGAAATTCAACGGTGCACATTTTCCATTAAGCGGCTGCCGGCAAAGGGATGTTACGAAATCTAGAATAATATTCTGGTAATTAAACGGATCCGCGTCGGAGAAGAAGGAGGAAGAGGAGGAAGAGAAGAACTAGTATTCCATTTGCAACTGTAATTTCGTGCCACTTGCGCGTACAGAACAACGACGAAAAGAAATTAATAGCTCCCCTCCTAATTAGGAGGGAGGAAACCAGCCCGGAATTGTATCAGCGCGATATTGGCGAAAAGTGCTTGTTCCGTCTCACAGGACCAACATCCTTTATCCTCCGTCTCTCTTTGGTTTCAGGACATATCGGAGTACAAGTGCGAGAACGGCAAGACACCCACTTACGTTCCTCACAAACCGGTCACCGGCGTGATAGGCGCCGCGTTCAGCGTGGTCTCCATCATGGTCGCCAATATCTTGCGGCTCTTCAAGGTAACTATCACACAGTTTCGTCGGCCGTTTCGCTATGTACGAGGCGCCGCGAATGGGCGATCAATCGATAACGAGACACGGACGTTCTCGTGGGTCGCGCGTTGCCGTGCGAGGCTCAACTAGTTCATCCTGAATATATATATATATATATTTTTTTTTTCTTTCCTCGTCGATTGGCAATATCTCGGGAGCAATTTATTACGAAAGGTTAACGAAGTAATCGGTTAATCATTTATGAAAATTAAACTCGCCATTATGCAGGCAACGATTAATCTTAATTAACATAAAAGCGGCAATGAATTTGGAATTTCTGCGGGACATGCAAGTCCCTGCGTAGTAGCGAGAGAATGTTAATCAAACTTCAATCTTGCTTCAAATAGAGGAATTAAACGAAACTCAACGTATGCCGAGATTACGTGAGAATTTTATTGTCCCTCGGTAAATGTGTGCGTATATCTTTTAAACATTCCGCACACAGGCTGGTAATTTCGTCAAATTATTATCGAGAGAATATCAAGAAGAGAAGCGGAAAAAAAAGAGCGTTACACACACACATACACACACACACATTGCATAAACATGATACGATCGTTTTTCATTTACATTTATAAATCCCAACGTTTAGCAGGGTATATCAGCGTAAACATATTGTCGATAGAAAACGCGTCGCGCCAACGCTCGGCTATGCGTATCACGTCGGCACTTTGGACGTTACACACATAACAAATTGGGTTAAGCCCGTACAGAACGGGAAATATACGGTGGGATTTAATGGAAGGGTTTTCTAAGAGTTTCCCTATTCATTTCTGTCTTTATCTGGGCGATTCGGAACGTTGTCATGCCACGCTCGTCGATCGCGATTGAGAAGCGAAAAATAGCCATTCCGAGAGAGGCAGTCTTGTGTAAAGCACGGCCGGGTATCGGCAGGTCTTTGCAGGACGTGTGAAAACGTAGCTTCCTTTGATACGAGGACTACAAAGGGTGAGTTTGAGAAAGAGAGATTGAGAGAGAGAGAGAGAGAGAGAGAGAAAGAGAGAGCGAGAAACGACGACGACGACGACACGAAGAGCAAGCAATTCCGCTGACTTTTTCGAGAAGAGGGGAGGTAGTATCGAAACTTCGTGACCGGTAACGGCGACGGCGCAACGTCGACACAACTATCAATCATAGTCATCCATCCGCGACGACCGTAGCGGGAAGAGCCACTCCCGTGACGCCGTTCCCGTTCACATCAGGGATAGGACCCCCAGCTCTCTCACGGCGCCTTCAAAAGACGACGTGCAACACGAACTCGTTGGAAAGGAACCCGGTGATCCGCGCGAAATCGGCTTGCCAAAGAAGCTCCTGCCGTCGTTGTCGTCAAGACGCCTCATCGATCCGCCTTCGCCGTCGTCGAATGCGTCAATGGATCCTCTCGCGGAATGTTGCAGCTCCCGTCGAAATGCAAACGATTATATCTCGCAGACTGCTGCCGCATAAACCAAATCTACAGTCCGCCATTCGATTTGTATTTTTGTCTCTCTATTCCGTCGTTTGAATAAAATAACCGGCTTTAACTAGTTTAACCCTTTGTATCCTGACGGTACTTCAAAGCATCGCTCTATATATGCGCTCTTGAACCTCTTTCCCGTGTCTTACCCTACATTCCTATCGGTACTTACAAATACCACGTCAAAATTTAATCATTGAATTGTTACAAAATTTATTTTCCTGTTTCTTATGTTTATGATATGCCAAGAGTTATTTAATTACGCAAAAATTTAATAAGGTCTTGGGTTTAATTAATTTAGGATATAAAGGGTTAAACCAAATCTTTTCACAAATACATTTGTCAGTTTGTTATACGTTGTATTGCTAGATTTTGAACTGTATTAATAGACGATGAAATCTTTAAATTTTCAACGCAGAGTACAATCTGTGCATAAAAGTATAAAATTTTAATTCCACTTTTTATACATTCTTTATTTTACGCCTGTTACGCATTGTAAAATATGAATTGAGTTTCCTCCTATGCTTTTTTTATTTTAAAATAATCTGCATTGAATAATTTGAAACGTTTGTTATATTTTTATGTTAGATATATATTCTTCGTATAAAAAATATTATTTTAATGTATTAATTATATTAATTAATTAATTTAATTTAATTTAATTTGATCAATTAATTATTTTAATTAAAATATTATTTAAATATATTAATATTTTCATATATTCCTACGAATGAAGTTTATGATAAATATCGATCATTCACATGCATCAAAAATATCATATCATGTGTTAGGGGCGATTTCAGAGAGATATGTCTCTTGTGTGTAATCTTAATTTTATATATATATATATATATGTGTGTGTGTGTATGTGTGTCACGATAAAATGCAGACAGTCGTATTTTACGCGAGGCGAGAGCTCGAAATTCGCGATATCCGTCGCGCACGCGGATTAAACTCGCGAGACCCATCAATTCCGATGAAAAGACATCGGATAAGAAGACCCGAAATGCACCGTTGCACGTAAACGAGCTGCGGTTCTGAGAAGCAGGCTGCATTTTATTGCACGTACACTTTTATCGCTCAGCCTCATTATTTTATAACGACCCACTTGAATTTGAAAACTACTTCCCTCTCTGTTTATCGGCGGAAGCCAAGTGCCCTTTTCAGTTCACTTTCCGCCGGCGCGTTTCCACCCGCGCGAGGAAAGACAGACGCTCGCGAGACAATCGTGCGATTTCGTGCGCCGCTTTGTGCGTCTTCGCTCAAAGAAATTGACGCGAATAAAGGGGGCTGCGCCGAAAATGTCTAATGTCCGACTCAACGGCGCGCGCTCGTATATCCCCATTAAAATCCTCTCGTGTACCATTTGCCCGAATAAAGTTGTTCCCCAGATATATAAATTCCGTCGGTTTTCTGAAAACGCGATATTAACGCGATGAAAACTCTCGACGACCCGAGGACAAAATATCGCAGGTCGCCGAGAGGATCCCAAATCTCGTCGTTAGACTTCGGTTCTCCGACGTTCGTCTGTCAAAAATTCCACAAAAAGCGTCGGGCGGAAGCAAGCGCGCGTCGATTTATGAAATCGCGAAAGGAGAGCGCGGTAACTTGCACTCGTTTCGAGACGACGACGAGAAAAGTGGAGAGTGTGCGGACGCGCGCGCCACGGGAGAACGTCACGGCCGCGTTATGTTACATGTTATTCAACTCGAGTTGATGCCGCAATCGTAGATTCTCACGCGCCCGTCGCATTCGACGATTTACATGGCAAACGTAACTCGTTCGTTAGGATTTCTCGGTATGAAGCCGCTCGTTGCACTCGATGGGTTTATGCGATGCTTTTCCTTTGTGCGGCCATAGGACGCAATTAACCCTTTGCGCCTCGTGCATATTCGCATTGCGTCAACTGCCCGTGATAAAGGGCAAATTTAAGAGTTCGCCGATACAGCAAGGCACACTTCTCTCCCTCGAGCTTGATTCGAGCGATTGGACGGAGCGACAAACGTATTAACGCGGACCGTGCGGTTGTTCCGCCGCCAATTCGCCATAATTTCACACTGATAGAAAAATATAGTTGAATTAACTATAATCTCACTATATTTTATAGTTCATTTTGGCGTCAGCTATATTTTTATAAATCGTGGAACCTGCAATATAGTAGAATAAACACAAATATATGGTCAATAATTGTCTTAAATAATTGTTTAGTTACTTTTACCACATATATAGTAATTTCTCATTCACAAATATAGTGAGATTTAATATTCATATAGCTACATCTGTCATCATTTAGTAAATATTCTGGCAATACTGACTATATAAAAGAGTTACTGTTACCTACCATTTCATATTTGTATCCATACAATAATTTTAGTTTAACTTACTATAATTCTTAGTAAAAATATTATATGGTTGGTTATACTATTATGTCTATATCGTAATTATTATACCGATATTATGGTAATACTTACTATAAATATGATATTTCGGACTATAATTTAGTTACTATATCATTATAGTTCCAAATATCGTATACTTTTCTCTCAGTACACGAAGTTTGTAATTTGCACGGAGTTTTGAATTCCGCCGCGTCTACGAATCTTTTCCCGTCAAGCTCCCCGACCGGTTTTATCGGCTCTCAAGACGGCTCTTTGAGACGAACGCGCACGATCTTCGAGAGACCCGGTCATTTTATGCATTTTGCGCATGACGGTTCTTCTGGATGCGATGACTGCCATCTTCCGTTCTAGTTTGTTCTCCCTTCATAAACTTCGAAGTTATGTTGTCTTGTAAATACCGTTCGATCCCACACAAGCAAGGTCGCGCTCTCTGCCCTTCCGCATCATCGTCCGACGTATCGACGCCGAACAATGCGCAATTAAGGGCGAAATTGGCAGCCAATTACATGGCGAGTCGTTTCATCAAATGCCCTATTTATTCCGTCCGCCGTCATTAATTCATTCTTCTCGATTCGTTTCTTCGCCGGTCAGCTTTAAAGTGTCGCCGGTCGATTCTCGGCGAACTGTTCGTCGCGTCGCGAATCGCAACTGCGCTCATCGGAATTGCAACGAGCCGTTTATCGCGTCGCCTCGTCGGGAATATTGAAAATCGCCTGGGAAAGACGCTCCGGGGTTATTAATAATAATTTAGTTAGAGAATAAAGGATCGCGAAGTCTGCAGAAATTCATAGGGAGTATCCTCTAGGAGAAGAGAAAATCCACACGAAAGAGGGAGAGAGAGAGGAAAAGAGATACACCCAAAAGAAAGTAATTTCCGAACAAGCGGAATCATCTAAATTTTAGAGGATTTTATTCTTACATATGCCTCAAGCCTCAAGAGGATTCCTCTAAGAATGAGAGGAAAATATAAACACATTATTCTTAAAGTTAGAGGGATTATATGTTACATGCATAACGCAAATCTTAATGATTTTAATATAAATTTCCTCTTATACACAGATTATTTAATCTTTTTTTAAGAGGATTATCATTTATTCCTACTGTACTTTATTCTTATTGATTATACTAGTTAATTTGAAAAAAATTATAATATATAACGAAAAGTAATATGTGTATATATAGATGTATTTCTGGCTCAGTTCTACAACAAGTAGGCACGAATGAAATGAGATCATCGTAGCAAATAAATTTCCAATCAGTTTCGTTATGGATTTCATAGCTAACAAAGATATTCATGATAACCAATTGTATGAAACATAGTTAAAAGAAAGAACATATTATTCAACTTCTTGCAATAGATTATAAATTGTATTTGACCAAATATGGGTAAATTATTTTAATTATATGTTACTGGAACACAGATACACCTATTTTAAAATAACATATGGTTATTTTTTCGTTCATGTCTGGAGGTAGAGCATGACTGAACAAAAGAAGCCGACATTCAAACCAACATATTCCTCTTCATACAAGAGGATACAAGAGGAAATCCTCTTAAAATAAGGGGAAAACAGTTGAAATAATATCTAACAAATTTTAGATGAATAGTTTACCTTAATCGCTTTATCGATAGAGGAATCCTTTTTCTGTAAAAGGCTTCGCTTAGAATATGAAACTATGGGGCAAAATCACTTTACAAATAGAACACTTGTCTTTGGGTGTACACACGTTCCCGTTTCAGATGTGAAATGTTTAGAACAATAGGCCTGTGGTATTACATTACATTAGGTTTATGTTATCATAATATTGCATTATATACACATGCGAGTAACACCGACATCGTCATTTAATGTTATATGTTGATATGATAATTTTGTATGACAATAATACAACTGGTCTGATTGACACTCAAAAGCCACGATACCGGCAACAATAATGCAACGGCTAAAAATCGCTCGCGCGTGTGGCATTTGGATGGCGCACAATATTGAAAGATCGAACTTGACAGACGAGACGGACAGTTACGTATCCCTGAAATTTGAACGCGATCATACCTGTCAGGCCGGTAGGACAGATATTCCTGCTTTGAGTTTCGACCGCGGCACGTATCGCTGCTGCCGCGCCGCGAAGGGACGAAACGTTAATTGAGTCGAAAATCAATTAAACGGCCGATTGTCCCGAGGGGAGTTAATGAATAATTTCCATACAATTATGAGCCACACGTGTGTGTAATTGTTGGTTTAAGCCTGTACCTGACCGCAACGCACAATCGACCGCGTCTTTATTAGAGAGCGGAAACGTTCGCCGAATGGGCTCGTTTTCCTCCTCCGGATGGAAGCCGCGCGCGCGACTGGTTTGCCCCGCGAACTCGCGTGCAATTTTGCCGTCGTGTCACTTTCGCCGGATCGTCCCGGCCGCCTTTAATGAGCGCCGCGATGAATCCGAAAGTATCCTCTACTTTGGAGGCTTTACAGCGCGACACGGACGGCGCGAAGGAACGGCCGAAAAGATATTCATGAGCGATGATATCCGAGAGCCGCGGCGCGAATTTCCAGCTGCATCTAAGGAAATCGATGTCCATTATGGAAATTACCGCTCCGTGCAAATGACGTGCCAAATGGCTTACGAAACGAGACACCGAGTGTATCGAGTAGACATCTAATTGCCACGGATCGTTAATTAGATATCTGTTGCAGCGGATCAGTGCATACATCGATTTCGGCGTCCCCATTGAGACATTCTAATGACTAATTATCCTCGCGCGCCCAGCTCTCGGCGAGGGTGTCCTCCTCCGCGCGCCGTCTCGGTGCGTTCATTTGGCGAAACATTTAGTCGGTCTCAACGCGCGCGAGACTGCACGACAATGGGCAAAAGGAGGATTCTCCTTTGCTTTAGGCAATTTCGAATGTGCGCAACGGGAATATCGGCAATTATCGTCGCTGCCCGTTACGTCTCGCGAGTGCGATAATACAGATTCCCTCTCTTTCTCTCTCCCCCCTCCTCTGCCCCGCGTTCCTTGCTTTGAATCGGTTAATCAATTAGTTAATTAATCCCAATAAAGCACGTTGGCCGCGCACGGCCAACAAATTATGCTGAAAAGTACAAATGTGTCAGGAGGAAAGAACAAGAGGACAAAATTTCTCGCGAATTAATATTCTCTCTCGCTCCCCTCCCGCTCCACGGCTCGCACGTACTCAGTTCATTCATTAATTACATTTCCTACAAATCACATTACACCGCGTCGCAATTGATCGCGAAGGTAACATTGTTACGAATAATGAAACCGACGAAATGTAGCCATTTGATAAACTAATATTATATTTCCCTGCCAATCACGCTGTAGGATAATCTCGGTAATGAGACAAAATTGCGGTGTCGCTTTAATTATTACGGGGCGAACTCTCTCGGCCTCGTGTCGAATTCTGCCTAAAGTGACGTGCGCGCGCGCGCGCGCGCACAAACACTCGATCGATCGATCTCGCTTTCTTTGTTGCTTTTCTTCGCCACCGCGTCTTCGTGATTTTCGTGTCGATGACCCGACCGCTAATAAGGTCTCCATCGATCACTCGTAGTTCGTAATTTACATCACGTCAGCGGTCTCGCCACCGTAGCCGCCGAACAAACGCATGCAAATTAATACGGAAAGCGATGATATGACGCGGCTTTCGCCTGCTATTGTCGGTCTTCGCGTCTGTGTCTGCGTCTACATACTCGTGTCCGTGCGAGCAACAAGAACGCACGATTACGCCGATAACATCCGTTAAGCAGCGACGCTATCAACAAGAATATCTCTCGGTGTAGCGCATGGTCTTTGTGTAAAAATGGAATTATCCCTTGCAGCGCTCAGAAAGCCTGAGACAGGATATATATATAGAGGGGGAGAGAGAGAGAGAGACAGTCGCTTTCAGCAGACTCGAGATTATTAGATTCGAGATGCTGTGCCTTACACAGATGCTGTAAAGTTACGAGCGCTCTTCGCATTCGCGATGGAGAAACAGGGTCGCGCATCGAATGACAGAGGATATTAACCTTCACGTGCGCGCACCCTCTTTTCACGGCGTTTTAAGTAGTTTACGCTTGAAATAGATGCGCCGTGGTGCGGGAAATGCGATTTCGAGAAATTTCCTGCCATCTCGCCGATCGATGTGAAAGATAAATATATACAGTTGGATCCTTGGAAACGCCGGCGGCGGCCGATAAGCGATAAGAGATACCATGTTGTCTCACATTTGTGAAAGTACAACGCGTCTCGTTATATTTATACGCGATTCTTTTTCGCAAGAGTGACCGCTTCTGTAAATTGCAGATACCTCAAGTGAGCTATGCGTCCACCAGCACGGAGCTTTCGGACAAGAGCCGCTTCGAGTACTTCAGCAGGGTGGTGCCGCCGGACAATTTTCAAGCGCAGGCGATCGTCGAGGTGATCCATCTACTCGGCTGGAAATACGTTTCTACGGTCGCGGTGGAGGGCGAGTACGGCGAGAAAGTGAGTGTCGAGCTTAATTCTGAGACGGTTGACATATTGCGCTTAATATACGGGCAATTATTGCGACGCGCGTCTCTCCCCCTTTTCGTATTTAACGAATCGCGTCGCGCGTTCCACGGAATTATTCTCGAGCGACGGTAAGACGGTATTTTGTTTTTCAAAGGGACACACGGTTTTGTGTATCGCTGTTGACGGGAACTACAGGACGGGATTATACGTCTCTTTCGAAACGCTCCGCGGAGATATTAACAATTCAATCGCAAAAAGAAGAGGGAGAGAGAGAGAGAGAGAGAGAGAGAGAGAGAGAGAGAGAGACGCATTTTCATGACGCGGCATGTATTCATGTAAAAACGTTTTATTGAGTCGCGCGAGATTTTGCAAATATCACGGCCTGGTTAAGTAATTATCGAATAATTACGGGGAGGATTTAATTGTGTTATAATTATTGCAACGTTGCAATCAGTAGAGACCGCAGTATAATTGCCTTATTTTCACGATCTACGAAATGAGAGCGCGCGCCTATCTTTAACGCATTAACGCGCGTCGATAAAATAACGTAAAATTACAATCACGCTCTCTGTCGGAATTCGAAATTTCCAATTATTGCGAGATTACTTTTAAACCGTCAAAATTCGATCAGTTGAAGCATTCTCACGTGACTAAAGTGTCTAAAGTTCGCGATCGCATCGAATTTCGTCAAAATTTCTACGTACGAACGGTTGCTGAAATGCAACACACACATACACACACACACACACACATATACAGGCGTCGCGTTGCATCTAGTTGGGCCACGTCGCGAATTGCCTTAATGCCGCGTTAGTGTAATAGTTATTGCCGCGAATGACAGCCATAATGACGATTAAGCGATGGTAATTACGATGTGAAATCGTAGCGCGCGCTCGTTCGCGTTAACAAGCTGAGACGAAACTAATTGCGCAATCATCAAGCAAGAAAACTCGATGTTAAGACGCCATTCGCCGCTTAAATTAGGCGATTAGTATGCGACGAGGAATTCCGCGCGAGGAGATTACCCGGGGCGGACCTGTGATTTTGCAAAAATCGCGGCGACGAGAAAACTTTTCGGTCAACTTCTGCGCTTCGGTGAATTCGTGTCGTCACCTAATTGCGGGCCTCGCGCGCGGAGGAAATCACATTGAGAGTCTGCGGCGGAACGGCTCGCCGGGGTGATAATCTCCCAGTTTATTATTTCTCATCAATGGGCTGACGTCCACCGAGTAAAATATGCAAGTTGAAAATCCCCAAAGCGACCGATCGCGCGTAAATCCACGTCATTCCCCGCCGAGTCCCCGTGCTCTTTTATTCCCCTGCGCTCCAACGTCGTCCATTAATTGCGATTATTCTTTAATCACGTGTTCAAACAAGCGTGATCTCCCGTGCTATCGAAATTCCCATATCGCTTCGTATTATCGCAGCGGAGGCGAAAGCGGCGAGAGCGGCGAGAGCGCGATTATTCAACGAGAAACGCCCGTAATTTCTCCGACGCTGGGACGGCGCGCGTAAGAATTTTTCATATTCCCGCGATCGGGCGGGATGATTTTATGACCCAATTATAACGGCGAGATGGCCGCCTCCTGACGATTATGCGCCCGCGCGACAATGGCGTGTTCCGCGTCTTGGAACGTGCAAATTTGCAGACGTCGTGAATCGTGTACCGGCTGCGCGCACTCGAAAGGACTCCAGACGGAATGGCAGTAATCGGGTGTCGAGTAATTAAGCGCTGCCACTGATCAGCCTAATTAATCTCTACCAGGTATCACAATGGCCTGGCGATTACGTCGCATGAGTAAGTTTGCTGCTCGAGCCACGTTCCTAAATATACTGTGTATAATCGCGGATACTCACGGACTATTAATCCTACTAACGTTCGAGATACCGTAAAACAACACCGCGCTGGTTATTCCACCTAAAACGCTCCCGTTGTGCTTTAAGCGGTATTATACGTGAAATAAATCTAACCGCGGCCGAAGTATCCCGACGGTGTTTTGTAGAAACTCGCGCGGCCGGGTATGCAACAAAAAAGTACAATGAATCATGACAAGACAAATGTAACTCTATACTTATCTACGCGCGAGGTAAATATATTTTGGAGGAAAAATCTATTTTAGTAGGCAAAGATATGAGCGTAAAAATTATGTTGACATTATTAAATCAAAGAAATTGGCTAATAAGAAAAGTTTGGCAGTGTGCGACAAAAAATACAATGGATCAGGACAAGAGAAATGTAACTCTATACTTACGACGTATCTTCGCGCGAGGTAAATATATTTTGGAGGAAAAATATATTTTAGTAGGCAAAGATGTGAGCGTAAAAATTATGTTAACACTATTAAATCAAAGAAATTGGCTAATAAGAAAATTTTGGCAGTTCTTGGCTCTTCTTGGCCGATTTCCCCACCGATTGAATATCAGTACGTGAAACTCCTCGTTTCGTATCGATATTAAAATGAACCACCAAACGGGAAATGGAAGCGGGCGATATTTCAAGAAAATAACTACGAGGAAGGTGCAGGAGCCGAGGTCAGGATCTCGCCACGATAGCGGCCAGGAGGATAATGAGACGCTCGCGCTTCCTTTTGGTTTTTAACGAAAAATTTACGAGTCGCTTCTTCCGCTAAGCGTTCACAGCGTGGCTGCGCACAGTTGTCGCCGTTGCTAATGCGGTGTATATTTTAGCGGTCGTAAAGCTCACCTAAGGCGATTATACGAATGTGGTTTCGTTAATATCCTTATAACGGCGTGGGATAAAGTGGACGGGAATATTTATCGCGAATTAAGGAACGGGAAGCAGCGTATCGCGGCCGAACCGCGCCCAAGAGAGAAGTTGCCGGCAGGAAGTTTCCTCGCGCAATCGCCGTTCTCTGGATGGAACTTTGAAAATTGCACGATACGATTGGCGATAAAAGTGAAAAGGAGACAAGGAAAAGGGAAAGAGCACTTGCACCTAAAAAATGGCGTTGAGATGAGACGGAACGATCCTCTTTTTCTTCTCTCCCGAGAGAGAGAGAGAGAGAGAGAGAGAGAGAGAACGGAGACGAAATCAGATGCAATTTTACGCGACCGAGGACTCGCGATCGCCGCCAGACACAAATACACGTGATCAAACGCGTAATGGACGTGAAGAGGGTTCTAAAAAAAGGACGGAGTCGCGCGGAGATGAAAAAAAGAACGAGGTCAAGCGTGAGCAATTGTTGAAGGAAGCGAGCTTCGTTAAGTAAATCACCCGGGACGACGTCTTCTTGCCGTGACAATTCTCGTTATTTCTCATATAAGTACGTTGTTCGTCTGCTCCTCTGTTTATCGCTGTCGTCTACTTTACGGTACACCGATCAAACCCACGACGCATCGATAATACCGTAATCCCTTATATCGCGCGCCTTCTCCGGGTTTTCCTTTTATCCTTTTGCGCTTCTAGAAATTTTTTGCGCTCAATTTTTCTCGCGCTCCGCGTGTATTTACCATTTCATCGAAATTTAAGAATCGCGAATTTAATGTGACAACGACGTAATTCTCCCGACCGCGCGGTTGATTTCGCCGAATGATTAAAAAAGTTGCTTGGGTTTTTTACTACTTAGCTTCTCGGTCGCGCGCGGTTTTACTTCTAATTTTTTCGCATAAACGCGCGCTTTGCAGACTTGCGTTCCTCTGCACGAATTTCAAGTTGATCACTTTTCTTCTGTAAAGGTGTCGAAATCCTCCCGAGCCTCGAGTCGTCGAGGACGAAGAGATTTTCATGAGCCCGTGTGTAAGTGAATAGCGGAACGTCAAATTTTGCTGTGGACGTTGCTTTAAGCGAGTTAGTCTCTCTTATATCTTGGCGAGTGTCGGAAAACCTTATCAATTTTCAAACTCTTACGCAGTTATTCTTACAATAGACCATTAAGAAGCGTCCTAATCCGGTGGAAAATTGCTTCCGAGAATTATTAAAAAAATGACAGTTTCATCGCGGTCGTTGCGCGCAACATCTAGCAAAAGCGAGACGCTCGTCACGTAATTTAATCCGACAAATAAATTGCGCCGATACGTATGAGGATTCAATTTGCGCAGTTTAATTTGCGTACGGCAAGTAATTCAACGCCACGATTAATAAAAAAGTCCTGTGATTGGAAAAAGAAGCAAATTGATAGCACGATTAAAAAAAGAAAAACAGAAAGGAAAGATGATACCATTAAAATACATTCACACGGCACGCGATACGTCGGTAAACAAAAATTGGATAATCGCCATTTGAATAATCGCCCCTCCGCTGCATGTCCAATCGGGACACCTCGGCATTTTTACCGATGCATATTCAGATTCCTGCCAATACAAAATCGCGCGCGAACACGGCGCGCGGCTGGCCGACGCTATACGATATTCATAACATGCTCGAAAATTGCAAAGGGTACAAGGGGGAACGGTTTTCCTACCTGCCGCGCGCCGTCGTGATAAATCGCGACGATTTTTATTGCGCCGTGAAATACACCGATAACACCTGCGACGGCGACGATAACGACACACGCAACGCCGCTGCATCCTGCCGCGGTCGTCTTTCCGTCCCGCGCGATTTCCGCGCGCGCGCTCGCATAACTAAGCGCAGGAATATATCACGAAACGCGAACGCGCTATCGCAAAGGCACACGAGAGTCACTTCGATATATATGCATATATATATATCTATTTATTTATTTATTCGCGCATGCATACGCGAATAGGGACAGCCGACAAGCCGATTTATTCCAGTTTCCGTCGCGGTCGCGACTCGCACAATGACGCTCCTACGCGCGACGAGCCGCGCGTACCGACGTATGCATGCGCGATGTTAAGCACGCCGCTAATTAAATCTCAAATTTCGCTCGTTACGATATCGAATTGAATTTGATTCGCCGAGAACGTAATTTGAAATTGCCTAAAACGCGATATCAGATCGCGCGCGTTTGGATATAACAAAGAACATTATCGCAAATGCGAATCTGGATCGAGTTGGATTTCGTCGGAAATTTAGCTATCGAATCGCGGATGTGAAATGGCTCCGATAAATATAGTCTCGCGATCTCACGTTGTATAGTTTCCAACCGCGGGGGTGAGTTTGGTAATTATATATGACCGGGACGTTCAGCGAGATACACGCGAGAGACATGGTGAGTGCGACGAAATTCGCACGCTAATCATTATGTTATCCTCGCAAGGCTCTCTTAACGGCCGAGTCGCCTTTCTGCGATCGAGAGCCACGAAGAGCGCCGGTTGGGCCGTTTTCTTTCGATCGACTTCGTCACAAGAACAAAAGTACCCGCGAAAATTCGTCGTCGCTGGGCGCGTTTCTAAAAACAACGGTGGAATAGCGAATCGGATACTGACGATTCGTCATTAGCCGAAGAGGAAATATAAAGGACTCAGCGCGCGGCCGCGGTAGATGCATATGTAAATACGAATTAGCAACCGCATCTGGTGCTAGGTATTTTTTCAGTTACGACGCAACTGTTTGCCGAGAAAACAGAATCGCCGGCACGGTGTTCGATTCGCCGTCGCGTCGAACGGGCAATTGATCTGCGGCTGGAATTCTATTTTCAGGGCATCGCCAGCTTTAGCGTGCTCGCGACGGAATACAACATCTGCGTTGCAGTTAGCGAGAAGATCCTGCGGAACTCGAGGACCGAGGACTTCGACAGGATAATCGACCGTCTCAGCTCGAAGCACAATGCCAGAGGTGTCATATTATTCGTCGACGAGGACAACGTAAGGTAAGAGTTAATCGTCCTCTTTTGTATTTATATTCGATTGCGTATATGTGTGCATACATATATGCACACACACACACACACACACGCGCGCGCGCGCGCGTGCGTATATATTCACGATTCACCACGAAGGGACGCGGAAAAAAGCACGATCGTTGAAATCTGCCCAACACGAAAAACGCCGCACTTGCTTTATTTTTTAGCAACAGAAGGCAGAAAAATGGAATTATTAGACTGCAAGAGAAATGTGTTGTTGTTTTTTTTTCTTCTTGCTTTTTCTACCATTTCTACTACTGCGCCTCACCTACAAGTTTGTATTCGAATACTAAACGTCCCGGTGGAACACGGAAATAAATTGCAGTTTCGTATCTTTTTTTAATGTAATTTTTTTCGTAATCTTTTTAACGAATCGATTTTTTTTTATTAAACAACGCGCCTGCTCAATAAAAGATAGATACTTAAATACACAGTATTGTACATGTGTGATCCTTAATATCAAAATATTATTTAATATACGACGGGCGATTTTAAGGCGAGCGACAGTTTCTCACTGTTAAAAAGAACGGACCTTCTTGAGTTTAATAATAAATCCGATAATAATAATCGCCTGTCACTAATAAAATAATAAATCATAGGGAAGGAGACAGCACACACATGTCATAATGAAGTAAGTAAAATTACCGAAACCGATCGATATCGTTTCATCATCGTCGGTTTGACATCAATTATGCGCATTTAAATGGCTACGATGTTATCGAGCAGATTCATTCGAAATCCTCTCAGCCGATATCTGACATGTAATGACGTAATATCAATGGGTGTAACGCGGGAGATGTAATTTCCGATTATCCTAACGTCTAATGGCACCCGCGGAAACAATCTCGAATTAGGAAGTCAGCGTTCGTAATTAGAAACGGCTGCTCAATCGCACGCACGTGCGCGGTCGTTAGTGTTTGTTCTAAACTAATCATGGCTGTCAAACGGCTGTCGTGATAATGACAAATTGTCGTGCGACACCGAAACGAATCTATCTCTCGTCCGCCCACTATAGATAGTTGATATAATTTCATCGTGAAATAATCTCGTGTAATGGATGATAAAATGAGTACGAGACGCATTCATTAAACTTACATATCAGAGAACACGCGTTCGTCGATTTATTCTGAATTACTACACAAATTGCCCTTGCAAATTCAATCCCTTACACTTTTCTATGTGGAGATAAAAACGCGCGTAATGTATACATTACGCATCCATCCATTAATCCATCCATTGATATCGTGGCCCACGATACGCAGAATATCCCGCACATTCTAAATTTATTCAAATATCGAAAGGAATGCTACGCGAACTCTGCTCGCGGCGCGAGCAGGATGCTGAAAAAAGGCAAATACACACATACGAGGAATGCGCGATTACGGCATACTGCATTTACGAGGAACTCGCCGGGGCTCCGCGATGCGTGGAGGAAATTTTGCGAAAATGCGCAAAGATTCAATATTTTACTGTCTCCCACATCCTTCTTCCGGACAAATAACACAGAATTTGTACTCCTTACGAGAGAGATCCCCTCGAGCCGAGCAGCGAAGCTGCTGTTCGAGGGGGAGTTTATTTTCGCGGTAAGGGACGGGACGTTTTGAAAGTCCGAGTCGAATGTCCGGACGGAGAGAATGGCGAGAGAAAGAGAGAATGGAGCGCTGGTGGATTTTGAAACAAACATGCGTTTCGCCGACCAGCTGAAAGCGGATCGGAGCGTAACTGAGCGGACGAGATAACAGCGCGGCGATTAATCTCGCGCCCTATGAAGCCGATATTCGCTTTTACAGCGTGCGAAAGAGCGAACGAAAGCGAACGTACAGCCCGCGACTCGCCCGCGCTTGTAATTCGAAATTCCGGCTTTATAGTTCGATAATATGCGGCGCGGCGTGACATCGCCGTGTTCTAGATAATTCGCAGCGAAATGAGAACGATAATAAACACCGTGCATTTTTTTATCGGCGGCTTTTCACAGGAGTGCTGAGAGTGAAAGTTGTCGCCATTTGAGGCGTCTGGCCTTCCGCTCGCCTCGCGTCGTGAAACTGACGATGAAATTTGCGCGAGTAAGAAATATATACGCGCGATGATACCGCCAATCGGAAAAATGTCATTTTTATTCGTACGCGTATTTTTTCAAGCATACAAACATCAGCCGCACGGAAGGGAGGAAGGTTTTTTTTTAAACTTGTCGGAAAGCGACTAAAACGCGATTTCCACCGTCGCGTCTCTATAGCGCGATTCAGGTAATATTTTTTTCACGAACTTCCATGCGCTCGCTTAAACAAGCTGATCGACCGTTCGAAAGATACGCGTGTTATTATCTCACGAATTAAACGAATATCGACGAGCGCCTCTTCGTGAGAACACGCGATTTAACAACCGAGAACGTTCTCACGAATAACTAACGAATTAACCGAGCGCTGGGAACAAAGCAATTTCGGTCTTGTCTCGAGCAGCAGGAGGCAAATAAAAAACTAAATTATTTATCGTTCAAATGATGCGTCGCAGGGACGAGGTTGATGGAACGCGTGCGCTGCGTCGCAATTCATTGGAAATCCGCCACAAGCTTTCGGGCAAATCCCGACGGAAAACTCTCCCCCCGTGGATTATGGAAAGTGAAATGGGCCGCCAAAGTAAACGCGTAATTGCTAATCGCGATTACGACAATTACGTCGGCGCTGCGGCACGCTTCAGCACGAAGACGTGCTCGGGGAGACCTCACGAGGCCGTATCTTAATCAATTATTAAGCGACAGTGATGGAGCACGCAGTATCATTACGCGTTATCATGCGTTATCACGCGTCGGAGGCGACGAGTCGCATTCTCATCGTAGGAGGCGTTCTATCGCGGCATTTCCCGGTTGATTCTCTCTCGTACTCTCGTCGTCGTCGCCGCGCTATTTTACCCAAAAAAGAGTATTCTATTTGTAAAATGATTTTTCCCATAGTCTCATATTCTAAGCGAAGCCTTTTACAGAAAAAAGATTCTTCTTTCGATAAGGCGATTAAAGTGAACCATTCGTCTAAAATTTATTAGATATTATTCCAACTGTTTTCCTCTTATTTCAAGAAGACTTCCTCTTGTATCGATTAATTTTCCTCTTATATGAAGAGGAACATGTTGATTTGAATGTCGGCTTCTTTTGTTCATTCGTGCTCTACCTCCAGGCGCGAACGAAAAAATAACCATATGCTCGTGGCTCAGAATATTTGGAACGTTTTTTGAAAAAGGTATCTGTGTTCCAGTAACATATAACGAAAGTAATTTACCCATATTTGGCTACATACAGTTAATATAATTTATTGCAAGAAATTGAATAATATGTCTTTTAACTATGTTTCATACAATTGGTTATGACGAACATCTTTGTTAGCTATGAAGTTCATAACAAAACTGATTGGAAATTTTATTTGTTACGATGATCTTATTTCATTCGTGCCTACTTGTTGTAGAACTGGAGTCAGAAGTACATCTATATATGTATTATTTTTCGCTATATATTATAATAATTTTTTTCAAATTAACCGGTATAATCAGTAAGAGTACAGTAAGAACAAATAATGATCCTCTCAAAAAAAGATTAAATAATCTGCTCATGGCTGCTCATGGTGTATAATTTTGTTAGAAGAATCTTCTTGGGGTCATATATAAGAATAAAATCTTGTAAAATTTAGATGATTCCACTTGTTCCGAAATTACTTTTTCTTTGGGTGTTATATTCGCGTGTTCAATCCTCCGTTAGTCGCTATGTTTCTCACTCGTGAATGCTCGCAATATGTCGCTCACGAATAACCAATTTCCCCGTTATTTTCCTCCGTTTCCTGAACAATTTTTGGCAATTTGGCTCATCGGCATTTGGCAAAGAGGCCAGGAATATTAAAGTGCGTAAGCAGTGAGAACAAATTGACAAGTATTATGGCCGAGATCAGAAAGAGATCGTAAGAAAAAAACAACGATACGCGTCGTAGCGTGAACGCGTATCTATCGAATATCGCGATTAACGGAGGGTTAAGCGGACAATGGAATGCCTCTTCCCCTTACTTTGCGGGGAACAAAAGGATTCACGAAAATATCCCGAAAAAAGCGATGTACTGAAATCCACTGATTTTCATCGCACGATATTTCTTATCTTACAGTTGTAAAGAGGAGGACAACTGTGAAGGGGGGGGGGCGTTCAAGCTTCACACGTCGCACGAATTTAATCAAATATATGACAATATATTATTCATTATTGCCGATTCTCGCGTCGACGTTTCGATCGACGACTCGTCGGGCTTTAGCCCGTGCGTGTTCGTCCGCATAATTCCCAGAACGGAAATCTGTTGGAATCCTTTCCTCTTTTTAATTCCTCCTGCTCCGCGCATGTTGATAGAATATTAATTTACTTTGCGGCGGAACACGTCGATCTTTCTCCCTTCGGAAATGATTTCACAAGAAAGCAACAGTCACTCGACCAGGAATAACACGTTAACGCGTAGTGTTATTCGAAAATATCTCACGACGTCGTGAACGCTCGTCGAAGACGGTCAAAGTGCTCGACGGCTTACCGAACGGCTCGCGATGTCGAGCAAATACCGGGGAAGCGAGCAACACGGGGGGCAAGGGCGGGAGCCGGAAAAAGGTGGACGAAACTATGCTTCGAAGAGTTGAAAACTAAACACGGCGATTCGCCCGGCCGACTGCGATCGAACCTTTTTGCACGCTGTATTTTCGCTGGAACTGGGACTGCTTGATTCAGTTGCTTTAACAATGGGAGTCTAAAGTAGAAAGAGAGGGAGCGGAGGTGGGATGTAGTGGAGGAGGAGGAGCAAAAAAGGGTACAGCGTCTGCATTATATCACGCATCGAAAACCTCTTTTGCTGCCGCCCCGTGTTCATTATCCCAGCGAAAAAATTCCGCGCCCTCAACGAACCAGCGAGAACTTCATCAGCCGAGCTTCGTGATTACAGTCGTTTGTATTTACTAAGCTGGCACAACAAATCGCTTTGCCTTCTACCGCGAGCTTATTCCGACCGAGTGTCTTTCTCTCTCTCTCTCTCTCTCTCTCTCTCTCTCTCTCTCTCTCTCTCTCTCTCTCTCTCTCTCTCTCTCTCTCTTTCTCTCTCTCTCTCTCTCTCTCTCTCTCTCTCTCTCTCTGCCGTGCTTGACATCGTTAAGCGCGATTTGTTTTCTTCGCGTGAATAAGTAAAACGATAGTGAGCGATAATGCGGAATTTCGCGATAATAAGCGATAATAATTAAATGATCGAAAATCCCGCTCGAAATTCAGCTTTGCTTTCCGATGTTACATTCGCGGGCAGCGACACTGACGACAGATACAAAATCCTCATTACAGCACTTTGAAATTATCATTTATGCTTTGAGAGAGCAGTTTGTCGGATCGCTTCGTGTTGCTTTAAGGAAATTTTGAAAACGCACACGCGCGACTTCCCGAGACGAGATTTCTGTTCTAATTTCCGACGAATCCCGCCAAACTCGGTGGATCGACGAAGAATCTCAAGGTGTAACATTGCACAAGCTATTATCTTATATACGCTACGGTTAATTACTGTTATGGAAGAAACGGCGATCTGTGGTGTGATATGAAAGTAAAACGACAGCCCTCGCGTAAACATCTCGCACTCCTTCCAGTTTGACAGATTTGCAGGATCGGCGTAGAGTCCAAGTTTATACTCGGGATTTACGGCTAATTTGAAGCGCGAACGATAATAATCGTAAACATGAGTTATTAGTAAACATTGTAGATTTTCGGAATTGCAGTTCTTTTGGAGCCACGTGTTTGTCCTGGAACTTTTCCATGTATGTAGCACGCGCGATATAAACGCGTGATAAAGGCGTAAACTTTTTTACCGCGTATATTAAACGTTATACCTACAATCATAGAAGTAGGACTTGGCGATTCTCCAAGCTTACAAGCTTACCCTGACCGAATGTAGTTCCTTCCCGCACCCGCGAGCTTACAACAAACGTCGCGATCGTAAAAGTAATTTAGCGCTGCCCGCGATGGAAAATTTGGAGATTTCTCCGTGTAAAGTTTAAGCAACACGCATAAATAAGGAAGTTCTTTTCGTTTTACTTTTATTTCATCTCAAAAAATGATCTGGACGAGCAATTGTACTTTGAAGTAAAATTTCGCAGAGATATTTAAAAATGAAGTCAAGGGATACCGTCATATAATTCACGCTGAGTTAAAAAGACGCGCGAGGGCTTTCGACAATGCGACTCCAAAGTCTTTATATTGATTTACGTCGTTCGCGCGATTTTTGCGTTTTCGGAGTTGGAAGCGCTCGAAAATGAACGATGCCACCGTTTTTCTCCGGCGAATACGGAAAACGGGAAATTAGCGCGTTAACGAGTTTTTCCCGCGGCAAGGTGATAATGACTCCGCTCTCGTTTCGATTTCTAATCGATCACAGATAACCGCGTTACGCGATGTCCATTAGCGGACTTTTCCGACCGTTCCCATTTCGTCCTCGTTCTAAAAGTAACGCATTACATGCACATGTTGCGTTAAATATCGGCGAATAAGCCATAACGCTAATATAATATCGCACGGGAAGATCGCGAAATTCATTTTTAACGGCGCGATATCGACAGCCAGTCACGTTTCTTTTAATAGCTTCGTCCCTTCTTAAATTAAGCTTACTCGATATCGCGTCACACACACATACGCACACACACACACATACACACATACACACACACGAGTGACAGCTCTGAAATTTGAGATATTGGCTTAATTTCGTATTTTTCATAAGAAAATGCCAAAGACCACGTTTCGTGACGAGGAAAAATGGCACGTTTATATTTTCGATATTTACCGGCCGAGAGCAATTATTTCTACCTGTTTTCTTTCTCCATTTCTTTCACGTAATTCCATAATTAATGTTTCTCTTAATACTTCTTTTAATTATTTGGAAAAATCACACTCTGAGTTGTGTCACTTTTCCACGCGCGCGACGTATATATTTTAGTTAAATCTCATTATTAGACGATGCCGTTGAGTATTTATTTCCACTTACGCTTGTTTAACAAATACACAATCCTCGCGTGTCCCTCGAAAGGATCGATGCTCCAGAATGTAACAAATACTCATTTCGCAGCCGCGACTGTAGACTTTTACCGAAAGAGGCATCGCGGAGGCTTTTTCCCTTCTTTCAATCTCGGTGTGCCGTTATTAATCACCGCGCGACTTTCGCAGGTTCTCCGCGCGGCGATTGTCTCGCGAAACATTTTCTGACGTTTTTAATATCTGGGAAAAGAAACTCGCGGCGTCTCGTGGCCTTGCGCTTTGAGGAGTTCGCGCGGGCACGCGGGCGCACGTTTCGTCGCTCACGCCGTAAAAAGGAATAAATCGCAAAGCGGTTCTAATATTCATCGCGGCCACCGCCAGCACCACCATCATCCGTTGGTCGCTTTGAACGCAAAGAAACTTTCGTCGGATTAAATGTCGCGCCGCGCTGCAACAGGCGGATAAGAGTGAGTGCATTTCTCACGAACGTCGATAGCGGCGAAATAATGGAAGCCCCGTTGATTGCGCGCCACACAAGGAGCATTTATGATAAAACGCCGCAGGACCTTGCAATTGACTTGCAGTCTCAGCGAAGAAGGCTAATTTGTCATTGAGGAAAAGTACGGACGCGAAGAGTCGCGAATAAAAAAGGAGAGCAAGACACATCACATATATACACACATGTATTCCACTTGTGTGTGTGTGTGTGTGTGTGTGCATTAATCGTCAATCGTAGCAGTGGAGTATACCTATTTCCATTTGCGATATTTCCGCTTTAATACCGATAAACATTGGCGAATCCCCGCGTAAAATCTAGCATGCGTCGCCTCCGCGACTTCCGCGAAATGAAATTAGCTTCTAGAGACTCTTGTTTGTGGAAATATTATACCATCGAAAGCGTCCGCGGATCTCAAGTCATTGCTGATATCTTAAGGGACCCAGTCGTTCATCGGTTTTACACTGTTGTTAATATCCCGCCGGTTAATTCGAAATCGTCACGCTGGAGATATTTTGCGGAGGTACTTTAGAGCGTACGTCGTATCGCTTTAGAGCGAGGATATGTATTGTTTGTCGAGAATTTTATTTGCGCGAAAAATCGGATTTTCCTGCGGTCGTCGGCACAAAAGAGGGACCTTTATAGATACTCTGCGCGCACACACACACGGCACGTAGATACATATACGCGCATATCAAGCGACGTCTCGGCACGTTAACAAGCACTGCTTGAAGCTCTAGTGGGGTGGTACGAGTCTAATGACCGTATAGAGAGGCTATTTGACTGTTTTTCGCAGGGTCCCCTAAACACAGATATATATTCGACTCCTCGAGGCAAAAGAAGGACAAAGGACTTTAGCTTCGGTAAAGCGCATTATTTTACAAATTTCCAAAGAGAAAATATTAACAGCAGGAAATATGGCGGGAATACACAGACGGCGAGGAGCGTTCCAAAATCGCCTCACCTGCGTCGTATCACGGTTACTTTTTCTTTACGCGTGAAATACTTGAGAAATTCATTGTCATTGCCGGAGGAAGGAAGAAAGGCATTACTTTGTGCGGAAGTCGGCGGAGATATGAATACCCGGCCACATCGAATGGTTTGGATAAATTAATTACTCGGCAAACCCCGTTCTCTCCCCGCTGCGCCTCTTCGCTTACTTTTACTCTCCTCGACGAAAATAGGTTGATTGTAAAATTGCTTACGGTGACTACACTGAGAGAAAAGTATATGATATTTGGAACAACCATATAATATTTTTACTAAGAATTATAGTGAGTTAAACTAAAATTATTGTATGGATACAAATATTAAATGGTATGGGGTAAAGTAACTCTTTTATATAGTCAATATTACCAGAATATTTGCTAAATGATGTAACTATATGAATATTAAATCTCACTATATTTGTGAATGAGAAATTACCATATATGTGGTAAAAGTAACTGAACAATTATTTAAGACAATCATTGACTATATATTTGTGTTTATTCTACTATACTTATTCTACTATTTTGCAGGCTCCACGAACTATAAAAATATGGTTGACGCCAAAATGAACTATAAAATATAGTGAGATTATAGTTAATTCAACTATATTTTTCTATCAGTGTAAGATGCAAAACGTGAAACGTATGTAGATTTATAAGCGCAGAGCTTCCAGAGTGATCGCGCGTTTACTCGGTAAATATTAAACGTCAACGGCGAATAAGTTAGCTGACTTAACAGATCGGATATATATATATATATATACCGGATGAAACGCAAACACATGCGCACACACGAATAGTCGACTATATATATATATATATATATACACTTCATTTTTGCTTTACCTTTCTTGTGCATCCTAACAAAAATTACTTTGCATATCTGTCTCTCGCATCTGCAAGCTGTGATGCATCCTGTCTTTCTTTCTCCCTTTCTCCCTCTCTCTCTCTCTCTCTCTCCCTCTCCCTCTCTCGCTCTCGCTCTTTTTCTGTCTCTCCATTACTACTTTGCTTTTTTATTGCCGGCGAACGCCGGCGCGGGCGCAGCGTGTCGCGAGACTGCTTTGCATATTCTTCTTGTTCGCGGGCGCGCGCGAGTGACGTAAATGCGAACGAAGCGCGAAGAAACGCAGGCGACTTGGGGGCGAATCAGCTTAACCGCTTCAACAGCGAAATGCACGCCGAGACGCGGCGGTTCTCTCCATCCGGGCCGTGACATAAGTCCGACGAAATCGTGATGTATGGCCCTTCCCCATCGTCGCTTGCTCTCCATTTGCGTGGCCCGAGACAAGCCGCCACTGTGGATAATCGCGTCTTACACGTGTTCCGCTTGTCGGCTCCAAGAGACGACATATTTCAACCTGGGCCACGTCGTTTCTCGGGGATTCCCGCTCCACGTGAAACTTCCGATTAACGTTAAACGCCGCGGCTTCACCGCTTCCCACCCGCGGTGAACTTTCGAACCTACGTACAACTCACGGACAACTCATAATTAGTCCCCGCCAGCGGCACTCTCGCAAGCGAGAGTACTGTGGTGCGCGCAAAAAATTAAGACGCAATCTCGAAATTTTACAAAAGTTTCCGCTCAGCCCGCCGCTTTCCTCTCCTCTTGTTAACCTTTCTTGCCACCTTTTTCATCGTCATGGCGCCTTTTAATTTCGTCCATGTAGTTTATATTTGTTTGCGACGCTGCTGGGCGACTTAGGAAAATGGTGTCGCGGAGGGAATATTTATAACGTGCCTCAGCTCCATATAGCGCTTCATTTTACTTAAGCGGAAGGGATTTCATCGAGTTTCGTCGGCCCGTCAGCCGCACGTGCTGCGGCTAAGATACGATTGTGTCCACCCTACGTTCTCTATTTGAAGTTTTTATTTTCGCTATCTACAGCTATCTAACACGACAGAAGAGAAGGCGAACAGCAAACTTACTTCGCTGATAAGTCACCCTTAAAAAGTGATTTATCTGTAAGAAACGACGAATAAGTCGAAAGATATTCAATTTTCCACGCAGATAGTGCACCATTTTGCAAACGCGACATTTGTCCGACTTGTACTCACATCGTGAATGGATCGCTTGGCGATATCGATTCACATGGGACGCTTCGCTCGAGAGAAAGAATTTGTCCTAATCGATCAGAACTCCGGAGAGTTCGCTCACGCCGGATGCGCTCCCGTAGGAAAAGAACTTCCGGCCGGCATTGCCGACACGAAGAAGCAGCAAGAACATCTCTCTCTCTCTCTCTCTCTTTCTCGCTCATTCGTTCTCGTTCGCGCTCCCGGCGCGACTGATGTATCGAGCGGGGCTTTTTTTTATCCTACTTGCAAGAACCGATCGACTGTCTATTTAAAGCGGTGGGGCTTTATTGCGCATTCAAGGGGAAACGATACATTATCGAACAACCACCTAGCATGGATACCTTGGAGTCGCGCCATTGGGTCGACGGCGTTTCCGCGAGCTACCCTAGTATTTGGCGGAACGCCAAGAACCCGGAAGGGACGATGCCGGGATGTCGTCGGAAAAACCGAGGAAAGATGTTTTCCCGCGCAAGCCGTGCATTATTCCCAGCCGCCGTACGTTAATAGAGAGCGTCGTTTACTCTTTAAAGGGTTTTTCTATTACGGTAACTTGGCGCGTTATGAGAGAACGGTCTTTTAATTGGGGTCATAGGTGACGCTCTGAAAAAAAAGACGCGGCCTCCAGATGGGAATTCTATTATTAGGCGCGACTCTCTTCGCGCCGTTTACCCGCGGAAGAAATTTCATTGAAATTTCGCTTTCCCGCGTCGAACGCACAGCGTGGAGCGGCTAAGATACGGCTGTTCGCTGCATTTTCTTTTTCTCTTTTTCTCTCTCCCTCTCTCTCCCTCTCTCTCTCTCTCTCTCTCTCTCTCTCTCTCTCTATTCTCTCTCTCTCTCTCTCTCTATTCTCTCCGTTTGAGGTCTCTATTTTCGCGATAAAGATGTTACGACAAAATGCCCTCTAATATTCTCCGTCCTGTGCAAATTTTTTCATCGATTGTACCAAACTCTCTCTCTCTCTCTCTTTAATAAAAAGCTATTTTGCAACACCATCTTCCTTTTTATTTGTAGCATTAAATATCCAGACGCTGTTGAACTATACACGGTAATTCTGTCTACAGTAAGAATAAATAATAATTCTCTCAAAAAGAGATTAAATAATCTGCGTATGAGAGGAAATTTATATTAGAATCAATAAAATTTGCATTATACATATAACACATAATCCCTCTAACTTTAAGAATAATGTGTTTATAATATTTTCCTCTTAATCTCCCAGAGGAATCCTCCTTGAGGCCATATATAATAATAAAATCCCCTAAAATTTAGATGATTCCGCCTGTTCCAAAATTACTCTTTTTTCTGGGTGTATAGAGAGCAGGAAATGTAACATGTATGAGATACAGTATTCGTGTGGAAACGTAATAAACTTGCAACGAGATATTATGTTATCATCGATAAAAGGAGGATCAGGATATTACGGGAACGCGAAGAGAGAAATGCGGAAAATCTAAGATCTCTTGCAGGATACGCATATAAGGACCGTCGTCGTTCCATCTTATCTATCGTTGCTCCGACCGGCTCGGTTTCTTAAGAGGAGACAACATTCTACTCTGCTTCGCGTTTTATAACGCAAACCGCACCCACTCGTGGATCCGCTCTCACGAGGGAAAACTTTCGCAAAGTAATTTCGCCAGCGTTACGTTTATCCGTTATCCGTCTATACGCAACGCCGAGGCGAGCTGCTGTTGCTGCTGCTGCTGCTTCTACACCCGCTCGCCCTTCTAAAAATTTCCGATGTAGTATCGAGAAGTATCTACGAAGTTGCTCCTGATTTGTTGTCGGTTCGATAGTAGTTCGACTTACGCTTCTTACAATCCACTCGAAACTGGTCAAACTTTCAACCAGATACGAGAGAGCGAGAGAGTGAGAGAGAGAGAGAGAGAGAGAGAGGGGGGGAGAGAGGAGGAAGGGCAGAAAGAGAGCAAGGGGTTGGAAGGCGGCTCGGCTTCTGTGCACACACAAAACCCCCCCACGCCCGTCCCTGGCGCGCGTTTCCTTCCTTTATCCTTCGCCGAACGAGACAGAAGTGGAAGCGGACAGTTACATTCCTGATAGCGATCGGAATTCGTGACCCCGATATCCCGGCAAGTCCGACCGTCCCCATATGTTCGCGCGCTTCGCTTTATTTTATAGCGTGTCGCCAACTTTCGGAAGTCACCTCGGGGAGTGTCCTGAAGCTGAAACAGCGTCGCCCGAGACACAACATTAAAGCGCCCGGATATATACAGGACGCGCTGTTGTTCTCAAAGTGCCCTGGGGGTGTCTTTATCTCGCGGATCAAGATACTTATACGTCGCATGTTTCGACGTATAAACCTCGTGGATCCCGCAACGGAACGGGAATCCCCCCCCGTGCAGATGTGCGCGCAAGTTCTGATAAACGGTTCTCCCCTGACTTCCGCATCGGCGGCAATGTATGTTTACGTAGAGTTATTCAGACCGGGATTCACGCCGCGCAAAGAGTCGAGAGTCGGCCGCGGGTCCTCCTCTCCGCGAGCGCGCACGCAATCTCACCCCTCGCGAGACAGACACTCGCCCGGTGAATCGACTCGCCGCTGGTTGCCTCCAGAGCCATGCACGGACATGTTGAATTCGATCTGTGAAAAATAGCGCTATGAATCAAGCGCTATGCTACTTGGTCGCGATGTTGATTGGATCCCGCTCGTCCGACTGGGAAAGTTTGCAGCCGTGTGTCGATTCCTCGCCGCGCGCGCGCTCAAGTTGCTCCGATTTCACTCCGATTCGGTCATTCGGTTGCGATGTTACTCGCCTGACATGGCGTACCTAGCGAATGGATTTCTGGTTACTTTTCCCGACGGCTAATCTCCTTAGGTAGAATCGGGGTGCAAGCGGAAAAGAGGCTTACACACGACAAAGCTCTGGCGGGGCGAGAGAGGGCAGAGGAGAAAGGAATGAGCGTAAGAGATGGGGAGGAGGGGGAGACGCGCGCGCGCGCGCGCGCGAGGGAGAGAACCGGCGACCTAAATTAAGAATTTAAATATCTCCATGCAATCCTCGTGTAGCGCCCGCGAAACAAAAAAAAATACGGGACTCGGTTTAAGGATCATCCCGATGCTTTAATTAGGAAAAAATCCCGAGTGTAACTTTAGTTCGTCGTTCGCCTCCGCCAACCGCATCGCCGCGCTGTGTCGTGTTACACTTGTGCGGACTCGAGTGTTTACACGATACTCTGCGTTCGTTAGAGTAATCGAGTGTGTTATGATCGGCCGATCGTGCGAGAAAAATGGGAATTCTTCGCGACGCTTTCGTATTTTCAGCGTTGGGGAGTTTCGGGCGAAGCAAGTCGCCGCAATTGGATCGCGTCTCCTCTCGAATAATGCCTATCTCAAGGCGCTGCAAGAAGAAAGCCTCTCTTCTCCGAGTAACGAAATTCGTACGAGCCGTAATTAAGCCGTAAAATATCGCCACGACTACTTAGCCTGCCTTCGTGGCACTAAATCAAGCAAATCTAACTTTCAACGGTGCTACGCGTATATCTTAGCTGCGCGGACAAAGGTTCGTATTCACACCGTAAATTCAACGTGAAATCTCTTTCGCGTTGTACCAGATAGCATTGTACGCGATTTCCATATGACATAAATAAAACCCGGAGAATCCGCCGGTCACGCTACACTGGATCTGCGATGTGAATACGGACCTGACAAAAAATTGCCAATCTAATCTCTTCTTTATTACGTGTCGCCCAATTTCTCGCGCACAGGCTCGCGATCGCGTCTACGAGAAGATTGCGTTTTAATCGATCTTCTCGGCGACAATGAACCGCCGTATACGTGCGCATGTTTGACTTGTTTTACGAAATTTATATCGCAACGTCGAAATAACGAATCGTAATTTCGTATCGTAGTTTCGTATCGTAATAACGAAAAAAGACACGACGCGCAACGCATATAATATAATCAAATATAATTTGCTACACACACTTTGCGCGATATCATTATTATTATTATTATTATTATTATTATTATTATTATTATTATTATTATTATTATTATTGTTGTTGTTCAGATAAAACCGACGAATGCTCTCTCCAAGACATTTGACAAAAACAGACTGAAGTAAAAGATTTGACTCGAATTTATCAAGCTCAAGCTTGATATCAATTGTTCTGAATCAATTCTGTAACATGTATATATACAGGGTGGGGCAATAACTATTAGGACTTTAAATATCTTCGAATCTATAAGAACCAGAGGAAGATTTGTGTAACCAAAATTGCACGGTATGAAGGGGGCTATCATATAGCGATAATAATTTTTGTCCAGATGGAGGCGCTTCGGAGATACCAAGGTGAACTTGCGTTTTTTAAATGGGAACCCAAATTTTTTATTACACTGTCTTTTTCTACCAATTAATTTGAACGACTTTTATCTAAAGCATTTTCTTATTTGCCTAATATTTTTTTTAGATATTTGAGGAAAACTTGATAACTTTTTCAATATTTAACTTACGATATCTCGCTAATTATTTGTCGGAAGAAAAAGTGGTATTAGACTTTTTTGCTTTATTTAGTCTCAAGAATATATATTGTTACAATAGCGCCCTGACTTTTGTTAACTTGCTGATTTTTGGAAATTTTAAAATCATCAAATATAGATTCGAAGTCTTATAGATTCGAAGATATTTAAGGTCCTAATAAGTATTGCCCCACCCTATATATAAAAAAAAACAGTGGTTTTCAACGAAAATCTAATTTATCAGAAGTGATCGAGGAATCTGGATAAGATCAATGTGCAAACTACACGTAAACACGATAACATCGCGCCACGTCGCGTACGCGCTCTTGCGAGACTATTAACGCATCTCGCGAGCGTCGGGGCGCTTCGATAACAAGATTGAACGAAGGCGGCGAAGCATCCGGCGTTTTGTACGGAGGCAAGAAGGACGGGTAAATAAGAAAAAGGAAGAGAACGGTCGCTACGCTAACAAACGGAGCGACCTCGTCCCTTCGTTTTCTCTCCCCGGATTGCGCACTCGCAAAGATCCGGCTCGTTGTCGCGCGTGCATCCGCGAATGCGTGCCGACGATTTCGTCGGGCGGGGACGTCGTCTCTCGCGATCCCCGGGCGCGATACTCGCGCTCGGCAAATAATTGACTTCTGGACCGGGTTTCCCGACGCCGGAGAAAAGCCATTACCGGAGCGATTCGATTTCCATGGGCCGATAAGTTGATATTGATCTGCGGCCTCGCCGCCGGCTCCCACGTCGATATATTTCCGGATTAACGCGATTCAATTCCATCGCAGTTCCCTGCGGGACACAAACCGCTGCTGTAACGCGAAAAAGAGCTCGTGTTCTGCGCGATCTTCTGTTGTTGCGAGGAACGCGGTTAACTCGAACCCTGACCGAGTCGTTGTCTTATCGGTCCGAGGGACCGACTGTACGAACACAATTGTTCCACTGTGTCCCCGGTTCGCGTGGGAAATTCAGGAGAAAGGAGAGAATCGAGCATATATTGCTTTCTCTTTTAGGCAACAATGTGTCGAGTTGGTAGAGAAAAGTTCTGCACGCACGTGAGCTGCATACACACACGGGACTGCACAGCGACCGAGATGTTTGAATGATAATATTTTCCGTCAATCATTTCCTTCTTGAATTTTGTCATTTTATTTAATCATTTTATTTAATATTAATTAATTAATTTTTCGCCTTCTTCAATTTTGTCAATGATATTAATAATTTTATTTAACCTTTAGAGGACCGGAGTGGCTCCTATAAGAGCCACTAACAAACTCGAAAACACTACGCGACATGATGGTTACATATATATATATATATATATATATATATGTATATAAATATATAAATTTCCCGCGACAAAAATTGCAAATTTTAAAGGAAAAATGCCGATCCTTTAAAAGTTAATAGTATCGGCTTTATTTCATGATACGTATAATTTCGCTTAATAGTGTTTGATTTTATGATAGTGCGGATAATCGATAATATTTTATTACAATTTAATGTTACAAATTACGCATCAACTCGTACGAGTTTCTCAATGCGTTCAAATCCACCGATAAAGTCAAGTGCACCAGTCGATCCTGGAATTCGCACAATCGTTCCCTCGATATCGCCAGTAGTACGAGTCAACGACTCGTTCATCCGTACTCGTCAGAGTACTCTACACAGACCTATGCTTTTGAGGGAAGGAAACTCGAGTAGCTTTGTAGCGCTGTAACCTACCTACCTACGCACTCGCGCGTTCGATAGCTCGATACAACATTTCTCTTGCGAAGCGTCTCTCGACGTACATTATTTTTAATAAAGCAAGAGGCGCCAGCTGAAAGCCTCGGCCAAACAGGTCCGACCAACAGGTTTCGGCCTTGCGAGTCCTTGAAGTAAGAGCCCCACCATACGAGCGATAAGAAACGGAAGGAGCAATGAGCTTCCGCGGGTTGAAAAATGCGTATTGTAGCGCGAGGATAATAGCGGAGGAAGGGTCGGAAACACAATGTTCTCACATTGTAACACAATGACTCACATTGTAACTCGGTGAATACGACGCGCGACCGATTGCGCGTCTAACAGCACGCCCCATTGTATTTGCCCTCGCGCGAGTTAATAATAACCGCGCGCCCGCGCACGATCTCCGTCATCATCGTTCATAATTCATCCATCCTGACGCTTATCGCTGGGCTTATCTCGTTGCAGGAAGCTGCTTCAGGCAACGGTAAGGGCCAATCGTACGGGCCATTTCATGTGGGTGGGTAGCGATTCGTGGGGCGCCAAAGTTCACCCAGTCCGCGATCAGGAGTTCGTGGCGGAGGGTGCCATCACCATTCTGCCCTATCGGAACGCCCTTCAAGGTAAAGGAGCCCGCTACGTACGCTCGTACGCTCGATCTCACGTTGTAATCGAATTAATTGAGGAAGTGTTTGCCTCTCTCTACGGCCCGAATTAGGGACGAACAAAGAAACGAGAGCTAAAATCAATAATCCTGGCGACGAGTGAGCCATGGAGGGTCATATAAATGCGACGGGAAGTCGACCGGCGGTAAAATTAATGCGAACAAATCGACGCGTGAGATCAATAAGTAAAGCGTGAACCGGCTGGTGGAGGGGGAGGGCGGGGAGCGAAATATAGCAATGTAAATTTGAACGCGACTGTTCTAATCGGAGATCAGAATTTTCCGCCGGTTGACCCGTGAATTCTGCAGAAAATTCTTTAGCCTCGAGCAATATGTATGTGTGTAACGCTTTTTAATAATATACGCCTGTCGCGCCGGATCGCGCATGCGCGCGTGAGATACGTTTCTTTGTAAATTCGTTAAATAAGAGACGCGCGCGCGCGTGCGGCACAATGATGAAGCTGATTTTCCTCCGGATCGCGCTTCGATCCCTCCTATTCTGACGAGAAAGACACGTGCTGTCAGGATATCAGCGCCGCGTCGTAAGGATACCAGATGCCGATACAAAAGCGAACGTGAGCCTTCATCAAAGGTCGGCGCGCATGAAAAATGTATTATACGCGAAAGCTTTCACCGTGCCGACGTCATTATAACGCGCGAGGTGTTTGTGCAAAGAGCGCGGCTATTTCCGCAGAGAGAAATCCTTTAAACGAAACTTACCTAATATCTTTATACAAAAAAAAAGAAGACGAGAGAGAGAGAGAGGGAGAGAGAAAGAGGGGGAGAAAAGAGTGAATGCCTTTGTTTCGTCGCAGCTTTAACGCTTTCCTTCTTTGCCGTCAATTCTCTTTTTTTTTTTTTGTACAAAACTGCCGTTCCGCTCGTGACTCGTTAAAGAGCGAACGAATCTTCCTTCTTTCTTTTTTTTTTTGTTTATCCTCGTGCCTTTTGTCGAGGAATTTTTCATCATGGGACATTCGAGATAAATCTTGCGTGTGAATCCGAGTGAGTTTCGCGGGCGGTCGTAGTTTTGCGACAGAAGCTCGTTGAAAACCGTTTCGCATAAATCTTCCCGCTTGTATTCAATTTACGCCACATACCGCGAAGCGGATATTTCGGAGCGCCTCGGCGAACGTTCTCGAGCCGAAGTTATCGCGATATGCGCGCTGAATCGAAGTTATCGCGATGCATTCCGATGTCGCGGAAGGAGAAGGGAGATATTCTCCGCGGTGAACTTTGCAATCGGGCAGCTCTTTTTCGTGCTTCTCCATTATTAGGACTGTGCAACTCGTTAATTAATACGCGATCATCCGAGGAGGAGATGAAAGGGACGCCGCGGATGCTTTACGAATTCGGGACGAACGACCGTCGAGTTTTCGACGTACGACCGTAACTCGCTTAATCCGTTCGTACACTTTATTCGCTGTTCTCCCATAAGTCGCGTAATTCCGTTAACTCTCCTTAATTCTTTAACTTGTCGGATGCGTTTTACCGGGGACCACAATTGAATTTCCACGTCACCGGGCTTGCTTACAGCTCACCAACTTCGTTATCGCCGCTGCGTAGCGATACCGTCCGACCAACTTCGACGCGACGTTCATTAATCTCTCGCGTGACGAGCGAGTAATATTTTCCGTCGCCGATTTACGTCGCATCATCGTCGCGGAATTAACACCCGCGGGCCGAAAAAGCGAGCGAGCGCGCGCGACGCGACGACACTTCCGCATGGCGTGCTCGTCGAGTAATTAACGCGCCCCGGAGTGTCGAACTCTCGTTAGTCGGTAGATGCTGTATTACCAGAAATTACGGCCCACCGAATGCCGAAAAAGATGAGGACCGTCGTTCGGGATACCCATTAATTCCGTGAACTGTCCAACTGTCCCGGGAGGAGGCAGAGAGAAAGAGAGAAAGAGAGAGAGAGAGAGAGAGAGAGGGAGAGACAGAAAGAGAGAAAACGACGATATCGAGGCACGATAGACGCGACGATTGCTTCCCCCTCCTGATTATTATTAGATAGTTCTAATATTCCTTCATTTAGTCTGAACAATGAGTAAACCCACTGATATTTGCGTTTAATCGATCCCCTGAGTACTTTTGTATTGATTTTATTTCACTCATCAGCTAAATGAATGTAATTCCACATCCGCGTGATCGCAGGAAAGTCGAAAAAAAAATCGCAAAAAGACTAACAAGTTTTCGAATTAGTTTATCTTGGTCATTTATTTCTCTTGGTCATGCCTCTTATTTTTCTTTCTTTTTTCTTTTTTTTTCGCGGAAGCTTCGCAGAGGAAGCTTCTCTCGTTGGAAACCTCAGCAAAATTGCATCGTGCGGCGGGGGGGAACACGCGAACGACTATCCGCGTGTGTTTCAATGATTCCGTGAGCTTTGGACTGAAAATGAATCGGCATCGATAAGTACGCTCCTCTGTCGAATAGAATGTTCTTGCTCGAATTTTCTCGCGAGCAGCGGCGGCGCGGGAGCCGCTTTTCACCGGCGAAAAAGCGTGATGCATCGGCGCCATCGAGCCGGCCGTCGAGCGACTCGACTGTAACAAGTGTGGTTCGATTCGGGCTCGTGTTATAGGTTTCGACGACTACTATTTGAGCCTGCGGCCGAGAATGGGCGACGAGTGTCGGGGGCAGACCGAGAGCAATGTTCCTCATAAGTTGGAGGGGAAGATGGTGAACTGCCGGAATATCTGGTTCCGGGAGTTCTGGTCGCAGCATCACAAGTGCACTTTCAGCGCGAACGCGTCGAGCGACGTGGCGCGCTGCACCGGCATGGAGGTCCTCGTCGATTACGAGCAAGAGGGTCTGGTGCCTTTTGTCGGTAACGTATATAGATCCATCTTGTCCTTATCGAGGACGCCCTCTGCCCCGACTGTCTATCTTATCCCTAGCCTTATGTTGGAAACTCCATCCTGGTAGAAGGTAATAGGAAATACGGAGATACGTGAGGAAGAGAAAATGGAGAGAGAGGGAGATAGAGGGAGAGAAATTTTTTTTACTCGTGCGTGAACTTTTCAATCAAGGTATTTTTGCGGACTTCCGAATCCACGATATCATCGGGATTCGATAATTGACCAGCGATAAAGTTTTTAATTAAATTTTCGTCAGGAAAAGTCAGGAAAAATTTATCCCGAAGAGAGTTTCGGAAAATTCGCCCTCTTGATATTTGGAGTTATAGATTTTGGTGGAAAGTTCGATTTTCCGGCAATGACAATTGGATCAGTGTTCGAGTGTTTCGGCAACAAGATCGTCGTGTGAAGTTGCACTTGTTTAATTGCGACTCGGCGAAGGAACTCGGCGTAATAGTAACGAATAAATTGTTCTCACTCGTGTCATTGGACGGCGCTAATTAATTGCGATGCGGCCGAATCACGCGTGAAGGGAAACACTTCATGATCGTTTATATCTCGGGCGAGGCGCGAGGGGGAAAAGGGAGGATTATTGCGCAGAAAAGGACGAGGAGCGGAGCGGTGAGCGAGTGAGCGGAAAGATAGTTATCGGAAGGAGGAAGAGTGAGAATAAGAGAAGTATCCTCGGCAACCCTCCAACTTTTCGTCACCCTTCGAGCATTTTTCTGGCCGAAAAACAGAAACGGGAAAAACTTGACCGTCTCGCGTTCGACCGTAATTCCGACAATATATGACGAGACTTGCGTCACGGCGAGATAGCGCGTCGCGATCGATTATTTTTACCGCGCGATCTCTCTCTCTCTCTCTCTCTCTATCCGAGCGGCCGATCTTCAGCTTTTGTAAATCACATCATTATAAAACCGTATACTTATCATTTATCAGCCGGAGAACGGCTTCTTTATCCATTAGCTGAGATTCAACATTGATTCCGCGTCATGAAAATTGCATTAAAAAGCGACGAGAGTTGATAACTTTTTGTCTCGTCTTTCAATCCCGCTGTTTTGGGGGAAAGAGGTGCTTCCCAAAATGCTAGAAGTAGTTTGCGAAAAAAGGATTGCAGCACGTCTCCCTCGGACACTTTTCGAAGTGGACGGAATTCGCGAGAAAGGACACACGACGACTGTTGTCGACCGGCAGAAACTTTCAATTGAAGCTTCGCAATCCTTCGCCCGAAAATCATACATAATTCGCAGAGAGCAAACATATGCCATATATTTTTAATTCGCGTCAGATGCACAACGTGCACGAATGTTGTTTTTACGACAAAGAAGGTATAAAAAAGAGATTCGCACGTGGACTCGGATGCGTTCCACAGATGATGATTCGCGATTGCGGTGAACAAGCGAACGTTACATGGAGTGGGGCGTGGAGTCGGGACATATAAATTCCACACAATTAATTCCAGATCAGTGTCCCTTGTTTCTAAGCGTTCGCCAGTGTTTGCAATTAACCGCAGCTGACTCTGCTCCGTGATCCATTAGATTGCGCACTTCCGCTGGGATCGGACAAACTTTCACGACGAACTTTCGAAGCGAGGCCGCGACAAATGAAAGGAGGGAAACATCGGTGGGCGTGCGAGCGTGTGCAGGCGGGTGAAGCAATTTTCCCCGACTATAGTTTTTGCGTTAACAAACACGGCCGGTGGCGCGTGAAAAGTTGCGCAAGATCAAACTCTCTCCCTATTTCCTCGTCCTCTCCCCCCAGCGTTTCCCAGCGCGCGCTCGCGCTCGCCTTTGTTCCGTTCTCGTAGGAAATAAATGATGCCGTCTCGCCGAGCGCGAAGCGATCGGCAAGCTCCACGCGATGGAGCGCGGCGACGTGACGGGAGATAAATCTTGTAAATCGTCTGATTAGCTGCCACGGGACATCTTCCCCACGAGCGAGTAACAATTTGTGATCCTGTCGAAACTTTCTTTATTCCTGAATAAATAAGTAATGACAGCGCTCGCGCGCTGTCGTATTCTCGCGCGACGTAAATAACCGCGGTTCCGGGAGACGAGGATCAGAGAAGGGAGAAAGTGCGGAAAAGGAGGAGAAGAGAGACCGAGATTATAAAACTTGTCCAATATCGCGGAGTGTCTGATAGATCGGTTCGAATCAAATCCTGTCGCGATCTACCGACAAATTAGGAGCATCCGTTAAACAGAAGGATAGCTTTCAGCGTAATTACAGGCGTATTCATTCGAACGATTGTGCGAAATTGGTTTTAATCACCGAATCTGCGGATGATTTGCAGTGGATGCAGTTTACGCCATGGCGCACGGTGTTCACAGCGTCATCGAGGAAGAGTGCGTGAATAATTTTGGCACGGCGCATTATCTCTGCGAGACGCTTCGGCCAGCGCCGGACGGTCCACGACTACTCCAACACATCCGCAACGTCAGTTTCATCGGTGAGTCACCGCCCCCTCGTTAATGAGTATAATCCAACGTCAATTAATTCCTCCGTGTACCGTTAAGATCCCAGATGAATACGATTTTAATCTCTGAATTTCTTTTCGATTATTCCTACAGATTAATACGTTCATATTATTTTAGACGGCTTTTGAAAAGACAGGACAGAAAGGACATTTATTTCCTTTCGGTAGACTTGAATTTATGTTGCCTCGTAATTATCATTTCCCGATGTGCCGAGAATTAAATTAAGCGCGTACAAAACGCGCACATACGTGTACACTTCGCTTAATTTAACACGCCCTTTACATTGCGAGCGATTTACGGTATTCGCGGGTTTGATACCGCAGAGATGCGTCACGTTTTACCGATACGTTTTACTTTAATACGCGATACAGATAATTTGGCCAAAGATTCGTTAGTGCCATTCGCGTGTCGGACACACGGTAAGGGTCGTTAAACCGAGAAGCTCGAACAGATCGATCAATTATACCAAAATCACAGCGTGAATTCCGCGTACGTCGAGCGCTGCGGCCGCGTCACCCAGTATATCAAGTGATCGGTGACGTCAGAGGACGGGTGGCAATCTCGACGCCCTCTCGCGCGATATTGCAATTAAAACACTTTCCCCGATTTAACGGCACATAACACTTTCACGTTGGTGGACTGTGATACAATTAAGACTGGCCCCTCGTTACGGCGCACTATCAAGTGGCAATGCGATTATCCTGACCGTCCGTCCTCCAATCGCGTATCAGGCAAGATTTATCGTAACGATATTGCGTAACGCTCCAACTTGCTTCTCGCCTCAACTTTTTCCGATATCCTCGCGAAACCGCCGACGGGGCCGTTTAATCTCCCGCCTTAACGTCCTTTGTTCGCGAGGCACGCACGACGCGCTAGTTTACGTCAATCTCGTCTTACCCCGAGTAGAATCGTGAAATAATATTAAAATACAATGTCGTTGTTTACGTTCCTTTAAGTCGCCGGCAAAAGTGACGGTGGGATGTTGGGTCAATGGCTAAAAAAGAAAATTCCTTCAAAAATTATTATTATTATTATTATTATTATTATATGCCAATTCTCAAAATAAATTTATTCGCAGCTATACAAGCGAAATGTTCCTGCAAAATATTTCCTTCGTGAAATAACGTATATCTAAAAACATTAAAATATTATTATATATTACTTAAATTTTTATTCTTCACAAAAGAAATGGTGTCAGATTCGTATGCTCAGACCAAGTAAAAATAATTTGTGTAACATGTGAAGATAAAAACGATTGTTGAAAATAAAAGAAAAATTCGCAGAAATAAACACCCGGCCACGGAACGTTTCTTCTCTGTAGTTGAAACGGCGGAGGTAGCTGTACTCTTTTTTTTTTGTATGGCTCTGCATATAGGCGTTTAATGGAGCCATTTAATCGGAAAGAATTGCATTATTCCAAATTGAAGTTTATTGGCCAAATGTTCCAATATGGAAAAGCCATTTTATCGATCCATT
Organism: Harpegnathos saltator; assembly: GCF_003227715.2. Lineage (NCBI taxonomy): Eukaryota > Metazoa > Arthropoda > Insecta > Hymenoptera > Formicidae > Harpegnathos > Harpegnathos saltator. Next base: position 1,949,739 of record NW_020230045.1, on the reverse strand, counting down.
AGAAAGATTTAATTCTATTTGTTTGCACCCCGTAGAAAAACTGATTTGCGGATAGCGCAATAACGGGAATGAAAATATCGATTTCTACCGGACCGGCCGGGATGTTTACGTTCTGAATAGCGTTTAACCGTTTACTTTATCGCGCAGCTATGCGCAATATACACGCATATCCGGTGTGTACGCAGCGAGGCGAATGTCTCGCGGGAAACGCGGCGAACGCGTTGAGGCAGCTCCCGTCGGAACGATATTTGTATTAATACGTCGTTTTCATTAATTCGATCCCCATTGATCCCATCCGCAGAAAGAAGAAAGAGAAGAACTTCACCGCGCGCCGCGGGATGCCTCCCGTCCGTGAAGTAGGATCTTCCTTAAACTTCGCGGCGTTATCAGGTTTTCGCCCGCTCTGCAGGAGATACGCTCGTCCCCGGTTTGTTTAACGTCGGAAAAAGCGAGGCTATGCATCCCAAATACTCTCATTTCTCCTCGCACCGTTTTCGCAGATAAGCTGGCAATAAAACTAACCGCACCAGGGCCGAAAATCTCTTTCGGCCACGTGCCTTTTTATTTCGTCGTTCTTTGTCTAGAGGCTTAACTTACTTATTGTGCCTTATACATTCCCCCGCGATGTTCCCCCGCGAGTAAATAGTGTTCACGTCACTCATTGTTCTCTTCGCGAGGTCCAAAAATGGAAAGAGAGACCGGTATCTTATAATTTACCCGCGCTATTTCGCCTCAACGTTCCTCGCGCTTACCCTCCTTGCCCCGTTTGCGTCCCCTTCCGTTTTTTATTAAAAGCACAAAAGCATCAGTCAGGTGGCGCGACCCGAGCAAAAAATTCTTAGAGCCATCCTTATGAGACATAAGGCCCCGATAAGGCTGAAAGTAGGATGCCCTAAAAAGGGATGCTTCATTATTACCGCATTAGGCCCCGAAATGGGTCTTTTAGGGAATGCCTTAGTTTTTGCGAAATAAGGCTTTGATAGGAAAAGCTGAGAAGGGCTTTAGAAGGATCTTTTAAGGATGCTTTAAACATACAAAATCAAGTTTTGTTATAGAAAATTAATAAGATCTGAAACGTGTAATAAAATTGCCATATAGTTTAGTATTGTTTTAGTAGGTATGCTCTATCTGGTTCTCTTAAAGATTTTTTAATTATACCGCAATTAAAAACGAATTTTATTAGTATTATTAGTTGTCATATTCATTAGTCTCTTCCAAGGATTTTTTTAGTATTACCTTCGTTTTGAAATGCAGCAAACTTTAATCAAAATAGTAGCAGGATTTTAGTAGTATAAAGAATGCTATATTTCGTCGTAAAGTATATACGCTATATTTTTAAAATAAAAAATTCTTATATACTAACAAGGTTTACAAAGAAATAAAGAAATGACAGTCTAAATTTCTTGGAATGAAAGGAACGAATATTTTTACTCAAGCAATAATAAAAATATTTCCTTATAAGGACCCTTACAAACCATTCGTTGCACATCTTGTAGAGCTCTAGTCTTTCTATCCCTGCTAAGGCCCGATTAATGTTAGGAAAAATAATTAGGCCCTTACCAGAGTCCTATTAATTTTTCTACTCGGGGAGATGTAAAACCGATCGACAGCCGCACAGGCTGTCTTGTAATCTTGTCAGATATACGGAGAAGTGTAAATCCTCTCCAAGATGAAACGCGCGAGCTTGTCGCTTCCGACTGACGTTTAATCGCGATTCCGCGTGCCACAATCGCCCCGTAACACGCGCATTGCCGATAACCCCGGCGCACATGGAACGTAATTTCTCGGTCGCGCGAGCGGTCCATGCCAGCTCCGCTGTACGCGGTACAATAATACGGTAACTTGGCGCATACAAGGGTCTCACGAAGCTGTTCGAGCGTTTCCTGCGGTGCGGGCCGAGGCGAGTTCACGCCGACTGCCTGCTGCGCGCGCGGCCTCGCGTTTACACGGCCGGAATAACAATGTTCACGTATTTTCCTTTGTCATACTTATTTGCTGGCCCTGACAATCCCGCACCTGTTTGCACCGCGTTATGTTCACGGGGGGGCATGCCGCGAGAAACGAGTAAACTTCCGGTCGGATTTCGCTGAACTACGTGCGCGCACACGCGCGCACTCTGTTTACCGTCGTATTTCTCTCTCCGCGGAGGCGTGGATAATAATAACGGTGATAATCTAACGTAGGCTAACGGGAGAGGGCTGTAGGTTCAGCCCTTCGTCCCCTCTGAGTTGTGATGCGACGTAATGGGTCTTGACAGAAGTAATCGAGTCTAATGTTTATTTCTCCAAGTCATACTTGAGGAACTTTCGACTCGTCGGACCTGTAAATTCATCGTTTACAACTGAGGCGTAAAAGTTCTTGAAGGTTCTTGAAAATCGCGTGTATTTGCATACTATAATACTTTGTCAGTTGTCGCGCGAGCACGTCTTTCGCTCTCATCGCTTCCATCGCGAGATAAATTGAAAAGAGAAGAAAAGATTCAAGGGACGTGTACACGTAGGAGGATTTATCCTCTACTTTTTTTCGTCGTTGCGTTCTATTCCCTCCGTATTTTTCTTTACAACTCGATCTTTAAAGCTCGTTCCTTTCCTCTGTCTGTCTGTCTGTCTCTCTTTCCCTTTTTTACCGTTTTATCGAAGTTAAGAGTCGAAAGAAAAGCCTTAATAAAAGATTTAGTGGTCGGCGAAACGCGAGAATTTTGCTGAATGTCGAGGATAAAGGCGAGAAAATATTGCTACATTATTGCCGCGGCTTACGTAATCTTTCCTTGGAGGCTCCATCGCGAGAACTGCTCTTTCTTCGCGATTTTTTACTCTCACGCTCGCTCATAATTTTCTTTGCCCTCGCGTGCACGAAATCTCCCTTCATTTCCCTTTGACACCGCACCCCCGCTTGGCAACTCTTCCTCCTCTCGCGAGTTCTCTTTATTCCATCTGTTTACACCGCAGCCGTTCTTAGAAACACTTTGTATGTATCCACATGTGTTTCGCCGGTCCGTGCCTGCGTCGAATTATTACGACGAGGGTTCGGGAGGAAGCAACGAAAGGGGATGAGCCGTAACAAGACCGAGAAGATGCCGTTTGTGGCTCCTTCTCTCCGTGTGGTGTTCTATAAATAAAACGTGTATATATATATATATATATATATATATATATATATATGTAATCCACGCGTGAAATAGCTGGCATAAATTCTGCAGACCGCACGTCCAAATTCGCTTCGATGGCTTACGCTGGGAAGTGTCCGCTCACTCCCAGCCCCTTTCGGATCCTATTATTCTCCCGAGTTTTCAATCCTCCATTCCTCAGTCTTCCCAAAAATTCACCGAATATTCCCCTGATATATTCCCGACAGCCTCAAATTTTAATTCAATTTATCTCCCGATAATTATACGCACGCTTTCGGAAACAATCCCACCTCGACATTGTTCGTTTTTTGAAATTTCCACCACCTTATTTTAGATTGTTGTATCATCGGAGAAATTATTTTTAGAGAGAATTCTTCTTATTAGGCTAAGATAATGTCTCTCGGCCTCGGAATCGGCCAGATCGAGATCAGCGCGGCAATATCGATGAATAACAAAGATAACGACAATAATAATTATTCAGGCTGCACACATCCCGCGTTGTATTTAGATTTTCGAAACGGCACCGACCGGCTTTCTTTCAGGTCGCCAAAACACGGAGATTAAGTTCAATGCCGACGGGGACGCTTACGGATTTTACAACATCTATCAATATCAGAGGAAAGAGGAGGGTCGCTTCGATTATACCCTCATCGGCACGTGGAAGGAAGAGTGAGTAGCGGCCTTCGATTCAGATGGGATCGGCAGACTTTGCCATTTGTCGTACGGGTTGCACAAACGGCGGCATTAATCTTTCTCACTCCCTCTCTCTCTCTCTCTCTCTTCTGCGCGTAACGTTACTAGTTTAATCCACTCACGAAAATAGACGTGCCATCGGTGTCGCCGCGTTTTTAGCGTCATGTTTTCTACTTTCTCTCTTTTTCCTTAGCACGAGAGTATCCAGAAAATTACAAAGCAAATTGAAACATATTTTCCTCGAACTGCTATGTGCGATTCTTTCGCATCTTGCATTGTGCACGTCTCGATTGTAATAAATGCAAGTGTACATGTAACTGCATTTATCATTCTATTGTGCACATTATTGGTTACATGTATACATATATACATATAGATGCGTAAATAAATATCTAAATTTGTTCCTATAATTCTCGCGAGTATGATAATTTATAACACTCAAAGCGTCGAATTCCGGTTAAAATGTTTCCAGTGTTCACGATTTAACGTCGTTTCTTCAACATGGTCGCAATAGAGAGAGAGGGAAGTTGGAGAAATTTATTTGGTTTGCATAATGCAACCCGTCGACAAAATAGCTCCAATGTATACAACGCGCGGCAAAGCCCGCGACACGTCTGGTGTATTAATTAGGGATTAATTTACTTTCTCAGGCTCAGTCTGGACATTAACATGACACGATGGGCGACCGGTGTCGGCGAGTTTCACATTCCCCGTAGCATGTGCAGCGAAAACTGCCCGATGGGACACGTCCGCAATTTTGTAGTAAGTCCATACTGTTCAATCAGCGTAGCGACGCAACGCGAGAAGCGACGCGAACAGCGGAAATTCTTGCGACTTAATCGCCGCTCTGTCTCTCTCTCTCTCTCTCTCTTTCTCTCTCTCTCTCTCTCTCTCTCTCTCTCTCTCTCTCTCGGAATTCAATTAACGCGCGAGAAATCTTTTCTCACGCAATCGCCGCACTCGGCGGATAAATTTCACCGGGTAAACCGTCGACCGGAAGATTAGCGGTTAAATGGAAACTGGTACATTAACCGAGTACATTTACTAGGTCTATTAGAGTAACACCCGTTAATTCCGACTAATATCTCTCTCCCGTTATGCCGAAGTTCGTCCGCGGTTTACCTCCGGCCTCGCGGTTGATCCGCAGTATCGCGAAAATAATACAAAGTCCTCATCTTCGCGCATTAATACAAAGTGGGCCGTTAATACGTCATTTAATAATCTCCGGCATGAGTTTTGCCTTCTCCGCTTCGTTATAATATACGAAATACGTACGATTCTCTCTCTCTCTCTCTCTCCTCTCTCTCTCTCTCTCTCTCTCTCTCTCTCTCTCTCTCTCATTTCCTTTTTCACACAATGCGACACAGCGCGGCAAGACCGCGCTCGCGGTGCTTATTAATTGAACGTTAATTCGAACGAAGCGCGAGGGCGCGCACAGGCGCGCCGGAGTTGCGCCTCACCGATGAATTATATAATCCAGCGTACTTTGCGCAGTTTGTATAATTAAATTCTAACACGCGTTTTGACTGAAATTCCGACTCCGGGGGAGTCCGGCTACACAATTCCCGCAAACTCTCTCCGCGATATATACGCCGCGGAGTTACGTCTAATAAAGTGGGCGCGGGTTATCTTCTGCCCCCTCATCCCCCCTCGTATCTCGTTCTCACTTCCTGTCCTCTCGGCGAGCGGAATTTCATGCAAGCTAAAGTAGATCTGTAATTGTGCCCCAATCCCAGGTTTAACCCTACATGGTGCATAAGCAGGCACTCGCGCGTGTCCCCTTCTTCACCCCCCCTTCCTTATCCTTCCTTCCTATCATCCTCCTCTATCCGCAGGTCGCCCGCAATTTCCCTTCGAACGTACCGCACGCGTGAAACCGTAGGTGTAACACTCGCTGGCGGAATAATTACGCAGACCGACGACGATGCTTTTTGCACCTGCGTTTGTTTGCCGTCTCTCTATAGGCCATGCACTCGACCGAAGATATACTCCTAGTCTCACCTCTTACCTCTCTCTCTCTCTCTTCTTGCATTTCCGATTAAATATTCCCCTTCGAATCTCAGGATGCGCGCGACTCGCGGAATTACTCGTCGCGAGTATACAATCGCTTTTCTTTCCCGTGATCGTTAAATTATGATGATTTCGACGCTGATGATTAATTTACTCCCGACTGTAAATCTTCATTAGCGAACTGTGCGTTGTCGAGTCAGAGGTGTATGTACTGGCGAAGCGGAGGGATGCCCTCTGGCGCTGAGGTCCCCGAGGTTGTAACCCACTTCGGTTCATACGGTTAGCAGCGAGATGTCCCCGAATGCGGTCCGGGATTGATCAAAGTGTCCCGTTAGCGTTTCGTTATCGGGAGTTAACGACACACGCACCGAACTTTCGCCAAATCGACGGCCACGGAGGTTCGCTGCGCGAGCGGCGTGTAACGCCGTCGATGATTGGCTGCTCTTGGCTGGTCGATGTCGAGGGCAAACAAGAAGAACCCGATATCGCGGCGAGTTGCGGCAGCCGGAAGCTTCGCCGAACGTCGTCTCATTATAGCCGCAACCTAGTCGTGCTTCGCGACGACTAATTAGCCTCGGGATTCTATCGAAAAAAAAAAAAGAAAAAAAGACAGCCAAAGAGAAAAAGGAAAGAGAGAATATTCATCGAGAGGTTATTACTCGACCGGTCTTCTCTTCTATTATGAAGCCAGACATAATGCGATCTTCGTTGACCTGAGTAGCTGAGTTTTCCTATTCATGTCGAGACTCTTTCTTCCTCGGAAGTGTTGTAAAACCGATTTTTTAAACCTCGTCGAGTCACTCGCGGCGCTTCTATCGAGACGGTGTTTTTACTCAAAGGCGGCCGAGTTTCCACAACTTCTAAAATACAAACGACTCGTGTGTCAACGTACGACAACGTGATTCCGGCTTTTTTTCTCACGCGTCCTTTGTATCCTCGTACATATGCTTCGCTGCTTAATTAACGTCGCTGCAAAACTTGAGCGTTATAAAAAGCGAACGGTGACGTAACCAAGCGGAGAGTACGTACGCAAAAATACGACAGCCCGATTCGTCGGCGAGAGTGAACGCCTAAGATACGTGCTGACCGATCCTTCGTCTTCGTCAAGCTTCGTTATTTATGTATCTCTTTGTATCTCTCTCGCGATGCCTTCCTCTTGGAGAAAAGGGGAACGTCAAATTTACCGGCGATTAACAATTTTACCTTTTTAATCCACGTTTTTCAAGATGTCCTCTTCTTGCGCGAGACAAAGGAGGAAGGGGCACCTCTTGTGCATCTCACTCTCCTCCGCGCGCTCATTATTTTGGCATTTGGATTTCGCTCGTGGATAATAAGAAGTTTCCTTCAATCTTCAACTTAAATACCTTCCAACTTTAGTTGAACTTGCTTAAATCACCTGGCGTCCGCGCATACCGCTACAGCCGCTTTAATCCCGTCATCTTTACACGATTTGTCTTCAGACCGGATTGACGTAAAGACGATCGCTCGTGATTCCGATCTGAAAACGTTCTCCGTTAACGTTATCGTTATCTCCGAGTCTTTTATCCTCCCTCGTGAACAGCACGAAACTCCTCGATTCGGGCTTGAATTTTCCTCAAACTGAGGGAAGAAAATTGAAGGCATCCGACCAAGCCACGAAAATCCACTTTTCGGCTGTCTGTTTGCCCGTCTGCCCTTTCGGGCACCGCCACCGTCTTCTCGTTTTATCACCTTTCCGCAATTTGCTTTCGGAATAAGCTCATGCGCGATTTCAAGGGCGATCATTCGCGCGACTAATCAACGACCACAATGACGACGGAAGAGAACTAGTTGGTTATGACGAAAGTTTCATGACGTTCGTTATAGAGTCTCGTTAGGGAAGCCGGCAGTCAACCCCGGCTTCCACTCGGCGAAAAGCCGCGAGAAGTGCTGCAATTTTGCGCCCCGGCTTCTGCGACTGCCCCACTAAACTCCTCATTGTTTGCGTAGCATTCCTATAAATTCTCCATGCAATGCTCCGCGTGAATTCATGCGGCCTGGAAATGGACAAGGAAGAAAACGGAGGACTCGGAGGATAACAATTTCAATAAATTGCGCGATATCACACATTAATCTCTTTTATACGATGGAAAAAAATATACAGGGTGTCCCATTTTAATGTCCCACCCCAAATAACTCTTCAGTATTGAAGTTTCAAGGAAAATGATCTGAATAAAAGTTGTTGGAATTTAAATAAGCTACCTTATGATGACCTTGCCCTCATTTTTCAAGGTCATTTGAAGGTTAACTTGCGTTTTTTAAACGGGAACCCTAATTTTTTATTACACTGTCTTTTTTTACTAATTAATTTGAACGACTTTTGTCTAAAACATTTTTTTATTTGCCTAATATTTTTTTAGATATTTGAGGAAAACTTAATAACTTTTTCAATAATTAACTTACGATATCTCGCTAATTATTTGTCGGAAGAAAAACTGGTACTAGACTTTCTTGCTTTATTTAGTCTCAAGAATACATTGTTACAATAGCGCCCTGATTTTTGTTCATTTGATGATTTTGAAATTTCCAACAATCAGTAAGTTAACAAAAATTAAGGCGCTATTATGACAATATATTCTTGAGACTAAATAAAGCAAGAAAGTCTAGTACCAGTTTTTCTTCCGACGAATAGTTAGCGAGATATCGTAAGTTAAATATTAAAAGTTACCAAGTTTTCCTCAAATATCTCAAAAAATATTAGACAAAGAAAACAATGTTTTAGACAAAAGTTGTTTAAATTAACTAGTAGAAAAAAACAGTGTAAAAAACAGTGAAGAAAAACAGAAAAAAATAAGGGTTCCCATTTCAAAAACGCAAGTTGACCTTCAAATGACCTTAAAAATAGAGATCAAGCTCATTATAAGGTAGCTCACTTAAATCCCTACAACTTTTATTCAGATCATTTTCCTTGAAACTTCAATACTGAAGAGTTATTTGGGGTGGGACATTAAAATGGGACACCTTGTATATGCAATTCTTTTTATCACAAACGGCCTCTAAATTGCCCATTGACCGAATTGAATTGCGCACGACGCGAAGCGTGCACCGATAATGGTGCGTAATAATGTTTGTTGTTTGAGCGGGCTCGGGGAACAAATGTCGCGCGAGTGTGATATAAAAATGCGACATTCTCGCGATCAGACGCGATGATGGTGACGATTCGCTCGCGCGCGCGTACGTAGATCCGCGATTCATTAAGCTCGATGACGTGATTAAATAATTAATTAATCGATTAAACCCGAGAGCCGACAATCGGCGCGCAATTCACATCGCAAATCAAATTTATTCGCCGCCCGATTGAAGAGCGCAAGCCTGACAACAGCATACCGCGCGCTGAATGGTCGCTATAGCGACAATTAGAACGGTAATTACCATGGCGTTTCACCTATTTCACTACTTGCTCGCGCGCACTCGATTTAACCCGACATGTGAATTACGTGCCTCACAATGGTCACACGGTAATTACAAGGAACTTTCATCTCGATAATGTTAATGGCGTCTCGACGAGAGAGAGAGAGAGAGAGAGAGAGAGAGAGAGAGAGAGAGAGAACACGAGACCGTCAATGCCATCGGCGTATTGTTGCTGTCCAAATGACAACGTTGGCAATCAGCGTCTGTCAATATCGACGATCGCGCGCGGTGGCGGATCGGTGGAAGATCGAAAATGTTCTCAGCGAGTATAATCATTTTTTAATATTAATAAGCAGCGCAGTTGATCTCTTGTGTCTGGAGTTCAGTTGGAACGTTTAAATGTACGTACAGAATGTTCCTCGAGGTTTCGTTATTACTTGAATAACAAGGTTAAAGAAAGACCTGCGGTGTTGCGCAATGCAAGTACACAATAAGTAACATCGAATATCATGTGTGGCAAGCTTTGAGGCAAGTAACAGCAAACGCAGGCGGGCGGGCGTTAATACTACATAGTGTACTCCAATAGCAATATTACTTATTAATTTAATATTATCAATTATTACACGATTTACAGTGCATGTGTGTGTACGGTATAATTGTCGCTTGTTAATTAAAAATTATTAAAGTGAGATACTCTGACTGCGTTGGCTTTTACTTGCTGAAATTCAGCGTGCGATAATACACTAGAGAGAGAGAGAGAGAGAGAGCCCTTTCAACCCCGAGAGACATTGATGATTTTTTGTTGAAACAATGCGTTTCGCTGTTCGCTGCGTCATACGTTCGTAACATACGCGCTTCGCATAGTTCGCTCACGCGAAATATCGACGCAGGATAATGTCTCTTTAATGGTCACTGCTCGTCCACCACGGCCCCGTTTTTGCAGGCCCGCGGCCCGCTGTCATCGATATTTACGATTATTACGCGGGCAAGTGCGCAGACTCGAATAATTTCGGTTAGTTGCGAGAGCCACCGCGACGAGGCTGTGAGTATCGCAGCGGGCGAGAACCATTCGTCATTTCGCGGCGTAGCACGTTCGCAGCAGTTCGACGCAAGTCGACGCTAATAAGACAAGCGTGCGTCGGCTGCAGCCGACGACGACGACGGGCGGAGCTATCTCTGCCTCGCGAATAACCGCCGTGAATAATTCCGTGCCGTTTGGCTGTTCGTCAGGACGAGCGAATTGCCGATGCAGGCACCTCCTCGGGCTGACGGGACTCAATATTTTTCCGCTGGCTGCACGTAAAAATGGATTTTGCCACCGTATATATGACACGTACATACGTGAGAGCATTGCGTCATGTTGGGACACAATTCTACGTCACTATTTTTCAATCGTTCAAACGAGATAGTTACTGCGACAACTATCGCCTCTCGTTCGATGGAATCCGCGCTTGTCTGGCAATTCACGCACAAACTCTGTACATAATGATAATAACAATAATATCCCTTGCACTTACAACCGCTCGCGGAATCCGCTCCGCTGATTGCGAGCATCACTTCATCACGCCGGGAGATTTCCTTCCGCGATTAATACCCGGTGCACGAACGCTCGACGACAAGCCGCTCGATACTCGTCCTAGCGACGTCCCTTCCATCTCGCTGATTTTACAATTAATTCGAGTCGGTAATTCACGGTAATTCATAATGTACTCAATACGCATTAATTCCCCGAATAAACAGCCGACTGATCGTTATTATCGTGTCTCGGTGTCGTATTATTCTAATATTAATGTCCCAATAACAATTGTTATTGATAAATCCGTCGGAGCTGTAGCTGTGTGTAGACTTGGTCGCGTCGAGCGAGATCAAACGAACGCTCGCATTTGTTAATTAGCGGCTGAATTAAATCACTTAAATTCCAAAGCACGACCCGTCGAAAGTCGAGTCGGTCGAAGTCGCTTCATGGCGCGGAGTCTCGTCTAGCCACTTCTAGCCGGGGAGTTATCGATCTGAATCGAAACGCATAGCGCTTCCTCCGTGTGCCTTGTCGTCTCATTTTCCGCGAAATTATCTGCGCGCAGGAAGCCTGCTGTTGGAGTTGCGTGGCATGCCGAGAGGACGCTTACGTGTACAACGACACGTGCAAGAACTGCTACCCCGGCTACGCGCCGAACTCCACGATGACCGGCTGCATCAAGCTCACCGCCGAGGTCATACCCTGGACGAGTCCTTGGGCGTTGGTGCCGTTGATCTTCGCGTCCATCGGGATCCTCAGCACCCTCTTCACCACCGTCGTCTTCATTCGGTGAGTCGCGCTTGGCCCTGCCCTTCCTTCCTCACTTCTCCGCACTTCTCGCAACGTTTTATCGCCTGTTGTATTTCAACGACGGTGAATCGGAATCACCGGAGATCCTTGCCTTGCCTCCTTGGACGAAAAATATCATTTTCACGGCGGTACAATCGACGGTACAAAGATACGCGCGTATCCTGACGATTCGCGATAAAAACGTAGAGAGACCGAGCGCGAAGCAGCGCGCCAACGAAAACGAGAGCTTAAGGGGATTCAAAGCCGACGCTTTCGAAGTGAAAATTTAATGAAAGGCTTAATTAGCGAGCTATTAAACTTACTTAATTAGAGGAAGTAAAAGGTTCGACGCGCTGAATTATAAATGTCCGGGAGAGAGGGCAGGTCGAATTTTTAAAACTCAGATCTTCGCTTTTTTAAACTCCACTTACGTCGACCGATGAACTTAAATATCAGTCGCGCCTGACGTTCCGTGCGAGTTGTAACTAACAGCCTGATTAATTATAATGATCGAGTAACTCGGCGAGACCGAGAATGCGCGAGAATGCTTTATCATATTTCATTACAATCTCAAGAGATTGTATGTTGTATAACAGAGAAAGTTACCTTGCGTTTTCTCTAAGATTAAAGAGCAGAGCGCAAAAAGCAAAAAGATAAATCATAAGTAATAAATCGAAGCTGCAACGAAAACGCAATTTGTTTAGCGCGCTTGGTTAAAGTTAATCAATAATGCTTTTGCAAACAACAAATTCTGACGCATATCGTTAATCCTTTATAATGCATGTAATTTTGAGGTATACTTTTAGCATTAATTTTACTCGTCCATCGTTGTGTACTATCGTGGCTTCGGAGCGACGATATTGCCATCGACTAGTGTGTGTATTTTTACTAATTATTAATTCCTGTTGTTCACACCGGAATGGGCATCGTTTAACGCTCAGCAGTGGAATATTGAAACTTAACTACGAATTCATACTTGACGATCGATATTCGCTATTTTGCTATCCGCACAGAGCCACTTCTCTCTCGGAAGACAATAGGTTTGCCACACAGAGAGACTTCGTGTAGCTCGAGCTAGGTGTCACCTTTTTCACCAGCCGACTTGAGAGATGTGGCCCCTTTTTACCACCCGACTTCTTTCCCGGGTTCTCATCGATCCTCCTACGGTATCTTTCCGCTTTCGCAATTGCAGATTCAATCGCACCCCGGTGATCATGGCGTCGGGTCGCGAGCTCTGCTACGTCCTGCTGGTCGGCATTCTCTCGTGCTACGGCATGAGCTTCGTCATACTGAGCAAGCCGACCACGTGGAATTGCACGTACCTGAGAATCGGCCTCGGCCTCTGTCTCAGTATATGCTACAGCGCGATCCTCACCAAGACCAATCGCATATCGCGGATATTCAACCAGGGCACGAAGAGGATCAAGAGGCTCTCCTACACATCGCCGAAGAGCCAAGTGGTAATAGCTAGCGGTGAGTACGAGTTGCACTCACCTCGGTAAACACATCTCGACGAGCCAACCGCCTCGAGAGGATAATTACGCGCCGATGTTTGACGCAACGCTGAAATAAAAACTCGAGGACCGGGCGCCGTCCAAGACGGGGAATAATGGCTTAGTCCTTACGACAGGGCCTTCGTGTGTCGCCTCAGGAGACCATCAATTTGGGCGACCGCTCGATCCATTTCGCACGCGTATTACGGCATCAGACGCAACACACCTTGTACATACTCGGCATCGCACAAGCGTAATTGCGTGCGTCTGTAATTCCAAATTTAAAGAGGAACAGAAGATACGTATATATTTGAGTTTAATGAAAAATATATTATTCGCCGGAAAATGCAGTCACGGTTTAATTCGTAATTCACTCTGAAGCTGCATCGTTTTACGATTTTATTTATAGCTAGTTCGTAATTCCGCATTTCGATTCCATTTTCAATTTCTGGATTCCATTTCTCTGGATATCGCGAAATTTTTGCCAATCACCATACGCGATTACTACCGCGGGACAGCCGACAAGTCGCCATTCTTTTCAAGAGACTGTTTCTTTCTTTCAAAATGCGTTTAAGGGGGGAATTACACGCGGAGCAGGCCGTTTTCAAGGCTATTTTTACGAATTTTTTTAACAAAAGAAACGATAAGATCAATGGACTTGAAATTTTTACAGTGCACTCGTCAATGTTCAAAGTATAGAATAAATTTTATTGAATCACACAAGAACCGATTCAATTTGTAATTATAAATAAAAATGCAGTCATCCGTTTGCGAGCTGTGTTTGTTGTCGACATTTCCGACAATTCCGGGCCTCTCACTATTCTGAAACCAAAAAATGAGAAAGATTTTTAAAATATACAATTGTCATTATAGCCCGTACCAAAGTGGCAGTGAAGGCAGTGAAACTAAGTTTGGGAAAACAATGACTGTACAAACAAAAATGTCGAAAATGAAACTTTTTTCGACTTGTATCATGTTTAAAAAAAATGAATAAAATGAAATATAACTGTGTTCGAGCGAGCTGTGTTAAGGGCGAAAACTACATATTGTCTGTATATTGTGTAAAAATTTCTAGTTATTCGATTCAGTAGTTTTTGTGTAATCGTGTCGACAGTTTAAAAAAATGGTATTTCTAGGTAAACGCGTTTAAAGCGTTTAAAGTTTAATGTGTACTTTCCATATAGATAGTAACAAATTTATTTTATACTTTGAGCATTGACGAATATACTGTGAAAATTTCAAGTCCATTGATCCTACCGTTTCTGTTAAAAAAATTCATAAAAATAACCTTTGAAAACGGCCTGTAGTTCCCCTTTTAAGAAATAATTCGGCTTGCTTATACCTGACGCGCGCGCGTGCGAGGAACTTTGCATCCTCATTTTCACGATCGAATAATTGGGAACGAATTAGGATCTCGTCGTTTCCATCTCCCCGGTCGCGCGTAACCTCGCCGATCAAAATCACCTCTCGCCGATTTGCATGCCGCCGAGGTTCGCAAATCCGCAGGGATTTTCCGCGAGGGAATAATCATTTCGCGCAGAATGCAGCGAGATTCTCCGGGCTCTCCCTTACATTCGCGCGCGTCCCTCGGTGACGGTAATGCAAAATAGCCTCGGTCCCCACGACACGCAGGGAGTGACGCTATCAGGACACACGCAGGGCTCGGTAGAGTGGTGGATCACGTGACTCCCGTTTGTACAGGGATAACCGCAGTCCAGCTGATCGGCACTACCGTGTGGCTGATAATCGAGCCGCCGGATACCACAGAGATCCATCCGTATCCGCTGTCTGCGGTGCTGACGTGCCGCGTCTCCACGTTCTCGCTGATGATGTCCCTCGTCTACAACATGTTCCTGATACTGATGTGCACCCTCTACGCATTCAAGACCCGCAAGATCCCGGAGGACTTCAACGAGGCCAAATACATTGGCTTCACCATGTACTCCACGTGCATCGTCTGGCTCGCCTTCGTGCCGATTTACTTTGGCACCAACAACGACTACAAGGTCTGTGACGGCGCGAGCCGCGAAGATTGTGCCCCAACCGCCACGCGAGCCTCACGGCGCGTTTTTCTGTGTTAACATGTAAAGTCGAGCGGACGGCTGCCTACGTTGCAGGTTCAGATCGCGAGCATGTGCATGTGCATCAACATCTCCGCCTCGGTCGCCCTCGGCTGCCTCTTCACGCCCAAGGTCTACCTGGTGCTGTTCCAGCCGTACAAGAACGTCCGCCCGGGACACCCCAACGTACGTACAATACTGGCCTCGTTATTCACCCAGCCTAATGAGATGAAGCCTGTCCGGAATATGAAACAGGGTATCCTGCAATTAGAGAGACAGGGGGAGAAAGAGAGAGAGAGAGAGAGACAACCAAACGTCTCACAGCGTGGAATTTGGAGTAGATTTTGATTAGCGAAGGTGTCGAAACGATAACAGCTCTTTGAACGATGAACTCCTCTCGAGAGTCCAACATGAGGAGTTGGAGGAGGGAGAGGAAGAAGGGTGAGCCGTATTGTCGTCCAATTTTCGAAACAATCTTTGACAGAATATCATAGCTGAAAATGTGCAGCTGTTGAAACTATCGAATGTCGAGACTCGCGGAGCATTCCGAAATTGCGCACCGGGATCAAATTGATTTCAAATTTCACAGGAGACGACGCTACACGTGCACTTTGCGCCATCCATTCGAAACTTCCCAACTTCCGCGGAAGTTCGAGGCACATCTTGCACGTCTGCAAGAATTGCCGCGATTCAACTTTGATTATACGCCTTCGTCCAAATTAACCTTCCCCTTCCCCGTTCACGTCGATAAATCTCCACGACCGTCAATCCTCTCTCTTTCTGGATATTAAACTCGAGTGCGCGAGCAAACGCTTTGCTCTCGAATGCCTTGAAGCGAATCACGCTTGTCAGAATCAACGTTCAGTATTACAAGTGACGACACAACGGCGAAAATGATCGATTCGGCTCTGTCAAAATCTCTCCTCCAAATCCTCCGCTCCGTCGATACGAACAACGAACCGTTCATTTCGAGTGATCATTACCAGATCGAGACGGACGTCGTCACTGAGACTGTTTGTTCTAGTTTTCATGCCCCGTCACAGAAAATTCATACCTCGCGCGAGGGTGCATCCGAATGCACGAATCTTTCCCTCGTGTCTCTTCTCTCGTCGATGACGAGAGGACAAAATCGCATCCTCGACACTCTCCGAGAATCACGGCGGGACGACCGACTGGTCGGCCGACCGATCAGGCTTGGCAAATCCGCACGCGACTCAACAGACGCGAATGCTCAACGTGAAGCCGCAAGAGCAGCTCCCGACGACCGTATTGTCACCTTGGCGCCGTGCCACGCTCGTTCGGTCCGTCCGCACGCTCGCGCGAGGCTGTGTCGCGCGATTTCCCCTCGCCAACTACCACCACCACCACCACCAGCACACACCAGTACACCACCATCACCATCACCACTTGTAAAAACTCGCAGTCGCGAGACACTTGTCACCGGCAATAAGGACGCAATAAGATCCATTCGGGCCCTCCCCCCCGCAGACAAGCGGAATGCAGAGCGGCAACCGCGGGGCGTACAGCATGCGCTTCGCCGGCGGGCGCAGCCAGACGATGCAGAGCATGACCTCGGGCTCGCGCAGCAGCCCCCCGATGTCCCGCGGGGCGGGACGTGACGAGCGGAAGCATGCGAACGGTGAGACTCAGGCGCTGGCGAGTCCGTCGGTCGAGGAGACCTCCGTTAGCTAGGTCGCTCTCATACACCTCCCTCCCTGTCCAGAGCATCGGGCGAGGATGCGCGAGACCGAGGTGGAGGTGTATATCAACAACGACGACGATGACGACGGCGGCGGCGGCGGCGGCGGCGGCGGCGGCGGCGGTGGCGGCGGCGGCGGCGGCGGCGGCAGCGGCAGCGGCAGCGGCGGCGGCGGCGGCGGTAACAGCCACGGCGGAGGCGACGGCGGTAACGGCCGCCGCAATGGCAATGGCAACGGAGGAGGAGGAGGTGGCGGTGGCAACGGTACCGGCGGCGGCGGCGACGACGACGACGAAGAGGAGCGCAAGCTGTCGATCGTTCAGGAGCTGCCGGAGCTCACGGACACCGCCAGTCCGCCGCTGAGCTTGGCGTGCCTGTGCGAGAGGAATCAGGGCGAGCCGCGCCGTCGCGACTCTTCTCGCCATCAGGTGACGGATTTTCCTCGCTTTTGACCACGCGATCCTGACCGTCCTCTCTAGGAGGATACACGCGCGCGTGTAGTCGGGCGTTTTATCTTGAGGGAAAGAGAGAGAGAGAGAGAGAGAGAGAGAGAGGGAGAAAGAAAGAGAAAGAGAGCGAGCTAGTCCATCATGTAGATCGATCGATCACATCACATGGTCGAGCCCTGATCCTAATTCGCACACTCTCTTCTGCTTTCCTTCCCGAGCCGAACGGATCAACGCGCGACGATCGCAACGGACCGATCAGCAGCATCTCCGAGAAGGTGGAGGCGCGCGCGAGGGAAACGGAACCCTCGTGCCCGAACGATGAGCAGATTCTGCGTTACTGCGACTCGCCGACCTTCTCCGAGTTCTCCTCGTAGTGTTCATCCCGGGGAGTCGCGACGGCCTCCCGTCGGCGTCCACCTTGGAGCTTGCGGCCCAACGAGATAAGAGAGAAAGACCTTCGTCCGTTTTCCCCGCACTCTCTCAACGTCAGCGTTTTTCTAACAGCCGGACGTTTTGTACCTTCCCGCGAGGTGTGAGTGACTGAGTGAGAAACCTTCAACCCTCCGCACTCGCGTCCCCCCGCGTCCCGCCGCGCGGCTCTGCGTAATGCCGTGCGTGCGTGCGACGATATCACGTCGAGAGAGATACGCCCGGGCGGCCCCGGGGCGGAATTTCGATTCTACGTTGACCTCACGAATCCCGTGGATTTTCGAGGACTAATGGAAAATCCCGAGGCGCAGCGCTGTGTAGGCTATTGTTTTGTCAAGCCACGGCTGATTAGTCGCCGGTTGTTTGCCGGAGAATGGGGGGACTTGTTTGAGATTTATTTAATACTCTGATCATCTCTATGATCTACATTGAATCTCTCTTCACTTTAATGCTTAAACGGAAGCACTCGGGGGAGTGTTCGCTTGAGAATTAATTATGTGGCGTCGAGATAGCACAATAGCCTACATGGTTATAGTATTTTATCTCGAGGTTCTCTCCTTCGTGCTTGACACTGTTTACAAGGATTAATGTAGAATTAAAATTTCGACAGATTTCGGTGTTGTAATTTTTAATTAAATTTCAAATCAAAAGAGACCTAATCTAAATTAAAGGAAATCTAAATCAGAGAGAGAGAGAGAGAGAGAGAGAAGTGTGTGTGCTGAGAGAAATTAACTGTATAATACGAAATATCTCCGAATCGTCTTGTTTTCTTTTGGTATTTAGTCCTTTAACAAAATCCGAGAAAATGAAGTAAAATATTTAGACGAAAACTTTTAAATCCTCGTCTAAAGTAAATTTTCATTTTACTTTCTTGTCAAAACTCTTCGAACTGAACTCGCTAACTTTCAGAAATTACCTTGAAATTTGTACAAAGTGGTACGAGTTTTTCTTTTGATTTTTCGAGAATTGGCTAATTAGGATAAATGCGAAAAAGGAAAAAGGAATTAATTATCTGGGAAATCCTTCATTACCGAACTTCCAAATTACATTTCGTAACAACAACACATCTTTGATAACGTTATTAAAATAATCCATTAAAACATTTGGTAAATTTTAAGTAACACAAGTATAATATCGACAAAGTCGTTAATATTAATGAAATAATCTTCTCGAGTGTGCACGGGCAACTAACGCGACATGCGGAAATAAAACTCGACGGCCGCGACGCGCCAGGTCGTCCGAACAAAAATGATTGTTTCGCAGACTACGATTTTATATAGTTGTTCATAATTGAAACCATCGGCTTTGTCGGTTAACGCGAGAATGCTCCCACTGGTATTCAGAAAGTTTCACCGTCACGAGTGAGTTTTTGATCCATTCATCTCTCTCACGCGAGCTGCAATATAAAAGAACTTTTTCCTACACGCACACACAAAACACACACACATACCAATAACGCGATAGCTTTTGTGTTAATTTCACATCAATAGAACTAAATTAATATTTCAGACATTCTGATATGCAAACAATGGACGCAAAGTACAATAATCGCGTTTAATTTATCGATGATTGTACTTTTTACACGAATATTCATTTTCCAAGTAATCGGTCGATATATTTTTCGCGATTGTTTGTCTGTCAGATTCATTAGCCATTCATTTAGCAGCGATTTAGAATGAAAGACAGCTCTGGAGTCGATTTTATTCTCACCTGTACGCTCTATACAAATTTTGCTATATTACGATATTAAAGATTTGACGTTTTCAATTGTTTTTTTTTTCCCGGAAATAAACAACAAAGTCTTTCGTTTGACTCTTAGAATACAATTTTCATAATTAATTTCGTTCAATTTTAAAATTGTTGTTACTACCACCAGCATGTTCTACAAATCTCGCCCATTGATATTGGAACACTGTGTACATACTTTAGTAAATATGAAAACGGATATAAATGTGTTAGAGAATATACGCGGAGATCCTAAAAAAATCGATAATCAAATTAACCGAGTAATTTCGCATTCTATCGTTCGGTCGCGGATGCGATTGTTAGTATTAGCGAGTAATCTCAGTCGTAGTTGGCGTGATAGACGAAAATACTACTAAATAATAGTAAAGCGATTACGTAGGAATGCCAGTTGCCAAAAATATTCAAAGCAGGGATTTGGTCGCGGTGCTCCCCAGTCGTCCTCAAAGATTTATCTCTACGTCGTCGTGGTTTTTGTCTTTCATTTAAATTCAAAGCGATAATTCGGCCGAGCCCCATAAACGTGGAAGCCGCGTAAAGTTGAAGTTAAAATGACGAAGGAAGTACAAATCAACGACTAACTTACCACACTCTGTCCTTATTCTCATCCTCAATACCCAGAAACTTTTGCATCACGTAACTTGAAGTGCCACAAATAAACCAGTATCGAGTCAACCACGATAGATCCTCCCCCCCCCCGAAAAACGAACGCGAAAAGTTAAGAAACACGGCTCGAACTCAATTCGCAATATGTATGCATACGCTAAAATTGAGACAACGACGAATCGACACGCGCGAGCGCAATCGCTACATCGAGTACGCCTAATGATCATTAATTATATCGAGTCAGGCGAAAAAGTGTCAGACTCGGTTTCTCAGTCCAAATTGACTTTATCGTACACCCCGCAGAAAGAGAGATTACTCGTCGATCGGGTAAATTTGCCGACATAAACATTGACTTGGAGACAACAACGGTCATCACTCGGTTGACGTGAATAATTCACTTCCATCGAATATGATAAAATCGAATCGTTCGCTAAGAGGAATCGAGTTGCACTTTCCGACTGACTCAAATACTACTTTTACTGTGTTTCGCGAAAAAAAAGAAGAGAAAAGAAGAAGAAGAAGAAGAAGAAAGAGAGAGATCGCGCACCGACCCCGTAACATTCCTGTACAAAAAACAAGCCAAAATCAAAGCGATTTTACTTGCAGCACGATAAGAATTGCTAGGTAAGGAAAACTCGACGAAACGTTTCGGCGGTAGTTACTGTACTTAATGTTGTTATAGCCATCGCGTTTGTGGCGCGAATCCACAAACTCGTGTTGTAGAGAGCTGTTATTATCGTTTCCGGAGGATACCGAAGGAGGCGAAGGTCTCACTGAGGCGATTTACGTGTGGCTACGTCGCGCATTGTACATACGATATATGCCTAAGACACATAGTTATTATTATTTATTTATCTCGTTGTCTCTCGGTGATTTTACTAGTGTATTATTTGGAACGAATGTTACAGTATAGGGAAGAAAAAAATAAAAAAGAAACATACGTTAAGAAACTTGCGCCGCCGAGAGGAAGCTCGAGTACGGCCCCGTTGGAGAAGAAAAGAACTTCTTTTTAACTCAGCGGAGACTTAAATTTCTCTTGTTTGGCTCCTTGGTAGAAGTATACAAAATTGCAAAGGTGAATGCACGCTGAGTGACATCGTCTTTGTCGGAAACTTTAGCAAGTAGTCTGAACTTTTAATATCAAGAGAAGGTGCGATAAAATATTTGACTTTTTGTGGGATGCGTTCAACCTTCTGTTTGAGTTTTATACTATTTAGGAAGCGTCGAGTGTTTCTACTTCTGCTTCACTAAAATTAAGAGAAAAGAGAAGAGAGAGAGAGAGAGAGAGAGAGAAAGATATATATATATATCTTATTGATTAATTTACTTAGTGAGACATTCAATGATCAAGAGTCTATAAATGTACATAAAATTACAACTGAGCGATCGCGGAACATCTTGCTTCGCCAAAGCGAGGTGCTCCTTAATTAATAATTGTACAAAGTTTATGGAACGTTGAAATATGTAAAAGGACGAGGCGTGCATGTATTAAATAGCTGTTATACGTGTGTACTTATGTGCCTAGCATTTCGTGAGCTAACTTTTCGTAACGGTGTATCGATGTTCTCGTGATTAAGTCGAGCAATGATGAAAAGACGCGCAGGCTTAGAGAAAACGAAAAAACGCGACTCCGCTCTCCTCAGTATGCGAGCCAACTCTCTGTCGCGTATGAAACTGTAAGATTTTGATCAAAGAGTTAATTTACGGTTCCAGCTAACTTCCGAGCCTGCAGCTCATAAATCTCACTTTGGCTTTACAAGTACAAATTTCATCGTTATCGCGATTTATCGCAGCGTATATTGAATTCTTCGCTCTCGCCCATTTATATTCGTATACCGTAAACGAGAAATCACTTACGAATGAGGAATGATATTGTCGTCGAGCAACATTGTTACTCGACTTAACGCAACACCGAGTAGTAGGGTGCACGGACGATTGTTGACAGTATTGTTTACCGGACATGCGACGTAATCGTATGTACACCGAAACTATCGGCGCGCGCAAGGAGGCTTGAATAATTTCATAAATATACAACTGCCTGCGATAATAAACCGACTAACGAACGAAACACCGACGAAACTCTGTACATATATGCGGCTACTAGTCTCTAAGCTCGCCCGCGGACGAGATCCTTCCCTGCGCGGCTCTAACAATAACGTCTCGTTAATTTAAGCGCGCGCGCGTATCCTTGCGATTTCTCATTCTAAAGCTCCAGACGGATAGACGTAATTCTAATAACTCTTCGTCCTAGCTGTGAAGGTCCTGTCCGATCCTCCTGCCGGGTCGAATCATATCCTCTCGTCGTCTCTTCTCGTGTCACGGCGAACCCGTCTCCTCGAGAAATATAGAACGTCGCGACGTGTAGAAAGAAAAGAAAAGAAAAGAAGAAAAAAAAAGAAGCGAAGAGTACCTAACGAGAATAATAATATCGTCCGAATTCGTTGATGCGCGGACTGGCGGACGAGAGAGAGACTTCCCGAGAGAGCCGCCGTTTAATTGAAACGAGCGGCGTTAATTCTACTAGGAGAGAGAGAAAGAGAGAGAGAGAGAGAGAGAGAGAGAGAGAGAGAGAGAGAGAGAGAGAGAGAGAGAGAGAGAGAGAGAAACGGGTCGATGCGAGATACGTATCGGCCCGCGTTTGCGCTCACGATGTGAAATGTACTCGGGTTGTACATTAAACGCGTATCTTAGGACGATTAATCAATTAACTAATGAACCGGCGATATATACCGCTGTGCGGTGCAATCGATAGCAGAGAGTTTCACTCGTACTCGTTTAGCGACGAACGTGATTATCGGTAGTTTGATACATATACATATATATCTATCTACGTGTTTGAAAAAAGAAAAAAAAGAAATCGGTATTAACTAGAAGATCGTAAAAAGAGAAGTAAAGAGAGTAATTATACATGCGTATGTATATGAAAGACGTCAGCGGTGTGTGGCGAGAGAATACTCGATTTATCGCGTAAACAACGTTCTCGGTGCGAAGCAGCCTCAATTTTAAACAAAGTTTTATATACGGTGCCAAATCGATGTTAGCGCAAGTGGAAAACTCTGACGGATATTATTACAAATACAATTATGAATCGTATTCCGTAGGATTAAGATCAAGCGAGAAACAGAGAGAGAGAGAGAGAGAGAGAGAGAGAGAGAGAGAGAGAGAGAGAGAGAGAGAGAGAATCGTTGTCTCTCGAAAAGTCAGATCAAATCGATACACCATAAGAGAGTGCGGATACATTTTGTAAATAAGAGAAGAGTAGACACGTAATATGTAACACACACGATATACAGAATGTTTCGATATTATAGGCGAATAATTTAACTGGCTAACAGAAGTCGCGGAGAAAAACAGAAGAAAGAAAAACAAATTAACAAGATCTGACAAATTCCACTTCAATCTGACGATACTTTGCACTGTTCACCGTGATGATTCAACGTGGACGATTCGAAATCTTTGTTTCGAGAAAGAAGAAAGAACCTTTATGGACAGGTTGTTCCAACTCCTTGGTAAGTCAACGCGGATAGTTCAATCGTACATCTGTCTTCGTTTGAAGGAAAAACCAAGATAAACATATGACTTAACTATCGGTTAACTTATCAAGAAGTTGGAACAGCCCTGTGTGTTTGCCCGTCGGAAACGCGCAGGTCTTCATTCGCTTCTCAGCGAATTTCCTTTCAAGTCCTCACATGCTTCCTTTAGCGAGGAAGACCCATCGACCGCTATATCGAGCCGCGCTCTGTCGATCCTACCCGTTCAGCGCGGTCGAAGCGGAGATTCAATGGCGCGCCTACGCCGAGCCCGCGCGGCGGCAGCTGAATGAAATCACGTGGTCGGCGTCAGCGGTCAGCTGACGTACTACGCGGGGTGGGGGTAGGCCCACATTCCGACACGCGACGTGCCATATATGGCGATCGGAACGCGGCCTTGCTCCCACCCCGACCTTGTGCCAGCTGACGACCGCGAGGTTGCAAAGTTCCGCGCGCGGCACTGCAGGGTGCAGCAATGTGCGGTATGCGGCGTCTGACCTAACCTCGAAACGTCAAAGGACTCGTGACTCACGAAGGGATGAGCGTGAAAACGCGAAGCTAAAAGCAATCTTCTTGGCATACTTTCCTGTTTATTACAGGGCTACCTGCGTCTTTAATCTTGCGGGTTTAATCGATGTACAGTTAACGTAGACGCGATGTTACAAGGTTGAGCGATGCGGGCTCTCGTCGGTTTCTCGTGGGTCTTATTAGCCAGTTAAGTGTTTAGTTATAATTACGAAATATCCTCTATATGCATATATATATATAGTATAGCGCGCGATATTAAGTACGCGCGGCGAGAGGCGACGGCTTTAAAAAGCCATTTGTATATTTATCCTCGTGAATGAGATTTGAATTACACGAATCTAAACAGTGAAAACTGGTTCCTTTCGTTCCACGTTACGAGCGTAATCTCACTTAAGCTTCTCGTAGGATTACTTTTTATATCTGTAATTATATTTAATACTAAATGTTATACATATATATATATATACACATATACGCGCCAAACTACTCCGTTAAACGCGACTTCGCGACTTGCACAATGGACTAAGATTCACGGCTGAGATTCGGAGAGAGACAGGAAGGAGGAAACGTCGATACTGCGCGCACCACCGTGTTAGAATTGGCGAAATGCCGCGGTGTAATCAAACGTAGAGTAGTTCTCCGGAATTGTACACTTACCGCTCCTTAGCGCGGTTCATTGTTTTCCATGTAAATAGCGTCGTTGTGTGAATAGAGGACGGGAAGCGTGAGACCCGTAAACACGCGAGATTTCCCACGGCGACCCCGTGAACTTTCAGAAAGATCACGCCTCGTTGCGTCGCCCCATTCTTCTCATATTTATGCCGCTAATTCGATATCGGATCGTCTCGATCGTGAAACAAACAACACCTGCCTGTTGCCTCGCGGAGAGAATAATGTGTCGCGAGCGCTTCTCGCACGAGGAGAAATTACACCCCCGAGCGGCAATGTACACACAAAAAAATATATACTATTCTCCAGTAGCTGCGTTCGGAAATGTCAATATTCTCTCTCTCTCTCTCTCTCTCTCTCTCTCTCTGTCTCTCTCTATCTCATTTTTATGTCTCTCTCGCACCAATGCAGCAGATGTGACGTTTCCGAACGCAACTTAAATATTGTTCCGAGTATTTCGTAATTTGCGCATGCGCAAGTTCATCACAAGCCTAAAACTTACTCAAAATACATTCTGATACCCGCATCAGTCAGTTCATAGTCAGGCCTTATATTTGAGGCCTCCTTATATCCATCTTTAGATGCTGCACGGATTATTTTATTGGCTACAGACCATCTGAAGATAAACTTAAGGAAGTCTCAAATATAAGGCCTGACTATGAATACGGGTGTGAATCCTGGTGAGTTTAGCACTTCAATCGAGGACATTAAAAGTAAAACAAGAATTCGGTTCTCATGTAGAATACAAGTTTTGTAATATTCTTAAAAAAAAAATTTTTTTTTCAGTTTATTTCGATTTTTCATTTTTCTTTTGAAACACGATGAGTTTCTCTGCAACTTACGATGAGTATATTTTAAAAGACCATCACTAAGAAAATATTTGTTTGTCGAAGATAACCGTTACACAAAAGAAGGAAATTAAACGGAATAATTCATTTTTCTTAAGCGGTAATGATATTTTTTTCTGTGTACAAATTAATAACGTAAGAAAACTTGATTTTCCTCGAAGCCGAGAAATGCGCGTGTATCTTCTGTATACTTCTCTTGCTCGAGAGAAGACCCGACTCTGTTTTGAAGAACGCGATACACTTCAACGTTATTTACTTCTTGCCCGTCAAAGCTTCCTTCATCGAGCCGTCAGTCTTTTTGGTGGCCTAATTCTGTTCGTTTACCCGCATTATTTCCTACCGGTATTTCACATCACACAGGCGCGTCCCGAGTCCGTCGCCTATCCACTTCCGGGCTAAAGAGCGAAGGAAGCTGCGTCACCGGTCGTGAGAGTAACCAGCGATATTAATCTCGTTAGCTCGATTTCGCCACGTATCGTTAAGTATCTCGTCTAGGTAGATTAAACAAAAACTCTAGACTGATAACGAGGACGATTGAAGCGACCGTGCATCGCGGACGAACGCGAGAATTCCTCCCGTGCAGTTCTCGCGTAAAGCGTCGCGCGTCTCGTTGACGCGGCGTCAACAACATGCGTCAATTAATAAAGAAACTGAAATTAACGAAGAAACGACGATTGTTTCGATTGCGTCGTCGCGCGATCTGTAACACGCTGTTTTGTCGCCCGTCTGTTGAACGTGTACAGGAATCCCCCGCGTGACCGGTCACGCTTGCGGTTACTTTACCGTAAAGTCGCTGTACGGTTTGAGTTGTCGGCTGATTCAGTTCGTAACACCACTTACCTCGGCTGATCCGTCAGAAGAGCCTGTTAATGCATCGTTAATTCTCGCTGATTGGCACGATGAGTGCAAACGCGACAGACTCAAAAGGCTGACTTGTATCCCTTTGCATTCGTTGCTTTTCGCGCGATAAAACACTCAAGAATTATTTTGCCTCGAAACTCCTCAACAGCCTGTATCTGGCACCTCGGATTGGTCGAAAGCTCTCGCAGAAGTGACAGTAAAAAATAAACGCATGAAGCGACAGAAAAATTCGCGCGGATTAAATTAAATTAAATTAACGTATGCGCACGCGTGGAAAAGTCATCGCGCTTGATCGAATTTCCAATTTTCCATCATGGGGTCACAAAGTGCCAATCGAGTGAGAGTTAACGCCCATCGCCGTTACACGTCGTCGTTGCGACGATCGTCGCAACAGCCAGACGCATTCGCGACATTCCACAGAGAATACTCAGTCGCATTGATTACCTCGCCATTAAACCTAGTGTCATTGTTCGGCGTGCGTAGATCGCTAATGTGAATGAATATCCATCCTGCGTTGTTATCGATTATGTACGCGTTCAATTGCGTTGTAGTACAATTTATTATACGTTTAACATATTCTATAATAAATGTTGTCGACAAATTAACATGGTGAACTTCTCTCCCTCGGCTCGATAATCTCGCGCCGCGCGTTCGATATTAAACACAACTGGACAGCATTGACAACGTTTCCCTCCGCGAAAGCTACGCGATTATACTTGACGGTTTGTCCTACGAAGAACCGGTAAATCCAAGATTTTAGTCGTCGGCATGATCGCATGAACGTCATCTTAAGCTTTACATGTATATATTTGTGTATGCAGAATGTAGTATGTATTGATAAACTGATAGATAGCCACTCGCAGCGGCGGGAATGAAACAACGACTCCTCGACTCTCAACCACGTCGTCGCATAGAAAAATAACTTACAGTCGCGAAAGAATATACATTCGCCGCTCGATTTGACGCTATAAAAATATGATTTGCGCGATAAGATTCGGTATTGTGTGTGTACAAACACCCACTCAAGAACAATTATCCCCCTCCTCCCGGTATACACACGATGAGTTTGAAAAATATATATATACATATCGCAACAATATACATATGTACACATCACGGCAATAGGAAAATTATGTACAATCGCATCACGGTTTATTGTATCGGACTCGCTGCCGATCCTGGTGACCATAATACTCGGTGAGAATCAGCTTAAATAGAAACAGATGGAACACAATGATCAGAAAACATATGCTAACCCAGAACAACGTGGGCAAACCGCCCAGCTGATGTCCGTGCTTGTGCAGAGCCATCACCTGGTGATCGTGCGCTGGCGCTGGAAAGAACGAAAGACATATTGACAGAATTAATTATGCTAAAGAGCAACAATGAGAAATATATTACACCTCGATACATCGAGCGTAGAAATTCATGCAAAAATGTCCGTGTTAAGAAGTACTTGAAGAAGACATTGCACCTTCACACGTACCATCGTCCACTTCGTGCACATGCAGAGCGTTGCGAAGCTCTTGCATATGCTGATGATCGGACGTTATGTAAAGTATCGCCGTTAACGGTTTTGTCAACTTCACGGGGAAATTCGTGTAGCTTTGGCCAAGGGGGACCGGAGCGTCCAGACAGCCGGCGTCGCATCCGAAGTATATACTGTCGCTCTTATCTAACGCTACTCCTAATATTGCACGGTTATCGTCGCCGACTGTTACGGATATATTCAGATGCGTTAAATTGCCGTAACTTATACGTCTGAAAGAGATAGTTCCAGTGAGATCGCTTGCTCTATCGACAGCAGAAATGGATACGTGCCCAACGCAATAACTTTATATTAATTATACTCTGATGAGAGATACCAGTAATACAATAACACTTGCGAAGCATACCTGAATAAATAGTCGCGATGAAGGTACTGAGGATCGATATTAAACTCGAGGTGTTGCTTACTGAATCTCAAACCACCGAGACTCAAGACAATGGCTTGCTGTACAGCCGCGGGGCCACCTGTCACCAGATGATGACAGCCTTGCTTTTCCAACGTTATTAACCAAGCCTCGACTATCTCGTTCACAGCGTCGATGGATGTGCTATCCTTCCACAAGCGAGGAGCATCTCTGAGCGAGAAAACCAGCTTGTAGCGAGAAAACCATGCTTATGGCGAGTAAAACAACGGTTTAGTCGGAAAACAACGATTTAGTCTTGATTACACGCTTACAAGGTATGATGACCTCGGTAGCACCCCTCGTTCATGACAACGTTCTTCTCCAAATCCTGAGTATTTCGTGACACTTGGGACAGTACATAATACATAGTGGAATTAATCTTGTGGCCGTTGATGGCACCTTCGGCTTTGGAGTCACTTATCCGCAGACTCGTGTACCAATAACTCTGCCAGAGATTCACATGCTCTTCTCTCAAGCCCCGTTGCTGTTGCACGATTGCCTTCTTCAATAACTGTAAATAATGGATATGGTTTGAAGTGTATGAATATCATCCCTTCACGATGACGATGAGCGTTTCGTCGCACGTTTACTTACATCGACCGCCCTCTTCTTGGTCGCGTCGCGTTCAACGTGATATTGCTCGGACGAGATTGGCTCGCTGTACTGAATACTCGTCAAGAACTCGAGCTTGGTCGAACTGCGCGCTTTCACCTGTATTCTTTCAGGCGGGACCTTGTAAATAATCGATACCACTACTATCTTATTTGAATTGGGCAACGGTACGAATCCAGACACGAAGGTGTACTCGTGATTAAACCCATCGACTTGAATCCTGATGTTGAACAGTGTGCAATGCAATGAGCACTGATAACGCTTGGTCTGATCATAAAATAACGTTGCTACTCACTTGATCGGTTCTACGTGAGAATTGCTCCAATGGGTGGACTCTTGCGGCTTCAAAGTTATCTCTTGGGAGAGTAGAAATGGATTAGCAAGCTTTATATTCTGTACTAAGATTCCCTCGAGACCTCTATGAGCATAATACTGAGAGTCTATATGATATCCCTCTCTAAGGCACTGGTACTTGTAAACAATCCCATTTGTAAAATGAACGACAGTTGCTTCTCGATATGAAGATATATCTCTATCCTTGGGTATTGGATGAATGATCAACGGTTGCCATTGTACTGGCAATAAAAGAGCTCTTCCATGTTTGATATACAACCAGCCTTCGGGAGAAATAGGGACACCAAAAACACCATTTCCAATATATGGCAGATAAGGATGTTCATTCTCCTTGGGTGGATTATGCAGAATATTCACATTATATTCAGCAGCATCAAAGTAAAAACTGGCTAATCTCTCATTTATGCAGTGGTCTTCGAATGCTGTGAAAATGTATCAACATTAATGTAACAGAGAAATTTTTTATCCTATATAATATTGTGGAATTATCTCTAGATGCATAGCTCTGTGCAAATTTAAGAAATTGCAAAAATATTTTTCTAGAAAAGAAGATTATTATATCACATATATTTTGCCCTGTGTGTATTTTAATAATTTATAGTATAATATAATATAGTTACAATATAAACTTTAATTTACTATTCCATGAGTTAATTATCAGAGACTTAACTAGTAATGAATTAAAAAATTAGTATCAGTGTGACAAATCCTTCAATTTATTTCAACAAAAAAGCAACAACCAAACAACATCGTATCATTATTTTGGATTATGAAAAAAAGAAATTTAGCTTTGCTTATATAAACTTTTAATATACGTCTAATACAGAGATGCTGAAATATCTCTGGCAAAATAGTATAAATCTTGATATTTGCACTCCCCGAGACAAAACGTTTTCTTGCATCGTGTTAATAACATGAAAAGCTGCGAAGCAGACGCAGTTATTACCTTCGATGGGTTCCCTGACAGTGGAGAAAAGCCATTGCGCGACTGGCGGACCAAAGTACAGCAGCAGGCCGCCGCAAATCAGGATGAGCAGCAGGATCTTACGGTAGGAGTAATTGCCGTCCAGGAGGCGGCGCACACGTTTGCCGAACTCGCGGCCGTCCAGCATGCCGCCGGTTCTCATCGCGAAAGCGTTCGCGCACCGTAGAAATTTTATTCAAATTACCGGAGTGATAACGATGCTGGTCTCGACGATGAGGCAACGGTGATCATAACCTCACAGATAGGATCGAAAAGAAAGTCGAAGAGAAAATCGCGCACGAATCGCCCGCAAAGTTCCGTTCCGCTTCTACGGCAGCATCACTCTCAACCTGGCGGTCGCGTGCACAGCTGTACACAAGCGTGAAGTATCTGGACACATCATTGCGAGCGTAACGCGAACGTCATGACCGGTCTGCGACATGAGCTGTCATCAGCAGGGACTCTCATGGATCCATAAAATTCGTCGCGTGCTCACTTCGCGCCGTGGATCTCGCTTTTGTCTAGAGATATATCTAGAGATCGATATGAATCGATGTTTCGATTACTCTTCTCCTCGTTGAAGGATCGATTGTTTTTTCGATATTTTCAAATCCAATCTATCGAGTCTCGATAGCTTTTTTTTCTTCAGCCGATGGATAGCCTTTGAAAGATCAGTCCTTAGCCAATTCGAGGAAAAGAAGAAAATGTATTTTTTTTGCTTCTTTTCTAAATTTGTGATTATTAAATCTTGATAACTTTTACAGATTCATCTCAGATTCAGGTCGGACCGCGGTTATTATTGGTTCCAAGGTTTATGCTATAAGCTGCCATTTTGAACGCAAAATTGAAGTCGTGGAAGTGACTTAACGACAAGTTGACCCGATCTTTTACTTTCCAAGCAAAACGATTCAACGATCGGAGGAATTCTCGTCTTCAAGTATTACGATTCAACGATAGTTTGGACGGTTCTTTATTTTCAAGTACGTTCCGATTTTATTGCATCCTATTAAATTGCATCGGTGTAACGCGCGAATCGACGAAGCGCATGGCGACGAGACGCAACGGCCGCTCCTGTCGCAGCTTGAAAATCGAACATGTTCCATGCGCTTAGTGAGCGCGCGAGTATGCTGTCACTGGTCGTCACGTCGGCTTTGGTCGGCGTCACGGCAGCACGACGACGACGACGACGACGACGACGACGACGCGGCGCGACGTCAGGCAGCAACAAAGACACGACAGCTGGAAGAAGTTGACTATTGACGACGACGACGTCGTCCGTCTTGTTTTTCCCGCGACGCAGAGCGACCAACGACTGTTGTCGACGTCGATACTCACTGATTGACGGCTGATCGGTGTACCGTCGAAACTAGCTGCACTTTCACGCGAGACACATGGCCACTACAGACGTGTGTAATTAGGCGAGCTAGAAAGCGAGCACGAGAACATGAAACGTCGCGGAGAAAAGCGTCTTCTACACTTCGGAGCACGTATCGTAAATTGAGCGTACGCACGGTTTCACAGTAATTATTAAGTATCAAGATCTCGCAATAGTGTTTGCTAATTGAGCGGACAGCGAACGTCTCTGTGACACGTCGAGAGTGTCAAGTTGCAAAATATAATTTTGACATGTCGACGGGATGAGAAGTGAAGAGCGATAAGAATTTTGACAATCTTAATGTGCTGCTCTTACTGACAATGATATATGCTACTAAAACATTTGTCCTAGTTTCTAATCTTAACAAGGATTGAGACTTTAGTCTTGATTACTTTGAAATGCTTATCTTAATTGTGTTAATATTACATTATAACAGTTTGTGCAGTGGACATTAAAATTTCATTACTGAATCAATGATTAACATCACTCTTGAAAGTGATGTTCTCCTTGAATGTGAAATATATTCTTTGTTAGTAGTATCTTATCAGTACATGTTCATCAGTACAGTAATGGCAATGGTGTGTTTTACTTGTCTTATCAATTTTCCAGTCTAATCAGTTTCTGCTGCTGTGGTTAAATGATGAACATTTAAATTTGATGATACATATGAATCGCTGATACATGAGGAAATGAGCTCCGCAATATGCAAGGGGCATGATACTTAGTGTTCTGCCGTAAAATATACTTGTTTAGAAGTGAACCAACTGGCAGTAGACATGTTTGGTTGTCCCAGAGAAGCTGTACGTGTCAAAGTTAAGGTATGATTATTTGAAAATTTAAACTGTAACAATGAGAAGTTTCTTACGTTAATAAATTCTTCTAATCTAGCTTATATATATCATGGCATAAAAATATACAATAAGATATTAGGTTATGCAACAATTACATAACATATATGACACAACTACATAAATCTACTATAATGCAAAGACTCGCACATCTTCCATGTATCTCCGTGGGGAATTTTTCTATGCTTAAAAGATATCTATATCTTATGCACGGAAAGTAAAATTAACAAAGAATAATGATAGATATATTCCTCTTTTTCCAGAAATGTGAAACCAGGCACCAACCCGAATACCGCAAGTTTAGTGTGGATCCTCAAATAACATCGATAGAAGTGCTGCAAAGCATTCTTATCAAGGCTTTCGATATAAAGGGGTAAGTCGCATCGTTGAGAAAATTTAGTAACGTGTGTCGAATAATTTTTCTCATTCAGTCGACTTTTCTCTAAACATATTTCTACACCCAAG